>NC_133771.1:64053924-64172809 GCF_003597395.2 Chelonoidis abingdonii | reverse complement strand
CAGTGCTAGGAACAGCTAAGATACTGCGCAGAACCCTCAAACTCCCAGGCCTCTGGTAGAGGACCCGAGGTTGAGGAAGACACATACCACCCATAGGGGTGAGAAACACACACACACACACCCATGCAACTTAGTCCTATGAAACTAGAAATGGACACTGCTCCAGGGCAGGCAGCTTTCAGGTAGTTAGGGAAATGAAGAGGAAGGAGTTGTCAGGGGAGATGGACCAAGAAAGCAAAACAGAGTTTAAGCCAAAAAACAAATAGGAGAAAAAACAAGAGAAGAAAGAGAAAAGACTGAAATGGATAATGAGAAAATATAACTACCAATTTATATGAGAGAAAAGGTGAGTGAGTTAATATCTTTTATTGGACCAACTTCTGTTAGTGAGAGAGACAAGCTTTTGACTTGCACAGAGCACTTCTTCAGGGCTAGGAAATGTACTCCCAGCATGATAGCAAAATCCAAGGTGGAACAGATTGTTTAGTATGTGTACAGTAGTTAGCACATATTGTAAAGGACAGTTCAAGGTAATAGTCCGTTAACACCTCTGCAGTCATTGGACAGAAAAGGTAGGTTAAGCCTGAGTGTTGTAATAAGCCACACATCCAGTGTCTGTATTCAGTCCATGATTTTTAGTGTTTAGCAAAGTAATGAATTTAAGCTCCCAAGCTCGTATTTTGAAAGTGTTCTGCAGGTTTCCTTTGATGATGAGGACTGATAGGTCAGCCATAGAATGATTGATTTGTGAAAAGTGTTCACCCACAGGTGATGTGGTGTTTTTGTCTTTTATCATTTTCCTCTGTGAATTCATTTGAGAGTGTAGTGATTGCCTGGTTTCACCTACATAGTTGTTGTTGGGACATGTAATGCACTGGATGAGGTACACCATATGTTGTGATAGTCGTGTAGGATCCATAGATTTTGAAAAGTGTGTTGTGTGGGGTATTGATCAGTGTAGCAGTGGAGATATGTCTGCAGATTTTGCATCTGTTGTTCTGGCAGTGCATCTGTTGTTCAGTTGGTGTGTCATTGGGGAGCTTGTTTCTGATGATGAGCTTGGAGAGGTTGGGGGGTTATTTGAAGGCCAGAAATGTTGTTCAGGAAAGATTTCTTTCAAGTTGGGTTCCCCACTGAGTATGGGTTCCTGTGTGGAGTGGTAGGTAGGTAACAACTAGGATGTGCGGTCAGAGGGGGTTTTATATCTGTATTGAAGCAGGTTCTCTTAGGGTTTTCGGTTGGCCTGTTGCATGGTGTGATCTACTTCTCTGGTGAAGTGTCCTTATTTGGTGAAGGCGATTTTAAGTATATTAAGGTGTACATCCCAGACTTTCTTCTCAGAGCATATTCTGTGGTATCTGATTGCCTGGCTATAGATAACTGATTTCTTGGGGTGATTACTGGATCTGTGAAGGTAGGGGTAGTGATCTGTGTGTTTTTTATATATAGTTGCTCTAGGCATCCATTGTTGAAGCTGATTGTGATGTTCAGGAAGTTGGTGTGTGTGTGTTTGTTTATGTTTTCCAGAGAGAGTTAAATGGACAGGTAATGGTTGTTGAAGTTGCGTTGGAAATCTGTGAGAGAGTTTAAGCTATCTGTACAGAGGATGAAAATATCATTGATGTTTCTCAGTATATCATTGGTTTCATGGTGCATTTGTCCAGAAATTCTTTAAGGTGGTTTAAAAAGAGATTGGCATATTGGAGAGCCATCCTAGCACCCAGGGCTATTCCTATGATTTGGACTAAGTATTTGTTGTTGAATGTAAAATTGTTATGGGTGAGGATGGAATGGATGAGTTTGACAGTGCGTTTGAGGTAGATAACTGAGGGTTGTCCATTGTCTCGTAAATATTTTAGGCAGGCAGCTATGCCGTCATTGTGAAGGATGGTGATATATAAGGAAGTGACATCTAATAAAAGATACTACCTCACCCACCTTGTCTCTCTGATATCCTGGGACTGACATGGCTATAGCTACGCTGCACACAATTTATATGGTGTCAGCCGTGTTGGAAGATGGACAAAATATGCATCTGCCAGTTCATCACAAAGGGACTTCAGTCAGAAAAGGCTGAGAACAACTGTGCTAAGGAAATGTATTCAGTTTTAACTGTTTGCTTAATAATGTAGGATTTGGTTGCTGATACTCAAAATTACTATTAAATAAAGTTGAAATAAGAAAATAAAAAATTCTACCCAACCAAGCTATTTCAAAAAGTTTACTAGATTGAAGGGAGATTTTCTGGAAAGAAAGGGGACAAAACAAAACTCTTCCACTGTTTAAAACAAAAGGAGGAATCGCACCTGGAAACTAGACAGTGAATTTAACATCAGTTGTGAAGGAAATAGAAATGCAATCTAAATTGATGTGGAAAGGTAATACCAAGAGATACTTTGTTTGCTTTAAGATAGTCTGGGTATATTTAGGAGGGGAATGGGAGAGATCATTGTTAAATAATATGCTTGAGTTTGAAAATACTGCTGCCACATTATGTTAGATGAAATAAATTAAATTTTCAACAAGTAATTGGCAAGGATCTATATTGGAGAATAATGATGATGGCTGTAGCATCTACTCCAGTTGTTGATTGTATTATAGCATTACCTAGAGGCCCCAATCAAAGTTTGGAGCCCCATAATACTTGGTACTAGAAACACACACAACACAAAAAGGCACCTCTTACCTCACAGAGCTTACAGCTTCAGTATAAGACAACAAAGATGGGAGAGCACAAATTATCAATGATAGGTATGTGATCACTGTTTACCAACTGCCTAAACACTGTTCCGACTACTAGGAGTAAATGGTAGGTCTACTTAAATCTTGTGCTTGTTGTTTGTAGCATTACTGATTCATGTGTTTTTTACCTCTATTTTGGATAATTATATGCTTCTGTGAACTGCAAACCCGTTACTCTCAAAGGAAGACTTCAGAATGTTGTTATATGCATTCATTTTGGCATTTAGGGACAAATCAGACCTCCTTGAGCACAGCCAAGTAGCCCAGCTGTGTTCTAAGGAGTTCAATAGGAGTTGAGGTAATGGAATCCTTCCTAAGCTGCTGAGTCGCACTATGACCACAACTGTAGTTCCACTGTGTCCAGTGACACCATTTCATGGAGGAGCAGCTACTGGTCCCTACTGAGCTTTTGGGTGCTTCAGGGAATCTTCATTTATCGGTTTTATATTTGGGGGGGATCCGTTTATAATTCATCCTAATTCAGAGGAATCAATTTATATGCTGTCTGTCTTCCACATGCGTATGTGGGGAATAAGACTTCTTTATTATGATTCCAAAACCTTTTTTAAAAAAATGAATACTTAAAATGGTGTTAGGAAAACATTGAAATAAAACACATAGAGCTAGTGGGGTAAAATAAAAAAAAATAAGCTGGAGGTAGAGTTAGAAATAGATACCCATTGCTTTTAAATTAATATTAGTGTTTTAATTTCTTAGACAAGGAAGTTTATATGTCAAGAACTTAAACTTGTAGTTCAAAAAGTTTGTCAAAGTGTGTAAATATTCAATTAAGGCTTCCACATCACTATAACTGTCCCATCACCTTAATGCTTCAAATCTCTTTTCCTTCCTTCGCTCCTCCCTATGAAAAACATTTTAACTACAGCAGGTCACAGTCAACACAAGAAGAACACTACATACTGGCCTGAAAACAATCACGCCAATGACATTTGGAGGTTGCATGCCTTGAAAAGACGCATGTCGCCCTGCCTTTCATTAGGACCATCCAGACCAATGCTGATACAATCTGGCAGTCCCCAGCATCTATTCCTCCCATGGCCAGAGGGGTGGAGAGGAAATATATGGTGCCATCTAAGGGCTACGAATATCTCTATGTTCCTCCTCACCCTTGCTCTCTGGTGGTGCAGTCGGTGAATGAGAGGGAGCAACATGGCCAGCAAGCGCCCGCTCCCAAATCCAGGGAGGCCAGGCGCCTGGACTTATTCGGGCGCAAGATTTATTCAGCTGGTGGCCTACTGCTCAGGGTAGCTAACCAGCAAGTTCTCTTGAGCCGTTATACCTATAATACCTGGACCTCGATGGGGCAATTCAAAGAGTTGGTCTCCCAGGAGTCCAGGCAAGAGTTTGCGGCTTTGCTTGAGGAAGGCAAGAAAGTGGCAAGGACATCCCTGCAGGCATTTTTAGATGCGGCTGACTTGGTGGCCAGAACTCTAGCCTCGGGCATGGCCATGCGCTGCATCTCACGGCTGCAGGTGTCCGGCCTTCTGCCAGAACTGCAACAGACTATCCAGGATTTGCCTTTCGATGGCCAAGGGCTGTTCTCTGATAAAATGGACCCCAGGCTTCAGAGCCTGAAGGACAACCGGGCCGTCATGGGCTCACTGGGTATGCATACTCTGGTGACTCAGCACAGACCTCTCCAGCCTCAGCCTCAGCGCACCTACCCTAACCCTCAGCTGCAGCAACACTTCACTAGAAGACGTGGTAGTGGTAACCACAAGAGACAATCTGGTCTTCAAGGAGGCCAGAATCAGGGCCCCACAAAGCCACCGGCGGGGTCCAAATAAAACTTTTGAAGGTGCGCTTGAGGATGGAGCACCAGTTTCCTTGCTGGATCTTTTCCTGCATTTCTGCAACTCTGGTCACGTCTAGACTACGCGCTGGATCAGCGTGTTAAAATCGATTGCTCGGGGATCGAAATATCGCGTCTGGTCTGGACGCGATATCTCGATCCCAGAGCGTGCTTAGATCGATTCCGGAACTCCAGCTAGACGACCGGACTTCCGGATTCGACACAGCGAGTCGCGCGGATCGATCCCGTGCGGTGAAGACGGATGAGTAAATGGATTTTAGATATTCGATTTCAGCTACGCTATTCTCGTAGCTGAAATTGCGTATCTAAAATCGATTTAATCTCGTAGTGTAGACCTGGCCCCTCTCTCCTATTTCCTCCCTGTGTGGTCCCGTGTAACCTCAGATCATTGATCCTATTCACGGTGGATACTGGATACCATCGTCAGTTTGTTTTCCCTCACCCACCTTCCCTCCCTGTCCCTCTTCAGGGACCCCTCTCATGAGCAAATCCTCTTACAGGAGGTACAGGTGCTCCTGGCCATCGGAGCAATAGAAGAGGTCCCAAAGGACTCGAGGGTCAGGGGGTTTTACTCCCATTACTTCCTAATTCTCAAGGCAAAAGGGGGGTCTGTGGCCCATCCTGGACCTGCGCAGGCTCAACAAATTCATGGTAAAGTTGAAGTTCTGCATGGTATCCCTGGGAACCATTATCCCTTCCCTGGATCTTGGAGACTGGTACGCTGCCCTCGATACGAATGACGTATACTTCCACATAGCGATTTACCCACCACACAGGCGATTCCTTTGCTTTGTGGTCAGCCAGCAGCATTTCCAATTTACTGTCCTTCCCTTTGGCCTATCCACAGCACCGTCATGGGCTCACTGGGTATGCATACTCCGTCCACTTCAAACCTGGCTCTCCTCAGTGTACCGTCCTGGCCAAGACAGCTTGGACACAATTCTCACTTTGCCGACAGAGGTCTTAGCCTCTCTGGATTGGTGTCTGAACCCCAACCTGGTATGCGGGGGGATGCCATTCCATGCCCCACAGCCATCGCTAGCCCTGACCACGGATGCATCATCTCTGAGCTGGGGCACTCCCCTTGCGGGATTTTGCACACAATGTCATTGGTCCACACAGGAAGTAACCCTACACCTCAACATAAGAGAACTGAGAGCAGTACGCCTCCAGTGTCAAGTATTCTGCGAACACCTACAGGGCCGTTGTGTCACAGTCTTCACAGACAACACAAAGGCCATGTTTTACATCAACAAGCAAAGTGGGGCGTGCTCCTCCCTCCTTTGTCAGGAAGCCATACATCTTTGGGAATTTTACATAGCCCACTCAATCGATCTGGTGGCATCATTTCTCCCAGGAGCCCAGAACACTTTGGCAGATCACCTCAGCAGGTCCTTCCTAGCTCACGAGTGTCGATTCGCCTGGACGTTATCCATTCTGTTTTCCGAAAGTGGGGTTTCCCCACATAGACCGCTTCGCCTCTCACGAGAATTGGAAGTGCCAGGTGTTCTGCTTCTTCCAGGGACGCTGTCTGAGCTCACTGTCAGACGCATTCCTGATAACTGGGAAAGACCACCTGTTCTATGCCTTTCCTCTGATCTCACTGCTCCACAAGGTCCTTCTCAAGCTACGCAGGGACAAGGCCCACTTAATCCTGATTGCTCCAGACCTACAGTCCCTCCATCTCACAGCATGGATGCTGCATGGTTAACTCAATCTGAGCTGCGTTGCTCCAGTTCAGTTCAGCGAGTACTCTTACTTGGGTAGCAGAAAGCCCTCCACTGGACCTACATTTTTGGCCAAATGCAAGCGTTTTTCCTACTGGTATATCCAGAATGATGCTGTCCCCCTGAAGGTACCAGTTCCTACCATCCTGGAGTATTTCTGGTCCCTGAAGCAGCACGGCCTAGCGGTCTCATCTATCAAGGTACACCTGGCAGTGATTTCAGACTTCCATCCAGGTGAGAATGGGCTCTCAGTCTTCTCTAATCCTATGGTCAGCAGGTTCCTCAAGGGTTTGGAGCGTTTGTACCCGCAGGTTTGTCATCTGGCCCCTATGTGGGACCTCAGTCTGGTCCTATCCAGGCTCATGAGTGCCTCCTTTGAGCCGATGGCCATGTGGTCATTTCTGTACCTTTCTTGGAAGACAGCTTTCCTCATCGCTATTACATCAGCAAGGTGTGTGTCGCAACTTAGGGCCCTCATGGCGGACCCTCCGTATACGGTGTTCCATAAGGATAAGGTACAGCTGCGACCACACCCTTCCTTCCTCCCTAAGGTGCTGTCTGCCTTCCATATCAACCAAGACATTTTCCTCATGGTCTTCTTTCCAAAGCTGCACGCATCGTGACGAGAGCAACAGCTGCATTCTCTAGATGTTTATAGAGCTCTCGCCTTTTACATCGAGTGAACAAAGCCTTTTAGAAAGACGCCCCAGCTTTTCGTAGCGGTGGCAGACTGGATGAAGGGCCTACCGGTCTCCTCGCAGCGAATTTCAACTTGGGTCACGTCATGCATCCATGCATGTTATGACTTGGCTCACGTTTCAACTAGCCATCTCACCGCCCATTCCACTCAGGCTCAAGCTTCGTCCGACGCCTTTCCAGCCCATGTACACATCCAGGAGATCTGCAGGGCAGCGACTTGGTCATCCGTGCACACCCTCGCTTCCCACTGTGCATTAGTGCAGCAGTCTAGAGAGGATGCAGCATTTGGTTCAGCGGTCCTTCACTCCGCGACATCTCACTCCGACCCCACCACCTAGGTAAGACTTGAGAGTCACCTAATTGGAATCGATATGTGCAAGCACTCAAAGAAGAAAAGATGATTACTCACCTTTGTAACTGTTGTTCTTCGAGATATGTTGCTCATATCCATTCCAAACCCACCCTCCTTCCCCTCTATCGGAGTAGCCAGCAAGAAGGAACTGAGGGGGCGCTGAGTCGGCAGGGGCATATATCCGGTCTATAACAGCGCCACTCCAGGGGGCGCCTCAGCTGACCCGCCGAGTGTAGCTAGGGTAAAAATCTTCCGAAGAATGTGCACGTGGTGCGCGCGCACCTAATTGGAATGAAAACGAGCAACACATCTCTAAGAACAACAGTTACAAAGGTGAGTAACCATCTTCTGTCGTTACTGCTTTAGGGTCGACCAGGGGAAACATTCACTGGGAAACACCCTCATCCTCCCATGGGACAGGGACCTCTTGTATGTCTTTCCCCCATTTCCTTTTCTATGCAAGGTCCTGTTGAAAATTTGATGAGACAAAGCAAGTTATTCTGAGTGTTCCCTCCTGGCCAAAACAAGTCTGGTTCCCTTATCTGACACAGATGGCAATATGTTCTCTGGTTCCTCTCAGGCCCATTCCCCAGCTTCTCTCAAAGCGATGGGCTGATCCTTCATTCCAACTTGCAGGTCCTCCACCTCCAGACTTGGCTCCTTCTTGATTCCAAGACATAAAGATAGAATGCTCTGACGAGGTGAAAGACAGGTTGCTTCACAGCCAGAAGTCAACCACTCAATGTACTTACCTACAAAAAATGGAAAGGATTCCAAGTCACTCACATTGGTTCTTTGAGATGTGTGTCCCTGTGGATGCTCCACAAACCACCTTTCTCTACTCTACTTTGGAGTTCTCCATAAGTGGCTCTGCGGTAGAGAATAAACTGAGTGGGGTTTGCCCATGCAGTGCTAGATAGTCTCGAGGCAGACCCCAAGGGAGGGAAGGCACATGTGTGGGCTGAATGGACACTGCTAACTAAAATCTGCCATTAGAGGTGCAAGAGCACAGATACATCTACAGTGGAGCACCTATAGGGCACGTGCATTGCATAGGAGGGGAAATTGCATGATAATGGGGAGCTTCAATTTGAGTGGCATGTGCTGGAGGTCTCATACTGCCAATACTAAAATAACCTTGGAATTTCTAAATATTACATTTGACAATATCCTAATTCAAAAAGTGTTGCAGCAGACACAAGGAAATTCTATGTTAGAATTTATCTTGACAGATAAGAGGAATTGACCACAAAACAATAAATTAATGATCACTTGGGTACAAGTGATCACAACTTGGTTATATTTATAGTGTGCAAACTAAATAAAATCCAGACCAGTAATATATATACTTGGTGTTTTAATGGGGCCAGTTTCACAAAGCTGAAGACGATTATGAACCAAATCAGGAGGAAGAATGTAACCAGAAAAATGTAAGTGATAATTGACAATTGTTAAAGAATGCTTCATTAGATGCCCCCAAAAGCCACAATCAAGGAAGGCCATATTGGTTAAAAAACTGACTTGATTTAGAGGGGAAGTGGAAGCAGCTATAAGATATATATATATATATATATATAATATAAAAACAAATGGAAGAAAGAGGAAGTTGGTAGTTATGAATATAAATCAGAAGCTAGGAATTGTGGAAAATTGGTAGGGGAAATAAAGAGAGACAAAGAGAAAACTATCCAGCAATAAGGAGGAGCATAAATGTCTTAGAAACAAAATGAATCCTGACAATGGTATTGGTTTATTACTAGATAGAAATGGTAGAATTATCAAAGATAATGCAGAAAAAGCAAAAGCGTTCAATAAATATTTCTACTCTGCATTTGGGGAAAAACAGATGATGTAGTTTCTTCATATGATAACTTTTTCCATCCCACAAGTCTCTCAGAACAAAGTTAAACAGCAGCTACTGAAGTCAGAGATTTTTAAATCAGCAGATTGAGAGAGCTTGCATCCAACAGTTTTAAAAGAGCTTGCTGAAGAGCTCACTGGACTGTTAATGTTAATTTTCAATAAGTCTTGGAGCACTAGGGAAATTCCAGAAGACTGAAAAAAAGCAAATGTGCCAGTTTTTAAAAAGGGTCAGTGGGATGACCCAGGTAATTATAGGCCTGTCAGTATGTCATGGATCGTAGGCATGGTAATGGAGTGGCTGATATGGAATAATAAGGAATTAAAGGAAGATGATATGATTAATGCAAATCAATATGAATTTATGGAAAATAGATCCTGGCAAACAAACTTTTTTAAAATTAGATTTCAAGCTTGGTTGATGAAGGTAATAGTGTTGATATAATATACTTGGTACTATGTGACATTTTGATTAAAGAAACTAGAATGATATAAAATTAATGTGGCACAAATTAAATAGACTAAAAACTGGCTTATCGATAGTTCTTAAAATGTAATTGTAAACGTGGAATCATCATTGAGCCAGGTGTGTTTTAGAGGGGTCCTGCAAAGACTGGTTGTTGGCCCTACTCTATTTAACATTTTAATGAATGACTTGGAATAAAACATAAAATAATCATTGATAAAGTTTGCAGATAACAAAAAATTGAGAGAGTGGTAAACAATGAAGAGGACAAGTCATTAATAGAAAGTGATCCGGATCAATTGGCAAGCTGAGTGCAAGCAAAAAATATACTTTCTAATATGGCTAAATGTACATATCTAGAAATAAAGAATGTGGGCTGTACAGGATGGGGGATTCTATCCTGGGAAGCAGTAACTCTAGAAAAAGATTTAGGAAGGAGAGGTAGATAAATTGATGAACATGAGCTCCCGATATGATGCTGTGGCCAAAAAGGCTGATGTGATCCTTAGATGCATAAACGGAGGAATGTCAAGTAGTAGAGAGATTATTTTGCCCCTGCATTCGACACTGGTGCAACTGCTGCTGGAATACTGCATTCAGTTCTGGTGTTCACAATTTAAAAAAGAAGTTGATAAATCGGAGAGGGTTCAGAGAGGAGTCATGAAAATGATTAAAGGAGTAGACACCTACCTTATAGACTAAAGGAGTTCAATCTATTTATTTTTACAAAGAAAGTTAAGGGCTGCATTGATTTCAATATGTAAGTGCCTACGTGGGAAACAAATATTTAATAATGGACTCTTCTGTCTAGTAGTAGTAGTGGGGTATAACATGATCCAATGTCTGATAGTCAGCTAGTCAAATTCAGACTGGAAATGGGGTAAATTTTTAACAGTGAGCACAATTAACCAGTGGAACAATTCATTAAGGGTCATTGTAGTAAATTCTTCATCACTGATAATTTTTAAAGTGAATGACAAATTTAAAGTACTGTCTGTGATGGAATACACCCCTATGTTCACAGCCTACACCCTATTATAATATATTTTGTACAAAGTATGCTTGTAAGGTATCATTTCAAAACTCATAATTTGCAAGTCAGTATTGTCCTGGTAAAACGTGTGGCAACATTGTATGTGAAGTTATAAGATTCCCCTCTATGATGTTATTAAAACATGTTCCAAACATCGCAGCCCTGCCCAGGCAGAAATCAAAAGTGTGTCCTGCACAAAGGAAGGTGTGTGCGCTTGCCTTAGGCCTTGTCTACACTGCAGAGTTTTGTTAGCATGTTCACACTACACTCTTTGTTGGCAGAGCGCATCCACCTTTGGGGCACTAGCACTGACAGTGAGAGCAGTGCGCTGTGGGTAGCTGTCCCAAAATTCAGGTCGCCACCTTCTGTTGCTAGATTTTTTGGGAAGGCAGATTGAATCGCAGCACATTATGGGTCCTGGCTCAATCTGCCATGATGCATTGCTTTCCATCTGAGCATTCCATGTGCTTCCATCTTCGGTTCACGACATTTTTGAACAGCCCTTGTTTGCTTTTCACCCCGCCATCTGGGTATGAAAGGATGGATCCCGCACTGCTCTCCAGTGCTTTTCTAGCTGTCAGTAACATATCACGAATGGCAGTGCAGGTAATCATGAAATTCCTAATTCAGCAGGATACAGAGTTGCCTGACATGCTGTCTGACATGGATAGGAGCAATATTAGCTTACTTTTGGCATTCAAGGAACAGCTGAACACGGTGAACCATTGCTTTTGGGTTTGGGAAACTAGCACTGAGTAGTGGGATCATAGTCCCTTGCAGGTCTGGAATGATGAGCAGTGACTACAGAATTTTCAGATGAGGAAAGCAACCTTCCTGGAACTGCATGCGGAGCTCACCTGAGCCCTGTGGCACACCCAAATAAGAGCTGCCCTCTTGGCAGAGAAGCACATGGTGATCGCTGTATGGTGACTCCAGACTGCTACCAGTCAGTTGCAAATCAGTTTGGAGTTGGGAAGTCAACCATAGGGGTTGCATTAACGCAAGTATGCAGGACCATTAATTGCATCCTGCTGTGTAGGACTGTGACTCTTGGCAATGTGTATGAAATAGTGGATGGCTTTGAAGAAATGGGTTTCCCTAACTGTGGAGGGGTGATAAATAACATGCATATTCCAATTTTGGAACCGGACCACCTTGCAATAGGAAGTGGTACTTTTCCATGGTGCTGCAGATGCTTGTGGATCGCCATAGGCATTTCACTGGGATAAATGTGGAGTGGTCTGGAAAGATGCATGATGCACGAATAATAGAATCATAGAAGATTAGGGTTGGAAGAGAACTCAGGAGGTCATCTAGTCCAACCCCCTGCTCAAAGCAGGACCAACCCCAAACTAAATCATCCCAGCTAGGGCTTTGCCAAGCTGGGCCTTAAAAACCTCTAAGGATGGAGATTCCACCCCTTCCCCAGGTAACCCATTCCAGTGCTTCACCACCCTCCTAGTGAAAAAGTGTTTCCTAATATCCAACCTAGACCACCCCCACTGCAACTTGAAACCATTGCTCCTTGTTCTGTCATCTGCCACCGCTGAAAACAGGCGAGCCCTCCATCCTCTTTGGAACCCCCCTTCAGGTAGCTGAAGGTGGGTATCAAATCCTCCCTCACTCTTCTCTTCTGCAGACTAAATAACCCCATTCCCTCAGCCTCTCCTCATGGGTCATGTGCCCCAGACCCCTAATCATTTTTGCTGCCCTCCGCTGGACTCTCTCCGATATGTCCACATCCCTTCTGTAGTTGGGGGCCTTTCTGTAGTTGGACGCAATACTCTAAATGTGGCCTCACCAGTGACGAATAGAGGGGAATAATCATTTCCCTCAGTCTGCTGGCAATGCTTCTACTAATGCAACCCAATATGCCATTAGCCTTCTTGGCAACAAGGGCACACTCTTGACTCATATCTCATATTTTCAGGAACACCAGCCTGTACAGAAAGCTGCAAGTGGGGACTTCCTTTCCAGACCAGAAGATTAAAGTGGGGGATGTTGAAATACCCATAGTGATCCTGGGAGACCTAGCATATTCCTTAATACCATGGGTCATGAAAGCCTTACATGGGAAACTGGATAGCAGTAAAGAGTGGTTCAACAATAGGCAAAGTAGGTGCAGGATGACCGTGGAATGTGTATTTAGTAATTTAAAGGCACACTGGTGATGCCTTTATGGCAGGTTAAACCTCAGTTAGGATAATATTCCCATGGTCATAGCTCTGTGTTGTATGTTGCACAATATTTGTGAAGGTAAGGCTGAAAAGTTTGCTCAGGGGTGGATTGCTGAGGCAAGCTGCTGGGACACTGATTTTGAGCAGCCAGATACTAGGGTTATTAAGGGGACATAACAGGAGGCAGTTTGAATCAGGGAGGCTTTGAGGGAATACTTTGAAATTGAGAACCAGTTATGTTTATTGCTAAGCTCGGGACTGCAATGCTTAAGGAAATCAAATTTTGTGATTTTTGTGGCCTAGGACTCCATATAAGCAAATGATTAAACTGCTTCTGCGCGCACGCACACATGCGCACACACACACACCCCGATCTACAACCTATCCTGGAAAACAGTCCCTCACTCTCACAGACCTTGGGAGGCAGCCCAGTCCTCAGCTTACGGACAGCCCCCTAACCTGAAACAAATACTCACCCGCAACTGCACACCACAGAAACACTAACACAGGAACCAATCCCTGTAACAAACCCTGTTGCCTACTCTGTCCCCATATCTACTCTAGCGACACCATCAGAGGACCCAGCCACATGAGCCACACCGTCAGGGGCTTATTCACCTGCACATCTACTAATGTGATATATGCCATCATGTGCCAACAATGCCTCTCTACTATGTACATTGGCCAGACTGGACAGTCTCTACATAAAAGAATAAACGGACACAAATCAGATATCAGGAATGGTAACATACAAAAGCCAGTAGGAGAAATGGACAGTCAATAACAGATTTAAAAGTAAAAAGAACAGGAGTACTTGTGGCACCTTAGAGACTAACAGATTTATTTCAGCATGAGCTTTTGTGAGCTACAGCTCACTTCTTCGGATGCATAGAATGGAACACACAGACAGGAAATATTTATACATACAGAGAACATGAAAAGGTTGAAGTATACATACCAACAGGAAGAGTCTAGTCAATTGAGATGAGCTGTCATCAGCAGGAGAAAAAAAACCTTTTGAAGTGATAATTAAGATGACCTTTTCATGTTCTCTGTATGTATAAATATCTCCTGTCTGTGTGTTGCATTCTTTGCATTCGAAGAAGTGAGCTGTAGCTCACGAAAGCTTATGCTGAAATAAATTTGTTAGTCTCTAAGGTGCCACAAGTACTCCTGTTCTTTTTGTGGAAACAGACTAACACGGCTGCTACTCTGAGATTTAAAAGTAGCCATCCTGCAACCAAAAATACATCAAAAATAGACTTCAAACAGAAACTGCAGAGCTACAATTCATTTGCAAGCTTAACACCATTAATTTGGGCTTGAATAGGGACTAGGAGTGGCTGGCTCACTACAAAACTAATTTTCCCTCTCTTAGTATTGACACCTCTTCATCAGTTATTGGGAGTGGACCACATCCACCCTGACTGAATTGGCCTTGTCAACACTGGTTTGTTACTTGTAAGGAATTCCCTTCTCTTCATGTGCTAGTATATTTATGCTTGTATCTGTCATTTTCACTCCTTGCATCTGAAGAAGTGGGGGTTTTTACCCATGAAAGCTTTTGCCCAAATAAATCTGTTAGTCTTTAAGGTGCCACCGGACTCCTCGTTTTTGTAGAAAGTGGAAAGTAATGTGCGGGTAGAGTTTGGGCAGGGCATGAGAGAGTTGTGAATGCTGAAGGCATGGGCAAACATGCATCTGCTCCGTCTGGAGTGTTATGAGGGACTTCAGCATCTGAGTTTGTGCCTCCATAACTTTAATTATCTTCAGTAGCGTCCTTAACAAAAATCTCATTTTCTTTTGTGTCCTGCCTTTCGATTTCCCTCCACTGCATGTACTCTCTCTTTTCTGCATCTGATTATTGCAGCAGCTCCCAGAACATGTCTTCCTTGCTCCATATTGGGTGCTTTCTTATGTGGTGGAGGTGCTCTGATGGTGTGCAGATGGTGTCTCTGAAGGCCACATCTACAGAAATACAAGGAACAAAACACAGAAGCATGATTAAGTACACACACAGCATTGAAACAGTCCATTAAAATACATCTTTAGTAACATACCAATCACTTTCTCACTGACGCTTGACAAACACACATGCTAGCGAACACTCAAGCATGGTGAGTTTACTCCAGGGCAGGGGGCATTCTACATGGGTAGAAAAGCAATATGAAAGGGCCATGGTGCAGTTAACTAGGGACATTATTCTAAATTTTCCTGCTCCTTCCACAGGCACCCCTGCCTGTGGAAAAGGGCAGGAAAATTTAGAATATTGTCATCGTAGCAGATACCTCATTCCTGAGAGGAAACAACGAATCAAGGGTGCATCTACTCCATGCTTGCAGCTTCCAACCCAGTCCCTATGTTTCTCACCTGTATGCCACTTTGGTCCCTGCTCAGGTGATTGCGGAATGGCATGGAAAAGTTTCCTTCAATGGGGGAAGGAACAAAGCAGCTCTGCCAAGGAACTTTTGGCAGAGAGTTGCCGAGTACCTCCAGGAAATTTTCCTAGAGATCTCTGGAGGATTCCCATGAAATCTTGGTGTGCAGCAATACCCTGTTCTTCCGTACTGCTTAACCACACGGAGAAATATCCAGCACACAGAAACAAAGCCAGCCTTGTACATTTCTATGCCCTCAACCCACTTCCACACTACACAAAGCAAAACAGGTTTTGTAAAGGGAAGTTATTCCTTGCGAATGTATTAAAATTCTTTGAGGGTGTCAACAAGCGTGTGGGTAAGGGTGATCCAGCCAGTTCAGTGTTCTTGGCTTGATAAGGTCCCTCATCAAAGGCTCTTAAGAAAACTAAGTATTCATGGGATTAGAAGGAAAGGTTCTCTCGGTGTTCAGTAACTGGTTAAGAGATAGGAAACAAAGGGCAGGAATAATAATAATATATGGAGATATACCTATCTCATAGAACTGGAAGGGACCTTGAAAGGTCATCAAGTCCAGCTCCCTGCCTTCACTAGCAGGACCAAGTACTGATTTTGCCCGAGATCCGTAAGTGGATCTCTCAAGGATTAAGCTCACAACCCTGGGTTTAGTAGGTCAATGCTCAAACCACTGAGCTATCCCTCCCCCATAAACGGCTATTGTTGACAGTGGAGAGAGGTGAGCAGTAGTCTCCCCCAAGGATCCGTACTGGGACCTGTGCTGTTCAGCATATTCATTAAGGATCTGGAAAAGGGAGTTTACAGTGAAGTGGCATAGTTTTCAGGTGATACACAGTTTTTCAAGATAGTTAAGTCCAAATCTGACTATGAAGAACTACAGAGAGAACTCACAAAACTGGGTGGGTAGGCAACAAAATGGCAGATGAAATTCAGCATTGATACATGCAGAGTAATGCGCATTTGAAAAAAATAATCCCAACTACCCATGTATAATGATAGGTTCGAAATTAGCTTTTTGCCACTCAGGAAAGAGATCTAGTTGTTATCATGGATAGCTCTCTGAAAACTTCAGCTTAATGTGCTGCAACGATCACACAAGTGTGTTAGGAAGTATTAGAAAGAGATAGAAACGGGTGAAAATATCATTATGCCACTTAATAAATCCATGGTGCATGAATACCTTGAATACTGTGTCCAGTTTTGGTCATCCTGTGTAAAAAAATAATATACTGGGACTGGGAAAGTTTAGAGAAAGGCAACAAAGATGTGCAAGAGTATGGAATGGCTTCTACATGAGGAGAGACTAAAAAGATTAGGGCTGTTCAGTTTGAGTGGAAAAAGTGAATAGAGAAGTTTTATTTACCCTTTCCCGTAATACAAAAACTAGAGGTCACCTTGTGAAATTAATAGACAGCACGCAAAGAGGCAGTTTATTCTTTCACACCATGCACAATTAACCAGTGGAATTTGTTGCCCTGGGATGTTGTGATGGCCAAAAGTATAACTGGGTTCAAAAAAGAATGGGGTAAGTTCATGGAGGACAGGTCCATCTATGGCTATTAGCCAAGATGGTCAGGGATTCAACCCCATTCTTGGGATGAACCTAAACCTCTGACTGCCAGAAGGTGGGAGAGGAAGATGGGATGAATCACTCCGAACTGCTCTGTTCTGTATGCTCCCCAAAGCTGTGGTATTGGCCACTGTTGAAGACAGGATACTGTGCTAGATGGACCATCGGTCTGACCTAGCATGGCAATTCTTATTTTTGAAGATTGGAGGGTTTTTCTAAAATATATGCTTCAGATATTCTTTTGGGGAAGTTCTATGGCTTATGTCAGATTAGATGATCGCAGTTGGTCCCTTCTGGCCTTGGAATCTCTGAATATATAGAGTCATCTTTAAAAACTCTGGTTACAAGTAAATACCTATCATATATTGCTGTACCTGATACATGCCAGGAGGATAGGTTCATGTTATGTAATTTAATAAAATAGCAAGTTGCGTAATTCACATACACAGAAGGGAGAAGTTCATGTGTACAAAATTGACACAGCACATATTACATGAGTTTTAAAAAGCTGATTAACTTCTAGGTTATAAAAAGTAATTTTAAATGGGGGAAGTCATCCAGTTTGGGTATGTCTGGTGGGGTCCACAGGGTATTATTTTTGCCCCAGTGCTATCACTTTTTTCAGTGATCTGAAAGAAAAAATAAAATCTGCTACTGGTAAAATTTTCAAATGACAAACAAATTGATGGGGTGGGAAATAACGATGGGACTATATCAGTTATACAGACCAACCTGCATTGATTGGCTCATTTGAACCACGTGCATTGTGACACAGCTGAGTGTAAGATTATGACATTCCAGGGTGCAGTCCAGACCAGTGAGGGGCTGTGTCACCTTTGGCCTGCAACCTGAAGTGCCTCACAATGCTTTGGTGCTGTAGCTCCCTTCTGGGCTGCTCACAAACAGCATGCAGATCACATCCTGAGTGTCTGTGTATAGCCACAGCCCCAGCAGCCTGTCAGCAAACACCAGCCACACTCTGGCTTTCAGTAGACTTTGAATAGCAGAAAACTCTTTAATCTAGCAAAAAACTAAATAACGAGATGCAGTGGTGGTAAACTGAAACTAGACCAATTCAGACTAAAAAAAGGTGCACATTCTTAACAGTGAAAGTAATTAACCACTGGGATAATTTACGAAGGGATATGGTGGATTATCAATCACTTGAAGTGCTTAAATCAAGAGTACAGATCTTTCTGAAAGATACGATCTTGCTCATACTGTAGTTTTGGGCTTGATGTGAAAATTGAGTGAGGTTCTTTGTCCTGGGTTATATGCCACAGGTCAAACTAGATGATCAGTGATCACTATGACTTCAAAATCTGTGAATTTATGGGCAGTTCTGCTGGTAAAAGAGGCTAAAAACCAGTAAAGGGACGAAGTTAAAATTGTTGGCAGAACCATAAATATGAATTTCCAAACATCCTAGAATGTTTTAAACTGCAGTCCTAATTTACTGTCTCTTAAAATATTATGGGTTTATATTCCTTTTTTAACTACAGCTTTTTAATAGTGTTGTTGTTAGAGCCTTAACTCAAATCTTAACAATCTTGTCTGGAGTTATATTAATATTGTATAAAGGGGTTTACTCTGAATTTGCTTTGTGAAGCAATTTGCTCTTTGCTTGATTTTTAATTCCCTTCCTTCCTTTATCCCTTCATTCACCAACTCTAGTGAATATTCCAGTGATTACTCGGACTGGACCGCAGATGCAGGAATTAATCTGCAGCCACCAAAGAAAATTCCTAAACTTAAAACCAAGAAAACAGAGAGCAGTTCAGAGGATGAAGAGGGGATTGAAAAACAGAAACAGAAGCAAATTAAAAAGGAAAGGAAAAAAGGGAATGAGGATAAAGATGGATCAACAACATCACCAAAGAAAAGGAAACCCAAAGAGAGAAAAAAAAAGGTTGGGTACATTTTATAGCTTATAGGACATTTATTCCTAGTATTACAAAAGGAAGTAAAAGGCATGAGTAGATTTGAACGTGAGTTTAAGCAAACCCAAAATACCTTCTAATAGTTTAAGAACACGTCTTAAATTTTATTTATGTAAATATCCATTATCACACATGTTAATTGGCCATTGTAAAGTCTCCACATAATGTTTTTTTCTTTGCCCGAATTGTTTCTGTAATGGTTGTTTTTATTATGATCTAAATTTGAGGTGTTTCATTTCTTGAATATGTTGGTGTCCCTACAACCAGGAGTATAATCTTTGCTGTGACTGTGACACTTTATGACCACTTTATGGTGCCCAAGAAGATAAAACAGTGTTGTTATCAACTGGGAGTATAGAGGCCTTGTAGGAAGGGGCTTAAGGAGCCTGGCAAGAAAATAGTATTAAGTGTGGATCCAGATATAAAATGTTGAAGATCAATCTCAGCAGGAGTTTGTTCTAGGGAGTGCACGATATTAGGTGGCAGTCTCCTTGATCTCCAGCAACCTTGCATTAATCAGAATAATCCACTACTATTGCTGATTTATCTAGGTATTTATATCACAGTCTTCTTCTTGGCAGAAAAGTACCATCTATGATATGATTGTGGATGAGACCTTGACTTTGCATATATTTGGGAAACTAGTTTGGATAACATTTTAACCAGTTCGTCTTCAAGTGATTGCTCATCTGTATTCCACAGTAGGTGTGCGTGCTCACCATGTGCACCGGTGCCAGAAGTTTTTCCTCTAGCAGTACCTGTGGAGGGGAGCGCCCCCGCGACCCTTGTAGTGGTGCCTGCCTGGCACGGTATTAGGGGAGATGCATGCTCCCCACCCCCACCCCCCGTTCCTTCTTGCCACCAGTGAAGGTGCATTGGAACTGCACTGCTCCAGCTTTGCTGTAGCTCGTCCCCAGAATTGTTTGTTCATTCAACATTAGTACCTGTAGTTAGTTAGCTGTTTAGTTAGTTAGTGAGCCGGGGCTGGCGCATGCCCCAAGCCCCGGGGTTTAAGTCATGTGGCTCTTGTAGGCATTGTGTGCCAAGAAGTGACACGCATGCAGACTGTTTGCGCTGCTTGGGAGAAACCCATATCAGCGAAAGGAGCAAGATTTGCAAATCGTTTAAGCCTTGGACCAAAAGAGAAAGGGACATTAGACTCCGGGCCATCCTGATGGAGTCGATGCTGACCCCGACCCCAGCACTCCGCTCCGAACCAGTACTTGGCACCGCAGCGTCGGCACACGGTGACCCTCTGGTGCCATCAACCAGCCAGTACCTTTCCCCATCCACGGGGCATGCCAAAAGGACCAGGAAGACTCCCTCTTCTCAGCGGCGCTGAGGGAAGTCTGGGACAGAGGCTAGGCCCGTGTCAGGCAGTTCTCAATCCCCACCGGGCCCCCAGCCTCCGACTCAAGTTGAATGGAGTAGCCTGGCCCCTTTGGGACAGGTATGTCCGGACGCCGTCCATGCCAGAAGCCCTCCAGGAGGCACGGGATGTCATGTCCATGTCAGTGCCCAGAGCGCTGGCGATGTCGGCCCTGCACTCCAGAAGCAAGTCACCACTGGGATCTTGACAGTCGCATCCAGCCCAGTACCGGTCTCAGTTGAGGGAATATTCCCGACGCTGATCACTACCCAGCAACCGCTCAAGGCAGAGTCCAGGTGGATTGCCTTTGACACCGACCAGACTGGCTGGCTGAGTCCCGGCCGGCCGGTACTCGCGGCACCGCTTGTCCTCAAAGAGCAAATATCGATGGACTGCGAGGGGTGTCGCTGTCGGTCGTCGTCTCAGAGAGGGTACCACAGTCGGTCATGGCACGGTTGTCGACATTGTTCCCATTCGGACTCCCGCTCCAATTCTCCACTAAGACATCACAGCGCCGGGCGCTGATCACCGGCATCTTGCCGTCACAGGTCCACCTGTTGAGGCCGTTTGCGGAGCAGCTATTAGCATCAGTACCAATCCTCTAGGTTGAGATCATGGTCCCGCGGCCGTCTGAGATCCCAGCACTGCCAGTTCTCCCAGTTCAGAGACAGTAGCAGATCTTATACCAGCACAGTCTCCATTTGTAGCAGTCTTTCGATGGGCCAGGCCAACCAGCTCGGACAGCCGGCTCCGCCAGTGCCCCACAGAAGGTGCAGTGGCACCAAGCATCATGGCCAGCCCAACAGTACCAGTGAGCACCCTGGCCTCTGACGCAGCCCCTGGTGGGAGCTCGCTCGGTGTCCGGAGCTTCGGAAGCACCGTTGGCACCCCTTTCCAGACCCCCGAGAAAGGAGTCGGTCAGACATACATCCTCAGCACCGTGCCTGGAGTCCGACCAGATGGTGAACTCTCTGGTGCCGGCCGACACCCAGAGCACCGCACCGGCCTCTTCGCCCCACCTGGAGGAGGTGATTGCAGCCCCGCCCCCCTCCATCCCGCAGGAGGACTTGAGGCTCACTTTTAAAGAGGGTGGCAACAAGCGTACACCTCCAGGCAGAGGAGATGGAGAAGCCCTGAGACTCCCTGTTTCATGTATTGTCTCCATTGGCACCAGGTAGGGTGGCCTTGGCTCTCCATGAAGAGATGGCTAAGATTTCAAATGCTGTATGGCAAACAGTGGCCTCGTTGGTGCCCATCTCTAAAAGGGCGGAATGCAAGTACTTGTATACCCACCCGGCACCCAACTCCCTGGTGGTGAAGTCGGTCAGCCAGTGCCAACCCCAAAGAACAAAGACTCTTGGAGACTGGACTCTTTTGGAAGGAAAATGTATTAATCTTTGAGCTTCCAGTTACGAGTGGTGAACCATCAGGTGCTCCTGGGCCAGTACGAATTCAGTCTGTGAGGCTCTCTGCCTACGTTTGAGGACCCCTCCAGAGGCGATAGGAGGGGAGTTCAAGGTGCTAGTGGAGGACGGGGTAGCAGCTGCTAGGGCGTCCCTGCAGGCAGCCTTGGATGCTACAGACACGGCTGCACAATCAGTGGCCTCCGCGGTGTCCATGAGATGGGCGTCATGGCTCCTGCTCTCTGGGCTGTCCAGCGAGGCTGTCTTCCATGCAGGATCTCCTGTTTGACAGGAAAGCTCTGTTTGCAGAGGAAACAGATACAAAGCTGCATGGTATGAAAGACTACCGCACGACCCTCTGGACTCTGGGTCTCTATGTCCCAGCTCCAGCAAAATCAAGTTCAAGGCACAGCAAATTCTCACCTAGGCCGCCCTCCCAAAGTACAAAGCCACCCATAAGAAGCAGCGGGACTATAAGAGACGCCCTCAGAGACAGTCTTGGCCTGCCCCCCAGCCTGGGTCCTTCAAGGGCAAGCAGGCAGGGAAAAGGTGTTTTTGACGAGACGCTCGGGGGCACCCCACCAGTCCTCATCAGGGATCCACCCCCTAGAAAGCTTCCCTTCTCTAACCGGTTGTGTGTTTTTCCTCCAGAATGGTCGCTTCTAACCTCAGACCAATGGCTCCTCAACACCATCTCCTGGGGTTACACCTTCAAGTTTACTTCCTACCCGCCCAACCATCCCCTGTCCCCGTCCCTCTTGGGGGACCCCTCATACAAAGCTCTGCTTGAGAGCAGGAGGTGGGGTGGCTCCTAGGACTAGGAACGATAGAGGCGGTGCCTGAAGAGTTCATGGGCAAGGGGTATTACTCCCATTATTTCCTTATCCTGAAGGCCAAAGGGGGGGCTCAGGCCCATTCCCTGGACCTTGGAGGCCTCAACCAGTACATGGTGATGCTCAAGTTCTGCCTGGTCTCCATCATCCCCTCCCTGGATCCCGGGGACTGGTACACTGCCCTCGATCTACAGGACGCGTACTTCCACATCCACCTATTTGAGGGGCACAGGCGCTTCCTCCATTTTGTGGTGGGACAGAATCACTACCAATTCACGCTCCTCCTGTTTGGTCTGTTCACTGCCCCCAAGGTGTTTACAAAATGCATGTCGATGATAGCAGCCTACCTCAGACAGCAGGGGGTCCAGACATTTCCCTGTCTGGATGATTGGCTTGTCAAGGGCACCTGCCAATCGCAGGTGAGGGATCACACAGCGCTCCTCCTGTCCACGTGCACCGCCTTGGGCCTGTTGGTAAACACCACCAAGTCCACGTTAGTCCGGGTCCAACGCATAGAGTTTATCGGGGTGCTCCAGAATGCAGTGTCGCCCAGGGCCTCTCTCCCGCCAGACAGATTTGAGACCCTGAAAGGTCTCATTGACTCGGTCACAAGGTTCCCAGTCACAACTGCCAGGGTTTGCCTGCAGCTCTGGGGTCACATGTCGATGTGCATGTACATGGTCCATCACACCAGACTCAGGATGAGGCCCTGCAGCTCTGGTTGGCATCAAAGTTCTCCCAGGCTATGGACAGGATGGACACGATCCTCACTGTTTTACTCTGTGATTGCCTCCGTACGGCGGAGTTCCATCCCAAACAACATGCTCCAGGGGGTCCCGTTCAGGGACAGGGCCTCATCGTTAGAGCTGGTGTCTGATGCGTCGGCTCTGGGTTGGGGGGCCCATGTGGGGAACTTTCAGACCCGAGGCCTGTGGTTGGCTGAAGACCAGACCCTACATATAACAGTCAAGGAGCTCAGGTCAGTGCAGCTGGCGTGTATGGCCTTCCGCTTGCACCTGGAGGGCAAGGTAGTCAGAGTCCTCACGGACAACACAGACTCAGTGTTCTACATCAACAGGCAAGGTGGAGCCCGATCCTCTGCTGCGAAGCCCTCAGGCTGTGGGACTTTTGTATAGCCCACCACATCCACCTGAAGGCCTTCCACCTACCGGGTGCCTGGAAAGAGAGGGCAGATTGCTTGAGAAGGGACTTTTCCTCGCAACACGAGTGGTCCCTCCACCTGGAAGTGGCCCACCAACTCTTCCAAAGGTGGGGAAATCCCCAGGTGGACCTATTCGCAACTTGGCAGAACCAGCGATGCTCCTGGTTCTGCTCCGAGAGGGCCTTGGGAGGGGCACTATCTCCTATGCCTTTCTCCTGTCCTGGTCAGGCTGGCTTCTCTACCCCTTTCCCTCATTCCCTCTTATCATTAGGGTCCTGGAGAAGATAAAGTCAGACAAGGCCCGGGTTCTTCTGATTGCCCCGGCGTGGTCCAGGCAGCATTGGTATGGAACCCTCACAGGCCTGGCGGTAGCTCTGCTGTGGCTGTTGCTCTCAGGACCAAGGCTGCCTTCTCCATCCCAGCCTAGCAGCTCTTCACCTCACGGTGTGGCTGCTCAGTGGTTAGGTGGAGAGGATAGGAAGTGCTCAGAGCAGGTTCAGCACGTCCTTCTCAAAAGTAGACGGCCCTCCACTTGCCGCACTTATTTGGTGAAGTGGTCCTGGTTTTCTAGGTGGGCAGTGGACCAGGGTGTCTCCCTGGTGACTGTGCCAATCCAGCTTATCCTTGATTATCTCCTCTATCTGAGGGCCCAGGGGCTGGCTCCCTCATCAGTCAAGGTGCACTTGGCAGCCATATTGGCCTTCCATCCACCAGTGCCAAGGGCACATGGTACTTTCCCATGCTATGACTTGCTGGTTCCTTAAGGGTTTGGACCATCTTTTTCCATATTGTAGACCCCCGGTCCCAGAGTGGGACCTAAACCTGGTGTTGGCTCGTCTCACAGAGCCCCCTTTGAACCACTGGCCACGTGCTCCTGGTCTCACCTCTCATGGAAGGTGGCCTTCCTGGTTGCAATCACATCAGCCAGGTGAGTCTCGGAGCTCAGGGCCCTGACCTCCGAGCCGCCATACACGGTCTTTCATAAGGACAAGGTCCAGCTCCTCCTACACCCCATGTTGTTCCCAAAGGTGGTCTCCGCCTACCACATGGGTCAGGATATTTTTCTGCCGTTCCTCTGCCCCAGGCCTCATGTATCCAATATGGAGCGCCATCACCACACGCTCTGGCTTTCTACCTTGAGTGGACTAAGCCATTCAGAAAGTCCTCGCAACTGTTCGTTGCCTTGGCTGAGCGCATGAGTGGCCAGCTGATTTCTACTCAGCGGCTTTCCAGTTGGATCATTTGTGCATCTGTTCCTGTTCTGAGCTGGCGGGTATCAGCCCACCACCCATTGTGAGGGCACACTTGACTTGGGCACAGGCCTCATTGGCTGCCTCTGTGGCCCACATCCCCATCCAGGACATTTGTAGGACCGCCACGTGGTCTTTGTTTCACACATTCACCTCGCACTATAAGATCATTCCTCAGACCAGGGATGATGCCATGTTTGGCAGGGCTGTCCTCCATCCTGGGAACTTGTGAACTCCTACCCACCTCCAACAGATATAGCTTGGAATCACCTATTGTGGAATAGACATGATCAATCACTCGAAGAAGAAAAGACAGTTACCTTTTCCGTAACTGCTGTTCTTTGAGGTGTTGCTCATGTCTATTCCACATCCCACCCTCCTTTCCCTCTGTCGGAGTTGTCTGTCAAGAAAGAACTGAGGGTGGGGGCAAAATTCAGCTCCCCTTATACCGCGCCGGGCACGCACCACTCCAGTGGTTGTGGGGGCGCTCCCCTCCATGAGTACTACTAGGGGAAAAACTTCCGGCACCAGTGCACGTGGTGAGCACACACACCTATTGTGGAATAGACATGAGCAACACATCTTGAAGAACACCAGTTACAGAAAAGGTAGCTGTCTTTTATCTCCTGTTGGGTACCCAGTTCAGTGTGAATCAAAGGAGGGATAGAGAGATATAGCCACATGTGTTACATCTGGCTAGATGTAGGAGGACTGCCATTCCGAAAGTATATCCATCTGGTGTGTGACTCTTGGATGGAGTTAAGATAGGACTTGTGCTGCTGTATAAATTACCCCATTGCATCTCTGAGTTCTTCGTTGAGCTGACTGAGTTCCTCTCTACAGTGATGGAGTTGTCAGAATATTTTTTCTGGATGACTAGTCTTCATATGGATAATGACTTCTCTGTTAGAGCAAGATTTCAGGACTTCTGTGATTATGGGATTCTTAAGTGGCTTCTGGCATATATGTGGCTGGCCACCTTCTGGATCAGAGTTTTGGGCTGAGATTAAAGCAGGAGAGTAATGGCTATACATTTGTCGTAGACTAAACCTTTTTCCATTTTGGGGAAAAGGGCATGTTTTATAGGTCACTCTTTAAATGTTAACGGAATCAGTTCAGCTCTCTGACTGGAAAATACACTAAATTAGAGAGAACACTACAATGAGGGTTTGGTATAACACTGTAATTGGTTTTTGTCCTCAGCTATTGGTTCAGTGGCCCTTTCCTCACCCTCTTTCCTGGCTTCATTCTCACAAGTTACCATGATGTATAGAAAATCTGTTACAAACGAAAAGGGTAAAGGACTAGTAGTGAGTGGTACTGTTCTGAATATACTGTGGTTTAAAAGTATTTCTAATCTTGCTCCACAATTGTTCAGGAGATGAGGAAATCCTCATTTCCACTGTTGTTTCTGTGAAGTTAAAGTTACAGGTCAATGGAACTGTTGCAGGGGTGAGCAGACTTGTTAATTCAGGTGCTGTCATCTTGGTTACAGAGTCAAGCATTTTGCACCATGAGGATTTTCACACTGGTTAGAAAATATCACTTAGACAATGCAGTCAGTATCTGCACTGGAATCATACATATCAAGTTGGGGATGAGGGACAAATGAAACTATTCTTCTCTGCTTGAATTTCAAACACTGTAGTTTACTGAGATTCTGTTGGATGTTGAGTCCAAAACCCAGGTCATCGATTTGATATTTCTTGTCTGATGCAGGCTAGTAAAAGGTGGAATGAATTATGATGCCCATTATTGGAGGAGATTGTCAGTGTCTCGTTGGAGGGGAAAGAGCGAGCATGTCTTATAGAAGCTAAAGTTAGAATCATTTTTAAGAAACCATCTCCCAACAAGGCCAGTCTCTCCAATTATTTTCCATCTCCCTTTAAGAAGAGAGAGGATTGTTAAGGATACATGGCTGATTTCACTGTTTGCTTTATCTTTGCTGATTTTTCGATTATATTAATCCATGCAGATTGAGGCAGATACTGCATCCAGGCAGATTCTTAGGCATGTTGACCTGCCTTTGATACTGTTTACTGCACGTTGTGAAACCTAGCAACAATAGATGGAGTTGCTTGAGTGGCTCTGATACTTGGTTTTGAGGTCTCAGAAGGTAGTATTCATCATCTGACCCAAGAGCTCTCTCATACTTTGTGTGGAGGTGTGTGTGTATGTCTCTCTCACACACACGCACACTCTGTTAATTGTGAGTAGAGACCCTTACGAGGAATTGGGTAGGTGGAGTGCGCAGTGCTGCTTTAAATACAAAAAAAAACAAAACTCTGTCTCCATTTTATCAGATCAGGTTATGGATCTGTGGTTTACCCAGTCTTGATAAAATTTGGTTCTTGGATGAGAACTAACTTGGCTAGGACGTGACCCAAATAAGACAATGAGGGTACATCTACGTGGCACAGCAGCAAGTCTCAGAGCCTAGGCCTACAGACTTGGGCTTGAGCTATGGCACCAAAAATAGCTATGTAGAAGCCCACCCCCCCTATGCTTTGGAGCCCAAGCTCCAGCTTGAGTCTGAACCTCTACTATTCTAAGTGCTGTATCATGAACCTGAGTCTGTAGAGCCAGGTGCTGGGACTCTCTGCCACAGGTTTCTGCTTGTGATGTAGACATATGCGGAGAAATTAAAATCTATACTTGTGCATGTATAGTTTATTCAAGAAGTGGCTAAAAGCAGGGCATATTTATTGAGATGTCCTAACCTCTGGAATTTACTCCAGTTTTCATCACCATCTTTTGTTTCACAAAGCCTGGTTTTGTTAACTCTCAGGACCTGCTGCAAGACCTATATTTTTCTCTCAAACTTTCTCTGTGTGGGTTAGAGTAAACTGGATTACATTTTCATATTTGATAGTAGGTTGAAAGGATCCTTATGTGAATATTGTTCTAATGCATGTGTTAGTATAAATAACTTCAAGTGCATGGGCTTTAAGTGCTCTTTTGAAAATTAAAATAGACATAAATTCTTCGATTATGGTCACTGTGTATTTTAATCTCAGTGCATGTTTAACTGGATTTTTTTTAATGTATTTTTTTTTAATTGAATAGCAATGTCCATTGAGGCCACATATGCACTCTGTGTTGCCTTTTGCTCTCGTATAAGGGCAAAAATGGCAGGGCACCTATGACCTTTTCTCAGTTCTGTCTTGCTGTCCTTGGCATCAAGAAGGCATCTAGCTGGCGATCAACCCACTAGACTTAGCTTCAGCGAAATAGCTCATCATCTTATTCAGACCTTCTGTGGTTCTTCAGTACCATGTTTATTCTTTTATTTTTATTACCCTAGTCTGTTGTAAGGCTTGTCATGCTGAAAGCTGTTTGCAGACTCCCCTGAACAATGCTCCCTCTCATGTACAGACCCTTGTAAACAGGTACTTATAATAGTGGGCTCAAAACCCACAGGCTTCAACCTTATCTATCTTATGATGGGATAATCACATTACAAGACATGCATAGCAGATGCCTGTTCTGCTTGGGAGAGTCTTGCCTTCTAAGCAGATTCTTGGTCTGCTGCTCCTTCTCTGCAAGAACCCAGAAGTAGAGGGATATGAGGCTGAAGCTCCACCTTCTGGAGAAGTCTGTGAGAGTGGCATCTGATCCAGAAGAGCTGATCTTGAAGACCTCTGCAGAGGAAGTGGCTCAGAAGCCACACCTGGTGTTGACATCAACATTGGTGCCACCCCCAGCACTGAAACCGTTGACAGCCCCGACGTTGAAGCAGGGTGCTAAAAACACTGGGGCAAGAGCTCGAAAAGGTACCCCGGCACTTCCTGAGGCTATTGTGGGGACCATCTTTTCAGGCCTTGAAGCTGCAGCTTCACTAGCAAAACCTCAATAGCTGAAATACAGAGAGGAACGAGATCCAAAGGCCAAAGATCCCTGTCGCTGCTAGATTTCACAACACTGTGTGGTAAATAGCGTCAAAGGCAGATCAATATACATAAGAATCTGACAGGATGCAATAATTGATCAATATCATCTAACAATCAGCATCCAGCCACAGATGAGAATGTAATCTCCACCTGAATACCAGCACTGGAAAATTTCAGGGCCTATCAGGAGCTGCTGGTGAAAATTGCAGACACCTGGGACATTGAGCCTGTGATCATCTGCGAGAAGACTCGCAAGCTATTTAAAGTTTAATCAGCCATTAGTCTCTCCAGGATTGCTCCTCCCCATAAATCTGGCAAGAACTTTTGTGGCAAACACGAGCCACTATAAGGCCCACAAAGCATGCTGAAAAATCATGGATTTCTGCATATAAGTGCATTCTTTTTGGTTGTTGTAACCTTAATACGTAATCTTCACAACTCAGAGATAGATGTAGTTTTCATTTTTAGAAGGGACGCTATACATTTTTAAAGTGATTTATTTTGAAAACATTTCAGATTAGTTTTACAGGTATATGAGAAAATGAATGATCGGTTATTTCATTTACCAAAGCAATTGAAGCAGATATTTATGAAGTCATTAGTTAATCAATTCAACAGGTTAATCATCAATATTTGGAGGATTTTCTTGCCATGCTGTATTAGGAGGAGAACATCACCAGACAGACATTTTAACTGTTTTATTTAACTAAAACAACAACGTTATGTATTGTGGATTTTTTTCTTCAACAGCAAACATAATATTTTAACAAAACATATGAATTTTTGAATTTAGTTATACATTCAGGTGTTTTAAAATCAGGTTTGTTTTTGTTAAAGTTGTTAACTAAAATAGTTAAATGAAATATTAAAAAAAACACAAAAATTAAATCGACTATGTCAGCAAGGACAACATGAGAAACTTAAAATATTGGCTTCTGCAGCTAACTCAGTCGTCTTCACCTTCATTTTCCTGTTCATAATCTGGAAAAGAAAACCAAGCTTTCCTGCTTTTTCAGGTCCCAAACAATTTCTCAATTTGGAATGAACTAGTCCAAAGGAAGAAAATATTCTTTCTGCACCAGCAGAAGAAGCTACTGCTGTTAAAAGTCAGATTATCACTTCAACAGTCTCTGTATTCAAGTGCTTAAGTGACTTCCACCAGTTCACTGGTGTGACTTTCTTTAAAATATCATCAGCAAACGTATATTTTTTTGAGTGGTTCACACTTAGCTGTGAAGTTTATTATAGTTGGCATTATGGCGGGATGGTTGCTGGATGTCCATGTCATAGCCAACTCCTCTTCTTCAGCAGTTAAGGTTTGACCCTAGTACCGAGTACTGAGAATATTGCAAGAAAATGAGCTGGAGATAGTGCTTGTCCCGTCGTTTTTTTAATGCTTGTAATTTAACTCCTTGCATTTTTCTCTTTTTAAGAGCTCCCTCAGTTCCTTCCAAATTTCAACACCATCAGCAATAAAACAGCTATTTCCCTGCATTTTGTTCAAGGCTACAGAAATAGGCTTCAGGATACTCAGCATGTGTTCAACATTTCTTTTAAGCCCAATGTTGAGAACTTTGTGACAGTGCCATCTGTTTTTACACAATTTTGTTCACAAAATGTCATCGGATTAGGCCAGTTCTTGATATAGTGCTTAAAACAGTCCACTACTGAGTTCCATCGCATGTCTTGTGGGAGAGTTAGCCTGGTTCCTCCTCCTTTTTTCAGAGCAGCTGCTGCAAAGTGGTTGTTACGGAAGTATTTTGCAATTTCAAGAACATTAGCCTTTATTTCTGGAACACTGAAGTCTTCGGCTAGGAGGTGCATCAAATGAGTACTACAAGCATATGTTATTAGCTTGGGACTCTCTTCACTCTCTTCTAAATAATTTTTTCTCATCTTGGATACATTTGCAGCATTGTCTGTGACCAAGCTGCGTACTAGACGTCTGGATTTTTTTTCACAGTTCGTTATAGCTTTTACTGCTACTTCTTATAAGTATTCTGCTGTGTGTGCATTTCCTGATGTATCTGTTATTTCTGCAAGGAAGACATTTCCTGCTTCTGTTGTCACACAAGCACATACAACAGGATCATTGTGAACATTGCTCCACTCATCAAGATTCAGGTTAATAATTTTACCCGCTAGACCTTTTGCACACTGCTCAATTTCTCTTTCATATACTTTGTCCAGCAATTTGCCTGTGACATCTGCTCTGTTGAGTGGACTGTATCCTGGTCCTAATGACTGAACCATGTTAATGAAGTGTGTGTTCTCAATCATACAGAAAGGAGAGTTTGTTGCATGAACAAACCAGGCAATTTTTTCATCAGTTACCTCTTTTTTTGTAATCTGCTGGTTCTTATCACAAATTTATCTATGGTTGTTTCTGGATGATGGAGATTATTTTTCTTTTTGCTACAGGTGATACTGTGGTTATATTAGATTCATGAAGTGACTGAAACACTATCATTGCCAGATAACTCTGAAACTATAAAAAAAAAAAAAAAATGATGGTGATCTTGAAGGTGGACAGTCTTCAGAATCCTATATGTTGAGGATGGATTCGCCTAAACAAAATAAGTCAGTGCAGTTTAGTATTACTTATTGCATTCACTGAGACTCAGTACTACTTTAAAGGTGAAATTGTAAAAGGAAGATCTGCCTATTTCAGCTATTTATTTTTTATCACAGTTGCATCTAAAACGATAGTACCATAGAGTAACAACTATATTTTTTGCTCAGACATGAGAATTCAAGAATAGCCCAGAAGGAAAACAGGCAGTCCTTAAGAAAGAAGTATGAAATAAAAAAGTTTATCAACCTGAAGATCCTGCATGTTCAGGCATGCTCCTTTCATCATCTTCAACGCAACTTCCTCCTGAGAAGGAACACTTCTCATAATGTTGTTTCATTCGGACAACCAGGCCTTGCATTTCTTTGTTGCACTGTTTGCCTTTTGCATGCATGCCTGTCTTACCCACAGGTAGAGGAACTTTATTAAAATATTCCCAAACCGTGTGTCTTTTAGGGCCTGCTGCCATTATAGGTTTTCCCTTCTACTAAGAGAATGGTATGGTAGATCTCAAATCAGTGAAGGCTACACTCAGAAAGACCTCAAGACTTCTGGAATATGCTACTCAAATGGTTTCATTTTTGTTTCTACCGCCTGTCTCTCCCTTCTCACATTTATCTCCAGACTTCTTCTCCTTGTCTAGATCTATTCCGCCTGCAACAATCTTCTAGTCATTGAACTTTTTGAAACTTCGCACTTTTAGAGAGCGGTAAGGGATTGACTCTGTACACAAATTTGCAGCTGGACAATACTGGTCTATTTTTCACCTCTGAATATTTATTTATTTATTTATTTTAAAAACATTTTTGCTTCTGTTAAGCATGTTATCTCTGGAGACACAAATCTACAGTTTGAGAACTGCAAAACTACGCATCTCTGATGGTATCTTCTAGACTGAGCACTGAGTCCCATTGGGTAGATAGAAAGATTAACCCAAATAATATATACAGAAGCCCCTGGAACCCCCAAAATTGGGTCCCTAATTCATGAACTATTGGAACTTATTTACAAAACTTTTCATAAATGTGAATATATTGTCTCATACTATAGAATTAGAATTTATAATCTCTATTCCATGATGAGATATCTTTGAGCTATAATGTATCTTAATTAAAACTGTCTTTAGATAGGTTTTTCCACAAAAATAATGTTATCAAAAAATCTGATTTAAATTAAAAAAATCTATTATTTTTTATTTAAAAAAAAATTGATTTTTATCCACCTTGCCAGGTACCCCTCTTCAAGCACTTCTACCACCCGTCCCAGCTCTGGCTCCCTGCTGGTCTTGGTTGTCTAGGAGACATTGAGATCCACCTAGAACACACCTAAGGACAAGAATCCCAAACACTTAGATATGTTTGGGAGAAATGCATGTTCATTGGCCTTGCTACAATTGAGGGTGGCCAAGTGCCAGGCATTTCTGGCCAAATGCAACTTTTTAACATGGGGCAAGATAACATCTTTCCTGGCCAATCTCCATCGTGAAAGCAGAGAGAAGCTGAAAGACGTTATAATAGCAGGCTAACTTGTGGCCACAATGGCTCTACAGGTAATGAACACCTCTAACATCACTGGCAGGTCTATGGCCATTGCAGTGACAATGCAGGGAATGGCATGACTCCAAGCCTCAGTTATCCCTCACAGGCACAAGCCATGGTTTAGGACTTGCCCTTTTAGTGCTTGGAGCTGTTCAGTGAACAAACTGATAGTTCCTTACACTTGCTGAAAGATTCCAAAGCAATTACACTTTCTGAGAATCTACATTCTTCCACCCTACTGAAGGGCATCAACCAGTCCTCAACCCTCGCACCAGCAGAGACTGCATACTGTATCTCAACACAGACACATGGAGTACCTGTGTTACAACATGGGGCATCAGCGCTCCTTGACCTTGGCCACACTCTGCCATAATGACCTGTCAGCATAATTGAGAGGATCATCGAGAGCTGCATAAAAACCAGTCCACAGAGCATGACCTTGGAATTCTGCCTTGCTCCTCCACTGGCCATGGTCTTGTTATAACATCAGACAGATGGGTGCTGGAGATCATAGTCCAGGGCTACCATATCCAATCCTATTTGTCTGTCCCCTACCCACTCCCCTTCCTTGTCCCTCTTCAGGGACCCTTCTCTTGAGAGCCTACTGCAAATTTAAGTGACCTTATTGCTTTGTCTAGGAGCCATAGTGGAAGTTCCTATAACTAGGCGGCTGGTGTACTGAGACCATAGCTTATTGTGCTGACCCATGCTGAACCTCATTGGGCTTTTTGTTTCCTTGTACTCACTTGCCAGTCTGTGTACTGGTCTGCTGTCTCTTCGATTGTGAGCTGTTTCAGGCAGGGCCTGTCCTTTTTTTGTTCTGCACTTGTATAGCACCTAGCTCTGTAGGGTCCTGATCCATGATTGGGGCTTTTAAATGCTATGATAATAATGAAATAATAATACACTGAAAGATTCTTCTGCTCCTGATATTTCCTTGTTCTGAAGAAGAAAAAAGGAGTTCTTTGTCCTATTCTGTACATAAGGAGATTCAACAAACATACATATGGTCTCAGGTTCTACTCCTGGGAGAATTCTGCAGAAAAAAATTAAAAATTCTGCATATTTTATTTGTCAAAATAATGCAGCATAATCACTCCCATTTCGTTTATTTTTGGTAATTTATTTAAACTACCATACAGAAAAAAAAAATCACAATAACTGTTCAGCATTTCCTAAACACATGGAAGTTAAGTTACAAATACTTGGTAAACCTGCATTCCAGTTATAATCCTGGATTTTCATTTATATGACATTACTTTTAGTTTGGTGTTCTATAAAGTAGAACATTGCTTTAAATTGCTCAGACTTTCACACAGGAAAGTTGTACAGTTTTGCTAATCATTGTCCTACATTTTTTTTTTTTAATGGGATAAGTAAAACAGATCCTGAGCTGTAATCTAACCCCACTGTGCCTCTTTGGATTCCGTTACTGTCATTTACAATAAGGCTCCTTTACACCACTCTGGCAAGGTAAAGGAGCCTTAATTGACTAAGAATGGGAACAATTAACTAACAGTGGGAACATTAGCAGCCTGCCTGTTTAGTTTTTCAGGAGTAAGGTTCAGGGGGTAATGCTTGCCTCTGTTAAGTTCATAACTGGTTTGCAGTTATCAGCTTCTAGCCCACAGAAAATACCTAAGATTCCCAGTGCGCCTTACCATTACCCATACAGGGTTCTGCTTTTCAGACTCTCTCTGATGCTGACTGTTAACCAATTTTCTGGCCATAGTAATGACTTATCTAAGGAAGGAAGGAATCCCTGTCTACCCCTGTCTAAATGACTGGCTGATCAGAGGCTGAGGATAGTGTATATCCACACACCTTATGACCAAACAAGTCACAGTCTCCCTCCTCCTTCCCTCCCCCCTCCAAAAATAATATATCCTGCAGGAACTCAAGTGATGGCTATATCCTTTGAATGTAAGAAAGGGGATACTCTTCTTGTTCCCCTTCCCAGTGATGATGCTGGAGAGGTGCATCAGGGACAGACTGGGGTGCCCACTGGAACCATCTGAAAATGCTAGGTTCAGGGTCTCAAGATGATCTACAATTTCACATGAACAACTTGGAACTGAGAGCTATCAGGCTGGCTTATATGGCGTTTCTTCTCATCCTCTGAAACTTCGACAGTGCGGATTGTGACAGGTAACATGTCAGCAATGCACTAAACAAACAGGGAGGTGCTCGATCATCTCCTCTCTACCTGGAGGTGATCAAGTTCCAAGAACAGTCCCATTGGCAAGGAGTGACTCTGATAGCTCTATACCTACCAGGGCTCAGCAATGACCTAGCTGACTTTCTAGGCAGGAATGTGGTAATCAGCCACAACTGGTCACCTTGGAAATATTTTGTTGATGGGAACGCGTACCATAGACCTCTTCACCTTGGCAGATACTGCCAAATACAGAGATTTCTGCTCCATGGGCAATGTGAGCCCCAGCTCCCTTTCTAGCACCTTTGTATTTCAGTGGTCTTCAGGACCGCTGTATGTCTTCCCACTGATCATTCTGATCCCTAAGAGCATATCCAAGATCAAATGGGACAAAGCTACAGTCATCATGTTATTGCCCTGCTGGCTGAAACAGTTTTGGCGATTGGATCTCCTACTTTTGTCCAGCCTGCCCCCCATCCCCAATATGACTTCTCACCTGCCTGGAAATGCTGTCTCAGAACTAAGGACAAATATTGCATCTGGAGCCATGGCTGTGCTTGGTGGCCTGAATGTTGGCTTATTGAGCAGGACAAACAAAGACTGCACCCTGCAGGTCCAGAAGATCCTTTTACAGAATGGCAAAGATTTTCCAAATGAGAAGCTCAAAACAATGTGAATCCAACTCAGATCCTATACCAAAGATTCTGGACTGTATGCGGCTTCTGAAACAAGCTGAAGTAGTCTTTATCGTCCTTAAAATTCATCTGGAAGTCATATCAGCATGTCTCGCTCTGATACAATCATACTCAATCTTTTCATACTCTACAGTGTTGAGGTTCCTCAAGGACCTTCTCCCTACCTGCCCTCCAACTAAGGACTCTACTCCAACATTGTAGTGTAGTGAAGCCTGGAGTTGCCATTTGTGCCATCAGCAGAATGTTCATTATACCACCTCACTATCAAGATGGTATTTCTGATCACATCAGCATGTAGAGTCAGTGAACTGCAAGCTCTCGTATCTGGACTGCGATATATATCCTTCCACAGGAGCGAAGTAGTGATGGAACCAGAGCCTAAATTCATCCGCAAAGTGGTCTCAGAAGTCACCTAAGCCAGTCTGTCACCTTACAGTTCTTCTCAAAGCCACACTCGTCACCAGGAGAAAAGAAGCTTTATATTCTGGGTGTTACTGGGGCCCTGCTATATGACATAAACAAGACTTTCAGACTTTCTCCCTGGCTCTTTGTGGCCATATCCAATATATCAAAAGGCCAAGCCATCTCACCCCTGAGAATCTCAAAGAGAATTATTCAGTGCATTTCTACCTACTTACTGTCTGCTGTATGCCAAGACTCTCCTTGCAAAAGCTCTTCAGCCTGCTTTAGAACTATACAGATAGCTGAGATCTGTAAAGTAGCCACATGGAGCAACTCAGTGAACTTTGTGAAATGCTGTGTATTTGACATGGCTGCCAGAATAAATGTCACATATGGAAGAGCAGTACTTCAATCCATGTTTGACTAATACAACTGAGATTCTTCACTCACATCTAGGGAGGATTCTTCTTGCCTGTCACCTAGAGTGGGACTTATACTAATACGTATTTGAACAAGAAAGTACAGTTATTTACCCTACGATAATTGAGGTTCTTCAGGCTGTCCCATGACCCACCTTCCATCTTTGTTTTTCGGAGTCCTCAGCTACACAGGCTTTAAATTGTGAGAGAACTGAAGGGAAGGTCATAACCACTCCACCCTTTATGCCCTTGTATGGGAGGCTTCGCTGGACGTTATTTGTAAAATAAAAAAATTGAAAAATTCAGGCTCCCAATGCATGAGTCGCATTCACACCTTACTACAACATTTCAAAGAACCACACTTACTGTAGGGTAACTAACTGAACTTCCTAATGTGTATATATTATAGACAGGGTTGGTTGCACTGTGTATTATTCTGGCAGCCTTTTCTTTGAGAAGCTCTAACACCTCCATATTTTGAAATAGGCACTTGAAATTGGCAGATGGAGTGATATTTGTGTCAGGGATGCGTTTTTTGCTATTCCCATGAAAATTTGTCCTAATTTGGCCGTGCTTAGTAAAGACTTGCTAGAGCTTCGCCTTTAAACTCTCCAAAGATCAGTCAGCACTGGATCTTTAATAATTTTCTTTTAACATAAGGTTTTTTTGTGTGCAATAAAATATAGAATTTGGGAAATTTCAATTGCTTATCTCTCAACTCTCAAAACTTGTCACATGGCTGGATGCTAATAAATTCATACTTTATGTACATTAGTCAAATGTTATTTGGGTAAAAGAAAGTATTAAATTCGTTTCATTGTTTTGATTATAAAGTCTCATTTTGTAGCTCCACTATTAAATTAGCCTAAGCTTTTCAATAATATTTCTAATCTAGTCATGTCATTTATTTTCCTTTTTATGATAAAAATCATTTTCAAAAAATTCTAGTTGAGATTTTGACGAAATTATGTATTTTGGGGACCAATTGTGAGTTTGGGTAAAAGGTGAATTATTGTTATTAACATATTATTGTGTGCATTTTCTTTAGAGGTTGGCTGTGGGAGTTTTGGCAGAAAATGGCTTGACGTTGGAAGAATGGCTGCCTTCAGCATGGATTACAGATACTATTCCTCGCCGGTGTCCGTTTGTGCCACAAATGGGTGACGAGGTATTTTTGTTTTTCTCAAGATTCTTGCATTCCATTTCCAGTTTTTCAACTTTTTTTACATAACTTTTTTAGAAATGTATGTAATTATTTTTCATCATTATTTTTCTGAACATTTTGGATTGATTAAAACTCCCTTTAAAGCTTAATTTTAATCAAGCCAAAATTATTTTCTTTCAGAATGAAAGTTTCTCTGTAAGCACATTCTACACTGCCTCTGCGCCCCTCAAAATCTTCTAAATGCTATGTCACATTTGGGCTATCACTTTTCCTTTTCCACAGTATTGTGATGGAGTTTTTTATTGCACTGTATTTCTCCTGTGCCTTTCCTCACCTCTGTTACTTCAATGGGGTATATGTCCCATATACTAAAGCCAGAAGTAAAGCCGGAAGAACTGCAAATACTAGTTAATACCCACAACTATGACATAGCTGGCATCACAGAGACTTGGTGGGATTATTGGTATAGAAAGGTACAACTTGCTCAGGTAGGTGGAAAGGGAGGAGGTATTGCCTTATGTATCAAGAATATATAAACTTGGACTGAGGTTGAGATAGAAATAGGAGACAGACTTGTTGAAAGTCTCTGGGTAAGGATAAAAGAGGTAAAAAAAAAAAGGGGGGGGGGAGGCCGGTGGACGCTGATGTCATGGTAGGGTCTACTACACCTAACCAGGAAGAAGAGATGGATGAGTTTTTTTTTAAATAAACTAACAGAATCACCCAAAGCACAGACTGTGGTGATGGGGAACATCAACACCAGACATCTGTTGGGAAAGTAATACAGCAGGGCACAGATTATCCAATAAGTTCTTGGAATGTATTGGAGACCATTTTGTTATTTAGAAGATGGAGAAAGCTTCTAGGGAGAAAGCTGTTCTAGATTTAATTTGACAAATAGGAACTGGTTAAGAATTGAAAGTGGATCATGAAATGACAGAGTTCATTGATTCTAAGGACTGGTAGAGGTAAACAGCACAATAAAGGTAGACGGGAGGGTAAACCAGCACAATAAAGAAATGGATTCAAGAAGGCAGACTTTAGGCAACGCAACCAGGAGTTGTAGGTAAGGCCATGGGAAAGCTAGTCTATAGGGAAAAGACAGTTCAAGACAGTTGGCTAATAACACTCACCGTCTAGACACGCGCCGTATCGGCGCGTTAAATATCGATTGCTCGGATCGATATATCGTGTCTGATCTGACGGATATATCGATCCCAGAGCGTGCTTAGATCGATTCGGAACTCCGCCAAAACAAACGGAGTTCCGGAATCGACATGGCGAGCCGCGCACATCGATCCCGTGCGGTGAAGACGGGTAAGTAAATCGATTTTAGATATTCGATTTCAGCTACGCTATTCTCATAGCTGAAATTGCGTATCTAAAATCGATTTTCGCGCGTAGTGTAGACGTGGCCGAAGAGACATTATTAGGGCACAAAAGCAAACTATCCATTGTGTAGGAAAGATAGGAAGTATGACAAGAGACCATCCTGTCTTAACCAGGAGATCTTCAATGATCTTAAACTGAAAAAAGTCCTCCAAAAAGTGGAAACTAGGTCAAATTACAAAGGATGAATGTAAAGAAATTATACAAGTATAAAGGGACAAAATTAGAAAGGCCAAGACACAAAACGAAATCAAACTAGCTGGAGATGTAAAGGATAACAAGAAAACATTCTGCAAATACATTAGAAGTAATAGGAAGACTAAGGACAGGGTAAGCCCATTACTTTAATGGGGAGGGGGGGCGGGGAGAGAACAATAACAGAACATGTGGAAATGGCAGAAGTTCTAAATGACCTTTTTGTTTCAGTTTTCACCAAACAGGATAGTAGCAATTGGATCTCTCAAATAGTGAATACCAGTGAAAATGAGGTAGGATCAGAGGCTAAAATAGGAAAAGAACAAGTTAAAAATTACTTAGACAAATGTCTTCGTCACCAGGTCCTGATGAATAAATCCTGGAATACTCAAGGAGTTGAATGAGGAGATATCTGAGCCATTAGCAATTATCTTCGAAAAGTCATGGAAGATGGGGTACATTCCAGAATATTGGAAAAGGGCATATAGTGCCAATGTATCATAAGGGAATTAAGGACAACCTGGGGAATTACAGACCAGTCAGCTTAGCTTCAGTACACAGAAAGATAGTGGAGCAAATAAGTAAGCAATCAAGTTGCAAACACCTAGAAGATAATAAGGTGATGACAAATCCATGATGACTAGTACTTAAAAGAAAATCATGTCAAACCAGCCTAAGAGCTATCTTTGACAGAGTAACAAGCTTTGTAGATGGGGGCAAGTGGTAGATGTCGTATATCTTGACTTTAGTAAGGCTTTTGATACTGTCTCACATGACCTTCTCATAAACAAACTAGGGAGATGCAAGCTAGATGGGTGCATAACTGGTTGGAAAACCGTTCCCAGAGAGTGGTTACTAGTGATTCACAGTCAAGCCGGAAGGGCATATCAAGGGTCCCATAGGCATCAGTTTGGGTCCAGTTTTGTTGAATATCTTCATCAGATTTAGATAATGGCATAGAGAGTACACTTATATAGTTTGCAGATGATACTAAGCTGAGAGGAGTTGCAAATGCTTTAGAGAATAGGATTAAAATTGAAAATGGTCTGGACAAACTGGAGAAATGGTCTAAGGTCAGTAGGATGAAATTCAATAAAGACAAATGCAATGTATTCCACTTAGGAAGAACAATTAGTTGCCACATACAAAATGGGGAAATGACTGACTAAGAAGCAGTACTGCAGTAAGGGTAACGGATCACAAGCTAAATATGAGTGAATGGTGTAATACAGTTGCAAAAAAGCAAATGTCATTCTGGCATGGAGTATTGTAAGCAAGACACGAGAAGTAATTCTTCCACTGTACTCCATGCTGATTAGGCCTCAACTGGAGTAGTGTCCAGTTCTCAGTGCCACACTTCAGGACAGATGTGGACAAATTGGAGAAGGTCCAGAGAAGAGCAACTAAAATGATTAAAGATCTAGAAAACATGGCCTATGAGTGAAGATTGAATAAATTGGGTTGTATTGTCTGGAGAAGAGAAAACAGAGGGGACGTGATAAGTTTTCAAATACATAAAATGTTACAAGGAGGAGGGAGAAAAAATGTTCTCCTTAACCTCAGAGCATAGAACAAGAAGCAGTGGGCTTAAATTGCAGCAAGGGAAGTTTAGGTTGGACATTGGGAAAAACTTCCTAACTATCAGGGTGGTTAAGCACTGGAATAAATTACCCAGGAAGATTGTGGAATCTCCATTATTGGAGATTTGTGGACAAAAACTTGTCAGGAATGGTCTAGATAATACTTAGTCCTGCCGTGAGTTCAGGGGACTGGACTAGATGACCTCCTGAGGTCCCTTCCAGTCCTACATTTCTATGATTCTATGATTCAGTAGTTCAATTAAAAAAATGACATATAAAACAATTTTTTTTTTAATTTATAAAATGTGCCAAGTACAATGTATTGGGTGTATGAACAATACTTAATATAATATATGGCTTGAAAATCCAAGTCAAAAGCAAGATTTTATGTATGCTGTCTTCCACAATCAATGACACACAAATTCACCCCTCAGGAAAAAGCCAGAGGAAGTAGTTGGGCCATACACTATAAAATATGCATGGGCCTGAATCTTCAAAGAGCTACGCATTTCCGGAGAGCTGTTAAGTACCCACAGTGCTGAACTGAGTTCCCACATAGATCATCAACTTCAGCTTCCATTGAGAGCCTCTGTGGAGGTGCTCTGCTCCTCTCAGAATCAAATCCAAGATGAACTAATCTGGTCAGTGGTGCTGTCTAGGTATTGTAGGGTTGTCAGCGATATGCACATGCCATACTCTCTTAACAGTCTTTAGTACCCTACTAGTATTGACATGTTTCACAGAAATCTCACATTTGGCCAGGCAAAGCAGATGTTACACTGTATACAGGGAATACTTAGGCATGCTGTCATCTGTCTGTTGTTCAGAAGAACCTTGACATCAATGAACTTGACAATTGCCACTTAATCTGTACCTGGAAAGATGGGAATTGTTGCACCAAAAGAGATGTACCAGTAATACATCTAGTCCAGAATCATATCACTGACAGTGGTTGTTCCCATATGTGTCCAAAACTGTGCAAGAAATTCCGCAGCTGGATAATTATTTTATTATAAGCATGACTGGTAACATCACCTATTATTAGGGTTGCTCAACGCTTTCCTAAGGCCCTATTTTCTGTTGCTTATGACTTTGACGATAGTTCTTTGGGCTGAAATTTTCCATACTGGGTGTCTGCCTTAGGCTGCATTTTTTGGAAAATTTCAGCCAAAACAGTTTAGCATGTGTCTGCACTGCAGTGCAAGCTTGGGCTCATATCCACCTTTCATCTACACATAATTATGTCTGACTCAGGGCAGCAAGCCCTCCATGCGCAGGCCCCAGGACCCCATCAGTGTGGGGAGACATTTGAGCCTGAGTCTCACAGGCTCAAATTTTGGAGTGTGGATGCAGCTTTGGCCCTTTCCTCCCATACTGGGACCTGACAGTCCACCAGTTCTGTCCCACAATCCCATGGGATGGTGTCTTTCGTCCTTTCTATCCCAAGACGGCCCAGTTGACTCCAAAGAAATGGAAATGCTCTCTCTGGTTCTGGTACAGCTGCTCAGAATTTAGCCCTTCCTTTTTATTATAACTGCTGAGCTGTAAGCAGAATGAACCTTCTCATGTTTATAATGGCCACCAACACAAAGTAGTCCTTTGCCAAATGCACTGGTAGCTGGTCATGAGAGCACACTCAGATTTTAGTTAATCTCTCAGATGAGGCAAGCAAACAATTTGACTTCAGCAAGAGTTACAGAAATGACCACGCATACAAGGAAATAGTGAAGAAGTTGGCAGCTTTGTGGATTTACCAGACCAGTGCAGAGAGTGGATTAAGCATCCCAAGAACTACTAATGGAAAGCCAGGGATGAAAACCATACCTCTGGAAATTCACCATCATCCTGCCCATTTTATGAGGAATTTGACCAGGTGCTTGGAATGGCACCGAGTGCTGAGCCACTAGCACTTCATGACAGTCTGGTTAGCAGAGATGATCTTCTGACCCTGGAATCCAGTTTGGCACTGGAGGGGAACAAGCACACTCATAAACATACTATTCTCTCTCTTCCGTTGGCCTGTGCAAGCCCATAACATGGGACCACAGAGCCCTGATTTGTGTTGCCTAGATGCATCCTGCTCCAGCTGTGGTAGGCACATTTTCTGGTACAGTGTACCAATTCAGCGATCCGTTACTGTCATGGATCCATTTGGGGAAAATGGCTCACCTTTGGCTTCACAAAGATTGTGAAGAACACAGCAAGCCACAGTAATCCAGAGAGCATTGATGACACTGGAATCCTAACAGGTCTTCACATAGCAGCAGCTAAATTTCAATTTGCGAAACCCACCTTCAGTCACCATTCTGCACCTTCTGACAGTGTCATTAAATATAGTTTTGCCAGGTGTTCTGGTATGGCTCCTAAGGCAAGGCAAAAGCGGGATATGCAGGGTCCTCCAAAATAACAGTGGGGACAGTAACTCCATTTATGACCGTGTCATTTGGTGACAGTAGTGTTGCATCTTGTCCACGGATGTAGACTCCCAATAATTGGAAAACACAGGCATCATGATCTTTCTTAGTGCAGCCCATGTTAGGATCAATATATTGGCCTCTGTGGTCTGCAAGGGCCTGCATAACAGTGGAGTAGTACCCTTTGCTGTTTGTGTTCTCATGCACCTTGAGGAGGGCAAACTATGGGCAAATGAGTCCCATCAGTGCACCCAGCATAGTTTGGAAACCTCATTCTCTCAAAACTAGTAATTATTTCAGGGATATTGTATGCTCACCACTTTTGGGTAAATCACGTGCCTCATTGCCTTGGAAACCTCCAACACCGCCTCACCCACAGTTGACTTTCCAGTGCCAAACTGGCCAGCTATGGACCTGTAGCAGTCCAGGGTAGCCAGCTTCCAGATGGTTATAGCAACCTGCTGCTCAGCCCCCATGCGTGTGTTCTGACACCGGAAGGTGGGGGCAAGCTGTTCACAAAACTCTAGAAATGTAGCTTTCTTTGTGTGAAAGTTTTGGACCCACTGCTCGTCATCCCATGTCCATATGATGATGAGATCCCACTAGTCTGTTGTTGTGTGCCTAGTATAGAAGCACTGGTCTGCAAAGGGGGCATCAGCGGTTATTCTGAGAGTTGTAAGCAGCATCAGCCAATTTGTCTTCCGTGTCTGTATTCTCCTCCTCCTCCTCTGACAGGTGCCTTTGGTAGGTCAGAAAATGCAAAAGAAGCTCTTCAGATTGTGGTTCCTCCATGTTGCTGGCTCAGGTTGTCGGGAGTATGCAGACCCAAAAGACAGCTTAGCAGGATGTGTTGGCAGGCTGTGATATCTTTCTATAACCTGGGATGAGCAGTCAAGTTTTCCCACGCTGCACCATGAACCAAGGACTAGAGCGACTACAGCTGGGGAGGGTTCTGGGAAGCCTGGGATATGGTGATTTTGACTTGTATCTGTGTACTGCGCTGTGCACACTGGAACCTGGTTTTGGGTCGAAAAATTCTAAACCTAGTGTCACCAATGAGCGTGTGGGCTCTCAAGCCCTGGGCTAACAAGCCCAGTGTCCTCTGACTCAATTCCCACTAACACTGGGATTACATTGCATACTATTTCCAATTTCAGAGGATAAGGCTAGGGAAAATATATTATTTTTAATGTTAAAAATATTGTGGGAACCTTTTTATTTGGAAAGCTGTAGTGCCTCCATGCTTTGGAGCAGTGGGGGAGGGATAGCTCAGTGGTTTGAGCATTGACCTGCTAAACCCAGGATTGTGAGTTCAGCCCGAGGGGGCCATTACAGGGATCTGGGAGCAAAAATCTGTCTGGGGATTGGTCCTGCTTTGAGCAGGGGGTTGGACTAGATGAGCTCCTGAGGTCCCTTCCAACCCTGATATTCTGTGATTCTAAGAAGGTGGAGACTAGTGTCAGGGATGTGCCTTTCTCTGTGAGAATGTACCCAAACTTGGCCAAGTAAAAAGCCTTTGAAAAATTGCAGTTTGCACATGCTCAGTACAGACTTCTTAGGTCTTCACAGCTAAAATCTCTGAAGATTCCATCCTCCCTGAACGTTCAGGAGCCTCGACAGCTAGACTGCATGTGCTTCATCCCCATGGAGTGACTGAACATGCTGCAGCCCAAGTCTACTAGTGAAGCTGACTTTCCCTGTTATAGCTGCTCCTGGCAGAGCTGGGGCTGGGCAAAGAGCCTGTCTCTCCAGTGCTCACAATGACTCTACTGGCACCTGGGTAGCATGCGGGAGGAAATAGTTTGATTCAGATGCAGAGCACACAGGAGCTGGACCTATGGCATTGTGGGGGGAGTAGACTGTGGGCAAAGGCTGGGTCTAGAGTCTGGCACTGGGGCTGAGGCTGGGACTGGAGTCTAGCAGCAGGACAGGGGAAAGGACCTGGGGGAGATTTGACAAGGAAAAGTTTGCAGGGATAGAACTGGGACTGGCTAAGCAAAGAAACTGACAAGGAGCTGAGGGAGGTGAGGGCACTGAGACTGGATGAGAAGCCCAGGAACTAAGACTGGGAATGGGAGCCAGTGGGCTCAGGGGAAGGGGGAGACAGGAAGCCAAGTTGGGGGAGGATACTGGTATTGGCTAGGCAAGGAGATTGGGAACAAGGGAGTGGGGAGGATTAGGAGTGGCTGGAAGTGGAGGAGGCTGGGACTGGAATGGGGAGGCTAAATAAATGACATTAGAACTCCCTGGAAAAGGGGACTGGGACTGGGATCAGAAGCCTGAGGCATGGGATGGCTAGGAGAGTAGAGTGGGAGTGGGGCTGAGAAGCTGGTGGTGGGGTAGAGACAGGTCTGGGATAGGTACAGATTGTATGGGATGAGGCAGAAAGAGTCAAACTTTGGAGGGCTGGACAGAAGAGTCTGTGAATACACTAGAGTACACTTCTCTCCAGAGCCTGTAATGGCCAAAGATCCTAGGGTCTCACCATTGCTCTGCTGTCAGCCAATGTCTGTGAAACCTAGAGCTGGTCAGACGATGTTCATCAAAATAGTTTTTCATCACAAGAAGCAGTTTTGATTAAATCAGTTTTGTGTGTGAGAAATCATATTTGTTTCAAAAGCATTTCCCGGAGAGAGTTTGAATTTTTTTTTTTCAGAAAAAAATTCTAATGGAAAATTCCCAAATTATGTTTCAAAATTCTGTTTTATTTTTAAAACCGTCAAAGGTAGCTGCTGTTTGGTACTGATTGAAATGTCTTTTTTCTTTTTTTCTAAATCAAAAGTGCAGGCTGTTTTTGTTTAATGAAACAAATTACAATAAAAATAGAAAACAGTTTGCTGTAGAAAACAATGCAAGACATTTCAGTCGGTGTTAAGTATTATCTGTCTGTGCCTAGTAAAAAATACTTGAAACAAAATTTTTAAATGAAAAAAGTCAAAGCTGAATTTTTTTCAGAATTTGTTTTGTGGGAAATTTCAAAAATATGTGGTTTCATGCCGATTTCTTGAAATGTCAGTATTTCCCATAAAACAACAATTCCAAGTTTCAGCCAGCACTAGTAAACCCACTGGCAGAGTGTCTCACTCCTTCTCGTTCTGGTCCACGTAAAGGATGATAACATCTCTTCCAATCAGTTACTCCATTAGCTCAAGTGGCAGAGTTATCTGCAGTGTATCTAAAGGTTCCAGCCCGGCAGATAACCATGTGGATGTCAGTAAAATATCACATTATGGAATTTGTGTTTTTTTTCACTTTTCTTTTAAAAAAAAAAAAAATCTTGAATTGCACACAAAAATATACTAAAATAATATTAAAGTTGCAAATTCAAGGGCTCAAAAGTTAGGAAATGCACAGGCAACCTTAATTCAGCCACCTTGTATGTAAGCATTATAATAGTCGTTAATTACATGACCACATGCTATTTTTTCCACCCTGCTTTGGAAATGAATCAGAGTTGTGTACCAAAGAAGGCTGTTGTCTGGAGGACGCCTGCCTCATTTGTTGCAGAAGTTGAAAGGTTGTGGTGAGTGAGGCAGAGGTTTGCAGGAAATAGAGGATGGTCTCATAGTTAAAGCAGTTGAATGCCACTCTGGGTAATTGGATTCTATCCTTGCCTCTGCCACAGGGTTCCTTTGTGATTGTAAGTAACTCATATGCACCGATTTTTCACATTCAGTCATTGTGTGTTCCATATGTTCTGGGTGTTAAACTTGAGACCCTGGAATCTGATTTGCAAAAGTGCTGAGCACTCAGAACTTCAATTGAAGTCAATGGGAGCTGTGCTCTAAGTGCTATAATGCTGAAAAATCAGGCTCTGGGTATCTCAAATTGGGCATCCAAAATTAGAGGATACTTTTCACCTTAATCTATGCCTCAGTTTGTCATCTGTAAAATGGAGATAGTACCTATATATTTCACAGAGGTGTTGTGCAAATAAATTCATTAATGTTCGCTAAGCACTTGGATAGGGATGTTCATCATAGAAAAAGGTCTACGAGGAGATTAATAGCCTTACTTTCACAGCAGGGTTTGAATAGTATGTGGTAAATAAAGCATGAGCCACACTTTGAACAATGAGGAGAAAACTAAATATAGACTGGCTAGCTCATTAAGTGAACATTGTCCATTCTGTGCACTGAATGACATTGGGATCTTGTGGAAATAGTAGTATGTGATCGGGTAATTGGTGACTGTATCATAATAGATACATACAAGGAGGCCGAATTAAGGTTGCCTTAACTCTGTCATTTCATGACTCTTGAGTGTTTGACTTTGCAGCCTTAATAATCGTCTTCATTACATGCAAAAACCCACAACAATGGTAAGACTTACAAAGTAAAACTATTTGTGTAGCGGGGGATACATTTTGAGAGGGAGATATCTCATACTATTTTTGAATTATTTGGGGTGGAGGAGATGGTATTAATCTGGTTTACAACATTTGCCAGGAGAGGTTGATAAACCCAAATAGGTTTATTTATTGTTTTGTGACTTGTTCTCCTAAAGCTGGCCAATTTCATTTTTAGTTAAGCTCACCATATAAATAGCACTTAACTTTATTTCTTGTTAGCACCACTTGTAAATTTTTGTTATATATTTTAAGGAAATGCAACTAAGAGAGATGACTGTCTATTTATCTACCTGAAGAGAACATTCTACCGTTTAGACTGCTTGAACGTTCTTTAGTATGATATCAGTAATATAGTGCAGATACCACCCTGATTTTGTAGAATCTGTGGAATTTATCAAAAGTCTAAAGCAGGAGTCGGCAGCCTTTCAGAAGTGGTGTGCCTAGTCTTCGTTTATTCACTCTAAGTTAAGGTTTTGCGTGCCGGTAATACATTTTAACGTTTTTAGAAGGTCTCGTTCTATGTCTATATTATATAACTAAACTATTATTGTACGTAAAGTAAACAAGGTTTTCAAAATGTTTAAGAAGCATCATTTAAAATTAAATTAAAATGCTGATCTTACGCCGCCAGCCTGCTCAGCTCGCTGCCAGCCTGGGGTTCTGTTCACCTAGGCCAGCAGCGGGCTGAGCAGGGCCTGCGGCCAGGACCCCAGACCTGGGGGGGGTGTTCAGAGGTCAGGACAGAGGGCTGGGGGAGGTTCAGGGCAGAGGGCTGGGGTATGGGGGGGTGTAGGGTAGAAGGTGGAGTGTGGGGGGGTTTCAGGGATCAGGACAGGGATGGGAGCTGTGGGGTTCAGGGCAGAAGGCTGGGTGGGTGTGGGGGTTCAAGGCAGAAGGATGGGGCTGTAGGAGTGCAGTGCAGAGGGATGGGTGTGTGTTGAGGTGGGGGGGTGCAGGGCAGAGCAATAGGGGTGGGGGGGTGCAGGGGCAGAAAGTTGGGTGTGTGTTAGGGTGGGGGGGTGCAGGGTAGAGGGCTGGGTGTGTGTGGGGGGTCATGGCAGAGGGCTGGGGTGTCTGGCTTGTGAGGGTGCTCCCAGCCCCTGCCCTGAGCGGCTCATGGCAGGGGGCTGGAAGGGATATGCCCTGTTCCACTCCCTTCCCCAAGGCTCCGTCCCTACCTCCCTCTGCATCCTCTATGGAGCTGCATGCAGGCTTCCGCTCTTCCTCCTCCCCCTTGCAAGTGCCATCAGCTGATTGGCGCAGGGAAGTAGAAGGGGAAAGGGCCGGAAAGCACCATGCTAGGGGAAGAAGCGGGTAGGGGGGAAGCTTGGCTGCCGCAGGACCAAGCTTCTGCCTCCTGCCCCTCCAGGAGAGAGCAGTAGGCGGGGGGAGGGGGGCGAGTGAGGCCAGGACCATGGCAGGCAGCTGCGTGCCATAGGTTGCTGACCCCTGGTCTACAGTATATTTTTCTGTGAACAGGCATACTGTTTTTTCTAATGGTACTGTGCTCAGTCTTTTGATGGAAATCACATGAGATTTTCCTTAATTGTAAAATGAAAATATTTTATTAGTCTGTATAAATGGTTTCATTTATATAGAGAAAATTGGTAGGAGTGGGTGGTAAGTATGAAAGGAATTACCTGTAGTTTGCTCCAATAATTTGGATTTTATTTCTGTTGCAACAATATGGTGTAGTAGTAAATGGTTGTCACTAAATTTAAATAAGAATCTTTCCGAAATGTAATTTAGCTCTAGCATTTAGTAGCGTCTGCTGCTCTTCCTAACAATTAGATCATCATTATTTCTGGCAAAATCTAACGATTCCCACCTGATTCTGTAACCTCAAAGATCAGATGGAAAACGGGGATTTAAGGTCCATGTCTTTAATATATATAATATAATATTCTGCAAGGTTAGTTACAGGATGTTTCATTCTGTGACATAAATTAAATTAAATCAAATCTTCTGTAATATGGCATTACTTGCCTATAGGTTTTTGCTAACATATCAGCTCAACAGGCAAAGACTTCACTGTGGTTATGTGTGTGTGTTGGTTTTTTTACTTTAGTTCCATACCTAACTTTCCATGTGTTACATCGGAATGGATAGTAAAATGTTTTTGATGTAAACTGTTGTTCTTCCATCTGAATTTGCAGAGCCACAGATTGTTGGCTTACGTCATTTCATAAAGAAAATTATTATTTAAAATTGGTGTACCTATATACAGTATGCTCTTTTAGTTGTTTATTAAAGCCTTGTGTTCTAATTAGCTTGAAGGAGTTCAGTTTTAATTTTATTACCTATCCCTTGAGTATATTCAGGGTTTCTAGTGAGTTTGTTTCATTGTTATGCCAGCAGTGTTCATCAGCTGATAGTAAATACTGCAGCACTCCCACATAAATGTCTGTGTTAAGGAGTTCAAATCTCAGGTGTACAAGTTTGCTCTGCTCTTAACTTTGTCATACAGGATGTCAATGGAAGGAAATATTCTTTTAATAAAAAATTGTCTATTATAAAGTGACCTAAATGTTTTGTAAATAGTTCCTGTTTATTAATTTATTCAGTCATATGGAAGATATTATTTAGATCTTGTCCATCCCACATCTAAAGGTTTAATTTGCTCTGTGACATTTGTGTTACTTAAAGAAAAGTGATTAGCAATGTAAGTAAATGGTTAATCTCTGTGACATTCTATCCACCCACTTATACCCACCTGTGTACTGTTGTGCTAATTGGGAGGGCCAGTGAAATTTGCTGCAATGTGGAATTGTTTTAAACTATTGTGAGGACAGCATGTGCAATTTTATTTTAATCCATTGAAGTTGTTTTGATCTTGCAGGTGCATAATATACCATAAATGACTTTCAATGGGATTTGTGCTTCTTAATCACTTGGATGCTTTTGAAAATCCCACCCTTTGCCTTTTCACACTTTCCTTTTTCCTATGGCATAAACTGAGCAGAAAGTGTCTGCTTGAATTTTGAATTACAGTACCTGTTTTTGGATAGTTAGTATTAAATTGGCTTAGTGTTCTGTTTAGATCAAGTGTAAGGAGTCTCTTGGCCTATCCAAGGCCATGATCAAGTGTCTTGATGTTTTTGGTCTTTTGGCCTCGAGATGAAAACCTTGTCTGTGTCTCTGGGACCTTGAGGTGAAAATATTATCTAAGTTACTGCACTCATCATAATTTTGTATATCTGGCTGTTTGTCTGGTTACTATGATGGATAACAAATTTCTGTAGCATCCAATTGCATCATAAAGATACCAATACATAAAACAAATACTATTATACTGCAGAGTAAAAGTAGATTATATTAGTCAAACACCAGGCCCTGAAAAAGCAATTATTAAAATTTCCAGAGTAAACATTGCTAGTAAGTTTGTAAACACCCATTAAAATTATTTCTAGGGAAAAATAAGGTAAGAGTCATATTTATTTTAGTTCTCCCTTATTTTCACAACTGATTGTGCTAGAATATAGAAGGAAGATCACTGTGTGATTCAAACTCCTTGAATCTTAAACAGAGAGGAAAATTCAGCTTCCCCCTCCTCCTCTCTTCCCCTCCCAGACTCTCCCTGAGAGAGACAGTATTTCTAACACAGAGAGCAATTAGCCTCTCTCTCTCCCCCTTCCCTCCTTTCTCTCCACCAATTCCCTGGTGAATCCAGACCCAGTCACTTGGGGTCTCACACCAGAATACAAAAACAATCAGGTTCTTAAACAAGCAAAACTTTTAATTAAAGAAAGAAAAACAGTAAAAATTATCTTTGTAAATTTAAAATGGAATAGGTACAGGGTTTTTTAGCTATAGGCACTGGGAATACCCTCCCAGCCTAAGTATTCAAGTACAAATTAAAATCCTTTCAGCAAAAATACAAATTTGAACTCCTTCCAGCCAAATACACAATTAAACTCCTTCCAGCCAAATGCACATTTGCAAATAAAGAAAACAAACATAAGCCTAACTCGCTTTATCTATCTAGTACTCACTATTTTGAACTTATAAGAGCCTGTATCAGGGAGATTGGAGAGAAACCTGGTTGCACGTCTGGTCCCTCTGAGCCGCCAGAGTGAACAACAACCAAAAACTAACAGCACACACAGAAAGTTCCCTCACTCAAGATTTTTAAGTATCCTGTCTTCTGATTGGTTCTCTGGTCAGGTGACAGCCAGGCTTACTGAACTTGTTAACCCTTTATAGTCAAAGAAATATAAAGTACTTCTGTGCTATTAACTTTTCTTATCTGTTTGACACATGCTATGCTGAGAGAAGCCATACGAGCACTCAATCCACCAGGCCATATTCCTTCTTTAAGAGAGGAGAAATCTATTTTCTCAGAATATTAGTATAAAACTTGTATTTATGCATAAAGTAATTTTCCAGTTTCTCCTAATACACAAGCATGTGTGTTAGTATTATTTTCTCTAACTAAAAAAGTAGCAGATTCCATATGCTCTAAAATGGAATAATAGCTATACTTTGTGATCCTTTCGCATTTGATTTAGTGTCTTTTAAACAAACTAGCAATTTATTCCTACTACAAACATTTGAACAATACTTGATCCACTATAATATTTAGTGTACCCATTGGGTGGTGCATTAGCTTGATAACTTGGGAGTTCCTACTCTGACTAGTGCAGCTTTTCATTGTTTAAAGTTAAAATAATAGTTTATAGCTCCTTTAAAGGCCTTATTTGCATGTATCTGTACCATCTTGGTTTGGAAGGGAACACACTGTGTATCAGCAATGTGCTAACTAACATTTTGGCATTTTAAAATGTTTGTTAATTAATTTTGTTTCATTCTTAGGTTTACTATTTCCGACAAGGTCATGAAGCGTATGTTGTAATGGCTAAAAAGAATAAAATATATAGCATTAATCCAAAAAAACAGCCGTGGCATAAAATGGAGCTACGGGTATGATATTTCTTACTTTTCCCATTTTTGTTGTCTTTAAAATCAGTCATAGAAAAGCAGGGCTGCCCAGAGGGGAGGGGCAAGTGGGGCAGTTTGCCCTGGGACCCGCAGGGGCCCCATGAACCGCTCTGGGTTTTCAGCGGCAGGTCTTTCTGTGCAGCCGAAGACTCAGAGTGAGTGAATGACCCGCCACGGAAGTGCTGCCGAAGCCTCGGCACGCTGCCCGATGAGTACAAGCGCTGCAGGCGGGGGGGAGACACGATTGGCGGCACTTAGGCTTCTCTACTGCCACCGCTTCATTCTTCAGCAGCAATTCAGCGGCGGGTCCTTCTCTCCGAGAGGGACCCACCGCTGAATTGCCGCTGAAGACCTTGCCCTGCCCCAGGCTTCCTGAATCCTCTGGGCGGCCCTGTGGAAAAGAACTTTTATATACATGTTATTTGACAAAAAGTGTCTGTAGTTTTGCTGACAGAATCTTTTTAAAACAGATATTTTTAACTTCTTGTTTAAAATGATTTATTAAGATTAAAAAAAATGAAATGATTGCCCAAGAAGTTTTAAACAGGAATAAATAAATATTTAAAAGTTATGATTGTAATAATTTGATTACTGAAAAAGATGAAACAAAAAATCCTAGACCTGTGATTGATGTTCATGTATCAATCTGATTTATTTTTTTTAACTCTTGTTAAGTGTGTTGCAGTGAACAGTTAAGTTTCTAAACAATTCGATACAATGAGGTTATATTGGGGATTGCATCTTTTTGGTTTCAGGGGGTAAATTTGAAAGGTCTGTATTTGACCTAGTAATTTTGTTTACACAGTTCACCACTGAAATCTGTTGTTCAACAGAAGTATATTCATTTTTTCATTTCATACTGCTGTTACAGTCCTCTTATATTAAACCACCTTAAATAAAAATGTTGTTTTATTTACTTCAGGAACAAGAGCTGATGAAAATAGTTGGGATTAAATATGAAGTGGGATTGCCTACTGTCTGCTGTCTTAAACTTGCTTTTCTTGACCCAGATACTGGTAAACTGACTGGAGGATCATTCACCATGAAGTAAGGAAAGCATTATTTCTGTTCCAGTAGGGAAGCTGTTTTTTGTAATATTTAAAAACTTTTAAATTTGCTAAATTTTAAAAAGAACAGTACTTTTGTCAGCAAAAAAAAACTTTTATAGTGATAGCCCATTTCAGACAGTTTGACAAGAAGCTGTGAGGATACTTAACATGGGGAAATAGATTCAATGGCCATTTTTTTGCTGACAACAGCTCATCTTAATTAATTAGCTTCTTAGAGTTGGTTGGGCAACTCCCACCTTTTCATGTTTTCTGTATGTATATATATCTCCTCACTATATGTTCCATTCATGCATCCGATGAAGTAAGCTGTAGCCCACAAAAGCTTATGCTCAAATAAATTTGTTAGTCTCTAAGGTGCCACAAGTACTCCTGTTCTTTTTGTGGATACAGACTAACACGGCTGCTACTCTGAAACCTAAATTTTAAAGATAAGTTTTATTTTTAAACAGAAATTTTCTGTGACATAAATTTAAGATGTTTATATTGAATTCAAATGCATTAAATGCATTTTGATATCTAACGATGTTTTCTGTATTCTGTTGCTGCTTTTTCACCTTAATCATTCTTTTTCCATTTTTATTGCAACTAGGTACCATGATATGCCAGATGTTATAGATTTTCTGGTCTTGCGGCAGCAGTTTGATGATGCAAAACATAGACGATGGAATATAGGTAGGTGGTGAGTTTTGTAAAAAGTTAAATAAATGCATTGGTTATTTCATGTTGCCTACTTCATTAGGAAACATGGGCAAAGTGGGTGTATCGTAAGCCTCTGTCCCAAATCGATTTAGCGTCCCAAAAAATGCTGGTGCTTATGCATTGAACCTCCAAGCTTAATTTAACCCAGCTTGGATCTTATCCCTCGCTGCCACCGATACAAATTTCCAGGTTTTGGCCCATGGAGAGACCTACCCAAGACGCCAGAAGCTCTGAGTCTTACCGGCAAGGGAATATACTCACTTCCCTTCGCCCTCACCACTACCATCCCGACCCAGAACTTTCCTCTCTGGCTAACTTGAGAGCTATCCGCAATCTCTTATCATCACAATAGCCAAGAAGCCTGTCCCCTCTCTTCCACAAAGAACAAACCTCAAACACAAGGAAACAGAAGATGAACTTATCTTTTCCCCTCCCACCAATTCCTGGTGCTGGCCCAAGCTTACCTCCCGTAAGATCTAACACAAAGAGAATTCCCTCCCCTTGTTCCTTAACCACACCCACAGAGAAAACTCAAACAAGTCTTACAAAGAAAACTTTATATAAAAAAAAGAAAGAAAAAGATATAAGAATATAAACTCTGCATCAAGATGACAATACAGGGCTATTGCTTATAAGAAAATAGGAATAAACAGTCTGATTCAAAAAGATATCCAATTTGAAACATTCCAGCAAGTTACACACATGTAAATACACCCAAAACAACATAAAAGCCTATATTGTTTTTCAACCTGTACTTACAAGTTGGAAACAGAAGATAAGACGATAAAAAGAACCTTCTCATAGCTGAGAGACAAAACAAAAGACCCAGAGTCCAAAAATTCCCTCTCTGACTTTGAAAAATCCAGTTTTCTGATTAGTCCTCTGGTCAGGTGTTTGGTTCCCTTTGTTAACCCTTTACAGGTAAAAGAAACATTAACCCTTAGCTATCTATTTATGACAGGGTGAAAATAATGTTATGCCAGAATCGGAGAGCAAGATCTTTATAGAGATGCAGTGCTTACAGCTCCTGCAGAATTAAACTTTGCCACTGAACACAATTACATATGAGAAAAAATAGAGTTTAAAGATGACCTGCAAAAGAAGATAACGTGTTTTCCTTTTATCTTATAAATATCAGGAATATCACATCTTGTCTTCCCTTACTTGCTCAAGGACCCTTTGTAGGACTAAAGAACTAAGCTAGAACTCTCTTCTTTCAATTGAAATGTTGACTTTCACAAAGAGAACTTTTGTTAGAAGTTTGAATTAAATAGATGTTTTAAGAATATATAGAAAAAATCTCATCCTGCCTCAATTGCTCAGGTTTCAGTTTCTTGTAATGTCATAGTTCTACTAGTCTTTTAAGGACTCCTCTGATAAAAATAAGGAAGACAAAATCTAATACTTATTTGGCTTGGTTTGGTCACCCGACCCCCTGGGACAGTGCCCCCGAGTAGCTGCACACACACCCTAGCACCCTGCGCACACACACCATCGCGCCTTCTGGTCTCCTACCTCAGCTGCACATAGGTCAGCCATGCAGCTCGCCTTCCACTGCAGTCCTAGTGCCTCCAGGGATCCTGCTCCAGCCTGAGTCACTGGACCCATGATCCTGCAGGGTGGGGGTCGCTGAGTATCCTGGCTTCCTGATGCCGCTGGGCCTAATTCTGCACTGCCCCATTTTTTCACCCTCCCACCAGCTCTGCACCCAGGGCAGATCCTTTCCTGCCCCACCCTAGTTATGGCCCTGAGGATGTCACATGGACCGCAGCTGTGTGCTGATTAGGGCACAAATGACCCATGGGATTGAGAACGACTGAGCTAGCCCAAATTTTGTACCATTTTTATCACTTTTGGTTTTTATTCTCTGTGTGTGTGTGTGTGTTTGTTTGTTTATTTATTTATTTATTCATTCATTCATTCATTCATTCCTCCACAATGCCTGTTGCATGGTTATTTCCAGTCACTGCGTGCTGGGACCATCCTTGATGAGTATCTCGTCAGACAGATACACAAACACCTATCTTTCTTCAGAGATCCTCCTCACAAAAAAATACTTCCCAAAAGAAGAGGTTTCCCTCATCATAAAAGGAGCCTTAGAGAAAGTACTTCTATTTTCTGTACTTTCGCATTCCCAAGCAGGTGGATGGTTTCAGACCTGTCCTGGATCTCAGGAGGCTAAACAAGTACCATGATATCTTAAGAATACAGGGTGTTCATGTTGGGTGTAATCTTACCTATTACAAGGAAACTGGTACATAACACCTCTAATCCTTCTGGAGTCTCTCTGAGTGCATCCCGTCAAGTGTCAGTCCCTGCACCTCGACTTCTCTTCTGGTGAATAAATAAATATTTGTTTTAAACCTGCTGCCCATTAATTTCATTTGTTGGCCCCTACTTCTAATATTATAAAAACAAATAAATAATTTTTCCTTATTCACTTTCTTCACACCACTCATTTTATATACCTCTATCATATCTCCCCTTAGTCTCCTCTTTTCCAAGCTGAAAAGTCCTAGGCTTTTTAATCTCTGTTTATATGGGATCTGTTCCAAACCCCTAATCATTTTAGTTGCCCTTCTCTGAACCTTTTCTAATGCCAGTATATCTTTTTTTGAGATCAGCTGACCACATCTGTGTGCAGTATTCAAGATGTGGGCGTACCATGGATTCGTATAAGGGCAATAAGATATTCTCCATCTTACTTTCTATCCCTTTTTTAATGATTCCTAACATCCTGTTTGCTTTTTTGACTGCCACTGCACACTGTTGTTTTTTCCAACGTGCATTACTTTACATTTATCCACATTAAATTTCGTTTGACATTTTGTTGCTCAATCACTTATTTTTGTGAGATCTTTTTGAAGTTCTTCATGGTCTGCTTTGGTCTTAACTATCTTGAGCATTTTAGTATCATCTTCAAACTTTGCCACCTCACTGTTTACTCCAGATCATTTATGAATAAGTTGAATAGGATTGGTCCGCGGACTGACCCTTCCATTCTGAAAATTTACCATTTATTCCTATGTTTTATTCCCTGTCTTTTAGCCTGTTCTCAGTCCATAAAAGGATCTTCCCTCTTATCTCTTGACAATTTATGTAAAAAAGCCTTTGGTGAGGGACCTTGTCAAAGGCTTACTGGAAATCTAAGTACACTATGTCCATTGGATCCCCCTTGTTCACATATTTGTTGACCCCTTCAGAGAACTCTAATAGATTAGTAAAACATGATTTCCCTTTACAGAAACCATGTTGACTTTTGCCCAACAATTTATGTTCTTCTGTGTGTCTGACAATTTTATTCTTTACTATTGTTTCAACTAATTTGCCCAGTACTGACATTAGACTGTAATTGCCGGGATCACCTCTAGAGCCCTTTTTATATATTGGCATTACATTAGCTATCTTCTAATCATTGAGTAGAGAAGCTGATTTAAAGGATAGGTTACAAACCATAGTTAGTTCCGCAATTTCATATTTGAGCTCTTTCAGAACGCTTGGGTGAATGCCATCTGGTCCTGGTGACTTGTTACTGTTAAGTTTAATTCCAAAACCACCTCTAGTGACACTTCAGTCTGTGACAATTCCTCAGAGTTGTCACCTACAAATGACGGCTCAGGTTTGGGAATCTCCCTAACATCTTCATTCGTGAAGACTGATTATACAAATAGTATAATCATAACCAGCAAATCATAATCATTTTGTAAACATTTTACATGCCACATTGTACAAAAATTGTTTCAAATATATAATAGTGGTTGTTATAATAATCTATATAGTCATATTTTAATCAAATAACATCACACCAGTCAGGTTACATTAGCCACAAATTATTACAGATCAACTCCATGTTCTTCACACATGGCCTTTAATTTAAAGGACACTTGTTTCCATGTGGCCATCAGGTTGACACACTGCAACTACCTGAGGTTCTGTATGGGATAGAGACATTACCAGTACAAATTACTTCCCTTTGATCTGTCCATGGCCCCGTTTCCGTTCACTCTGGATTAGGGCATGTATTGATTGAGTTTTGCTACAATCTAGCCAGGGTGTTAGTAATTCCTGGGCTAACGCCTATTCGACCAGGTCTAGTGAAACTTTTGTGGCATTTTTTTAAGCAGGTGCCCGTAATGGAGATTAATATAGCAGCCACTTGAAGTTCAGTCTAAACTTTCATCAAGCACTACTCTTTAGAATCAGCATTGTGCTCTGATAGTCAATTTGGGGAAACTGCTACAAACCATATTTCATTGAGAACTTCTACCTTCCAGCTGGGTAGACTGCTTGCTAGTCTCCTCACAAGTGAGAATACACAGAAGCGTTAGAAACAGGTTGGTATACAAAGTTTAGCGTTTGCTGGACTTTGAGGAATTTTGTACTTGAGAGGAGGAAACATATGAACCTTCTAAAGTAAGAAATCCTATTGAGAACAATAGGTATAACATATGTGAGTTTATATATATTAGAATTAAAGATATTAAAAAATTAAACTGTCTTCCACTGCTATGAGCTTGAAAAATGTTGCAACATACATGTAAATTATACTGATTGCTGATTTTTATATGATCGTTACCTGTATTTTTTCTGATATCCTACGCAACTTAATATAAGTTCTTTCTAAAGAGTGCCCTTTACTGTTGTTTTAAGGATGTATCAGTCTGAATACTTTGTTTATTGACACAGACTTCTCCAAAGAATGACTACCATGAAGATGAGACAAATGTGGTGTAGAAATTGGTAAATGAGATTGTTTTGTATTGTCCAGGTGATCGTTTCAGGTCAGTAATAGATGACGCCTGGTGGTTTGGAACAATTGAAAGCCAGGAACCTCTACAGCCTGAATATCCTGACAGTTTATTTCAGTGCTACAATGTCTGGTTAGCGAATTTGATCTTACTTATGCTTTTAATAAATCATTTTAATGTAAATTTGTAGTCTTGCATAGCAAACACTGATTTAGGTGATTTGGCGCCTTTAACTGTAGTAATAAAACTTATTATAAAGTGTGTTTATTAGTAATAAAATAAACATTACATATAAGAGTAATATATTTTTAACTGTTTAAGCAGTACTAATTACTATAATTTAAACTCGGTTAATTTTTTCTTTAAGTTGGGACAATGGTGACACTGAGAAGATGAGTCCTTGGGATATGGAGCTCATACCAAATAATGGTGTGTACGTGTGTAGAACTGTTATCTTGATTTATACGTACAGAAAGTATATCTTATGCAAATAGTTTTTAAAAATTAAGGATATCGAGTATGTTTCTCTGTAAAATGCCAGAAAAAAAAGAAACAATTAAATAAGAACCATAAAAATCATTGCAATATAAATTTATGTTTAAATTAGTAAATTACAAATATACATCTATTAAAATGAGCCTGATCTGTGGCTGGAGTAACTGGATACATAATCAAGTCAGTATCATTAATGGAAAAAAGCCTAAGAGTTTGCTAATGAATAGGACCACTGGAAATTCATAGGATTCTGTAATTTCCCTGTTCTCCATGCAGGAAAGTAATGTTTTGGTATTATTTTTCCTATGGAAACAGAACAAAATCACTTAAGAATTCAACAGATGGCATTTTGTCTGGCCCACATACAAGCTAGAAGGAACAGGTGAACCTGCTCCCCCACTAGGTTCAGTGGAAATTGCATGCAAGGCACTCACTAATCCTATACACACAAAGTGGTTGGGGGCAAATTGGCAAAGGGGACTTATTCTCCCTCTGGTCCAGCTAGCCAAGGTAGGAATTGTGGCAGCTGAAGTGCATGCTCTCCAGTGGGCCCACTAGCATTATTTCTTCTGTCCATCCACCCCCTACTGCGTTACCACACTCTGAGCTGGATTTTTTTTTAAATTAGTTAAAAACCAAAATATAGTTTGGAATATTTTTTTTTCTGTTTTCTGGGAGATTTATTGATGACTTTGCTTTGCTATCCTTAAACTATTTTTTTCTTTCTCTCTTAATGTAGAACTATGATTTAGTTCAGCCTACTGTACATATTCTGTTACAATTATTTATTATTTCAATATGTTTATTCAGTTACTCATTATTTGGTTTTAAAGAATAAAGTACCTCTCCCAGGCTCTTGGTACCTCTTAGACATAATTAAAAGTACAGTAACACACAAGGTAAAACCAGCAACAACTCTAATACCGAAATGTAAAATACCCATCCAACCACAACCCCAAACATCCCAAGAATCTCCTGCTACACCTACAAAAACTTACTCTCATTGCACTTTCCCTGCCCAAAAGTCTGGATAAAAAGATGGACCTTGCAGTGTGCCCTGAAAATCAATAGAATCTGGCTATTTTTTATCAAATCGGGGTATTAATTGCAAAGTCGAATGCCCTGATGGTAGCTTCTCTTCTATGTCTCAGGGGTTCCAGTTCAGGAACCTCCATGTACCACTGCAATGGAAGAAGGAGAGAGGCAATTTTCAAAATAGGCAGATCTCAAGAGCTATATAGGTTAAAACCATTATCTATAAATTCTACCTGAAAACCTATAAAGCACCACTAAAGTTCCCAGAACATAGTTAAATTATCAATTTATTTAAATAATTTCACATACTACAGAACTACCCTTGTTTACTGCAAAAATACATTCACCCACAAACAGACTAAGTCTGCAAGCCTAGTAAATAGAAAATCCACAAAATTCTGGCAGGATCCAGCAAGCTGCATTGTGGGAAATGTATTTGTTAGCTGGTAGCAATATACATGAAGCATGTAAGACCCCGGAACAGTATCAAAGCATTGTTGTCTTTTGCACAAAGAACTATACATCTTACACTTCTATTCAGTAAAACAGTGTTATTCTATATACTGCCTATATTAATTACTCTGTGTTCTTAACAGACGCATGTCTGTCTTGAAATATAAACAGATGAATATTTTTCAGTGATCATCTGGGTCTTTTTTATGGGATATTTCAGCTGTGTTTCCTGAAGAGCTGGGAACTAGTGTTCCTTTAACTGATGTTGAATGCCGAACATTGATCTACAAACCTCTAGATGGAGAATGGGGTTCCAGAACCCGCGATGAGGAATGTGACAGAATTATTGCAGGGATAAATCAGCTCATGACTCTAGGTAAACATTTATGATTGAATAATTTAAGAAACATTCAGTATGGAAGCTAACTTTCATAGGAAGGGATGATATGCATTTTTATGAGAACACCACAGTTCACAAAACTAGTAAATGCTGTCATCGATCAACTGCAGTAGTCATAAAATCACTAGTTGAATTATCACCTTATAAAAAAAAAGAAAATATTTTGTTCACAACATGACATATCTACATAGTGCCTTTAATATACAGTCTGACTCAAATTTTCAAAGGTGACTGTGATTTTGAGTTTTTCAATTTTCAGACGTAATTTGAAAGACCTTGAAGAGCTTGATTTTCAGAAAGTACTGAACATTTGCCCTTTGAAAATCAAGTCCGGTTTATGATATCTCAAATTGAGCACCCAAAATCACTTGCTAGTCTTGAAAATGGAGGTCCCTGTGTTGAATGGAAAAGCTGTAACTTCATTTTGAACAGATAGCAAAAAATATGTATTTGTTTTGTTTTCCTAGAGAATGTTGCAATGAATACCTGTACTTGGGATTTTTCCTAACTAAGCTACTGTGTATTGCAGCCATCATTTTTCTTTTATTTGGGTTGTGAAGAGAACAGATGTGTAATTTATTGTTTAGCAAATGGTTCACTATGAGTTTACCACTTGTGGGGACAAATGCCGATATATATTGGCAGCTTCTGAAAAGTGCAACACTATAAATTCTTTCTACATACACATCACTAATTCTGTCCTTAACATAGTCAAAGGTATGCATATATATAACTCTGGGTGTCTTGTGATAAGATGGCTGTTGAAATGTGTGTAGTTAATTTTCATGTGTGTATATGGTACTTAAACAAATGTGTGAACTATTATAAACAAAAAATTGGTTTAACATGGATTAAGATTGGTTAAGTGAGACACCTTGTTGGTACTTGAATGTTTATACAGCATGTTTTTCTTTGATGGGGACACACTGCATCTTCACAAGAAACTACCTTCTACCCCCAACAGATAAGGAAACACACTTCACATAACTCATTAATCTCCCTCATTCAGAATAATGTAAAATATTAATTACAAAAGGAGTTAGCAAATTAGCAAATACCAGCAGTGATATGTGCAGTATGTAATGTGCTTTTGGAGAATATATGAAGTTGTAATTAAGGTTTCCACTTCTGTGCCTCCATAGTAAGAGTAATGGTATATTTAAATTATTTTAGCTGGGTCTTTTCATAGTCTTTTCTAGGTTTTGTTTTTTTAACTACTACTATTGTTGTTTGTTTTATATAAAGGTTCAATTTACTGTAGCAATCTAAGAGTAGATTTTTAACTGCAATAGAGCTTTCTGTTTCACCTTTTTCTTAGAAGACCAGCTCATCTAGCAACTATTTTTTGTCAATTCTTGTTTTTTAAAATATATTTTAAATATATTTTAGAGTTTAAATTTTTGTACTAATTTTTTTCATTCCTTCCCTTATAAAGTCAGGTATTGTGGTATTGTAAGAACCATAAGTCCAGTTGTACAAGTGGAGGGAAAGAAAAATAAAATCTGTGAAGCCTTCACTTGTTTGAATTCTATTATCCTCTGTCATATAGTTTTTTTGCTTGTATCATATTTGTCTTTGTCCTAAATTCCTTGTAAATTCCTCTGGGTAGGGACTACAGCTTTTATAGTAACGGTCTAAAGAATTGCTTTGCACATTAAAATTTGAGAACTTTGAAGATGAGGGAGTGGTAATGCAGGGGTTCTCAACCTTTTTCTTGCCGAGCTCCCCCTCAACATGCTATAAAAACGCTTCAGTCCCCCACTGCTCCTGGCTTGTGCTGTGGGGGAGGGGAGGTTTGCTGGCTTCAGCCACATGTCACTTCTGGTTTGGTGGGCGGCCACGGGGTTCAGCCCTGCAATGCTCCCGACTGGGGAAGGAGAGCGACTGGTTTCAGCCATGGAACTCCATGGCCCTCCCGAAAAGGGCTCGCAGACCCCCGGTTGAGAACCACTGTGGTAATGTAAAGATTAATGAAGTGATATTTTTCCAAAGTAGAGTGAGTCAGAAGTGCACCAGTTAATATTTTGGAATTTTATATTTTGAATTATATAACTTACAGATTGTATCTGTAACAAAAAGTAATTCTCTTTATATTTTGAATGCGCACAGCATGCTTCTCAGAGTGCAGTCCTTCATGCACAGAGGGATGGCTTTGATTAATCACTACAGTAATCATGCTTATGGCGTGTGCTACAGCACACGTGTGTGTGTATAAAATTTCACTAATATTTTAAAGTACGTAATATTGGCTTTTCTTGTTTGTTTCTGTCACTTACTTTTGTATTCTAAGCTTCAAGGTGTGTTTGAGTGTGGAGGGGTGTTGAAAATAAAAAAGATCTGAAACAGACTATTAGAGGACTGGTTTTATGTGATCTCACATTGAGTTTTCATTTATATTTAGATATTGCTTCTGCATTTGTGGCACCTGTGGATCTCCAGGCTTATCCAATGTATTGCACTGTTGTGGCATATCCCACAGATCTCAGTACCATTAAACAAAGACTGGAAAGCAGATTTTACAGGTTAGATCCAAGTCTCTGTTACTTCTATAATGTAGTGCCAAACAGATCTTTTTGCTTTTCTTTTTATAGGATAATATCTAACAAAGAGATTGAAATAGATTGACTGTGTCCATCTGTCTCACCATGCATCTATCCTTTATCTAGGTTTTCTTTATAAAAAATGTTAAAGTAGGGATTGGCCAGCTATTTTTCTTGGATGTGAATTTTAGAATATGCATGTTGTTCAAGTGCCTAGTCCTGCAGTTGGCTCCATGTGTGTGGATCTAACTGCAGGATCAGGGCATATGTCTATAAATTGATTTTCAAATCAAAGTAATTGCATTTATGCTTTTAAAATTAAACAAACTGACTGAAAATATTTAGTTTACTGTTTAAAATGATAAATTGAAAAAATAGGCAGAATATACCTTACACTATTTTAATACATTTATTGACAGTTTATAGTAAGAGTCTGCACATAACACAAACTTTTAAAAGAAATTGTTGGCTTGGCAATTTAAGTCCCTTTATAAAAGTCTTATTGAATTAGGACACCATTTCATTGATTTTGCAGACTTTTTTTGAATTTTGTTTTTAACTTGTTAGCAGAGTTTACATCTCTTTTCCTAAATGATGACTATGTTCAGCAAATTATCTTTAATATTTAGTATTTAATTATCTGAGATAAAGTATTGTTCTATTCCAATACTTTGTGGAAGACTGCTCCTCTTGAATTACAGACGATATTTGCTTTGAGAATTTATCCCTTCTCTCTGTGCATATGGTATGTTGTTTTGCTACTTCGGCTGAATCTGAACATTAATTTGTAGTGCTAGTTGCATACTCATACATTACTAGGATGTCATTCTAATATAAAACTGTTTTTTTCATTATCATAGAAAATGGACATCAGAGGCTTTTAAACAACATTAGATATTTACTTTTTTTCTCTCTTGCTTCCACCCCCAGACCATTTCTCTTTCTTTCTCTGGGTATTTTTACTGGAAATCTTACTGAAATGCTATTTCAGAATTAGAAATTCTTTATTAAAATTGCCAAATACACATGTACTCTTCTGTTCTAAGATAACATGTTCCAAGATGTATGTCTAATTTTTAAAAATAATATTAATCATAAGACAATATTTATCTGCCTAAGAAATTTTAGGCAAACTGAAGATTTGGTTCTTCTTCAAGTAATGTCCCTATAGATAGATGCTCCACTTCAGGTGCCTGTGCACCCCATGTGCTTTTGATCAGAGACCTTCAATAGCAGTGCCTTTTCGGCCTGCACATTTTTCGGTCTTATACTTCCTGATGCACCACATCAAGGGCTATGTAGGTCTGCGCAAGAGAACCACCCTCAGTTCCTTCTCAATTGCCTTGGTCTGAGAAAGACCCTGAGCGTGTCTGCCTCAAGTGTGCCTCAGCTAAAAGAATTTTTCCTAATTGCTAGTTTAGTTCAGTCTAGTTTGTTTGTTAGATTAGATTAGTTTAGTGGTTGAGAGGATCAGTTGTGTTCCTCTCCCCTCCAACTAGGGTGAGTTGCCCAAATGCACCACCTCGGATACACGGCTGTAGTGGGGCGGACTGCCCCACTCCCTGTGAGAGTGGGCTGTGGCAGGCCAGGGAGCCTGCGCAGACAGGGAGCCAATCAGCAAAGGGCTTGTTGTGAGCCAATCAGGGCCCGGCTCAGATGTATATAAAGGCTGCCCAGAGCAGGAGCAGTCAGTCTGTCCCAGGCCTTCGACAGGGGAAAGTCAGTCTCCAAGGGGGGAGACTAGCACCGTGGACAGCGCAGTGCTGGGCAGGCTCAGGGAGGCTAGAAGGCTCTAGCCCCTAGCCGCCAGGCTGCAGGCCCTGAAGGGAAGGACCTGGCGGGTGCAAGGGGCCGTAGGGGAAGCGGCCCAGGGAAACAGAATGAGGAGGAAAAGGAGGAGGACAGTGAGGCTGACGCCAGAGGGTCCCTGGGCCGGGACCCAGAGTAGAGGGCGGGCCTGGTCCCCCCTCCTCCCCCCGCAGTACACCCAGCCATTGGCCATAGGGAGTGACCTTTATACCACGCCAGATCCCTGCCAAGAGGGATTAGACACGGAGGGCGATTGGACATGGTTGCATATTGGGGCTGGAATGTGGGACCGCTGATTATCGATTCCTGGAAGGGGGTGCAGATAAACTAACGGGCACTGCCGGAGGGCAGTGGCCTCGAAGAGGACGCTGCTGAGCAGGGAGCAACGCGGGTCCAGAGACACCAACAGAGGGCAGAACAACGGGCGGGACACCACCAGGAGGGGGTGCTCCACTGGACAGAGCTAATTCCCGGAGTCACCAGCAGGAGGCGCCGCAGGTGGTTAGTCCTAACCCGTTTATAACGGCATACCCCTATCTCAATGACTGGCTCCTCGTGGGACTCTCACAGTGGGAAGTCACCTCCGTGATCCTTGCCCTTCGCCCGCTGTTGACGTCTCTAGGTGTCTGCATCAACAAGGACAAGTTGGTGCTGATACCTACACAGAGAATGCACTTTATCGGCATGTGTCTCAACTTCTTTGCAGCCAGGGCTTTCCTCACAGCAGACTGCTTCGCAACACTGACATCCGTCATCAGGGACCTATATCGCAGACCTTGCACCACAGTCCAGCGCTGCCTCTCTCTCCTTGGTCATATGGCTGCCTATACCTATGTGACACCTAATACACATCTCCACATGTGTTGGCTTCAGATGTGACTTCTTTCCATCTACAGACCCAGCATGGACCATAGGAAGACCAGAGTTGTCCTTCCCCAGACCATGCTATCTTCCCTCACATGGTCTACTGATCCTTCCAAGGTCTTAATCGGCACCCCCGTCGCCTCTCCCATACCACTGGTCACTATCATGACAGATGCCTCCCTTGCAGGTTGGGGAGCCCACTTTGATCACCACACCCAGGGTCTCTGGATGCCAAGGGAGGCCAGAATGGACATAAGCATGCTAGAGCTCTGGGCTGTCCATTTTGTATGTCAGGCCTTTCTCTCACTTGTCCAGTCCCTCCATGTTCAGTTCCTTTCCAACAACATTGCAGCAGTTGTGTATGTCAACAAGCAAAGCGGCGCCAAGTCTCTGTCCCTCAGGTCCAAGTCTATATGCCTCTGGAACTGGTGCATTAAACACCACAGAGTGCTTCAAGCCATGTACCTTCCAGGTAGCTAGAACTCCCAGGCTGACGCACTCAGCTAGACACTCTATATCTATCAAGAGTGAGAGCTACATGACGCTACACTACAATACTTTTTCGAGTTCTGGGGCACTCCTCAATGGGATCACTTTGCCACTTCCGAGATCAGGAAACTTCCCTTCATTGTTCCAGAGGGGTGATAGGGGAGGACCAGTAGGGTGACGCTCTCCTCCTCCCCAGACTAGAAACCTTGGCTATGCCTTCCTTCCCATTCCCTTTTTTCCACAAGTTATGCAAGATTTGCAGACACAGAGCCGCAGCACTACTCGTAGCCTTGTTGGATCTGGTTCGTAAACCTCCTTTGACTCTCCACCTGCACACCAATCTGCCTTCTCACACTCCCAGATCTAGTCACACAAGATCGGGGGAGACTCTGTCATCCCAATACGAGCCTTCTTCACCTCATGGCCTGGTATTTGGATGGGTGTCAAGCAGACCAGGCTTGTTCCACCCTGGTGCGGCGAATCCTTACTCAGAGCAGGAGAGAATCCACCATGGCATGCTGCCGAGTGAAATAGAGACACTTCATGCTATGGGATCACCGTCACTCACTGAACACAGTATCTATACCAGTTGTCCTGAACTACCTTCTCACCCTCAGAATGTCTGACATAGCCCTCGCTTCTGTACGGGTGCCCCTAGCAGCAATCAGTACCTTTCTTCCCCCTGTTGACAGCATCTCGGACTTTACACATCCCATCACTGTCCGCTTCATGAAGGGTTTACTCAATACTTCCCACCAGTACTGAAGCCCACACACATATGGGACCTTACTCTCATCCTTTCTGCTCTCACAAAACCATTTTTTAAACTGTTGGCAACATGTCCCCTCTCCCACCTCTTGATGAAAGTGGCATTCCTGGTAGCCATAACTTCAGCCAGGTGGGTCAGTGAACTGACAGCTATGATGGCAAATCCCCCCCACCACATTCCACAATGATAGGGTGTCCCTTTGACTCCATGCTCAGTTTTCTCAAAGATCATGTAGGAATTCCACCTGAACCAGTGCATCCATTTACCTGTTTTCTACCCAAACCATAAACTTCCCACACTGACAGGTTCCTATACTCCCTCAATGGCTTTCTACCTTCACAGGACTCAACCCTTTCATACATCGCTGAAGCTCTTCATGGCCATTGCCAAACAGTCCAAGGGTCAAGCCTTCTCTTCCTAACCAGTCTCCAAATGGGTATTGGTTGTAGCATTCTTGGATGTAACCCAATCTGGTGTACTCTCACCTGCTAGAGTCTACACGAGCGCAGGCCACCATATTGGCCTCACTAGCAGATGTGTCCTGGCAACTGGCAAGACATTAGTCATACAGCTACTGAGCGCTCAGTACACGCCTTCACAACTCACGTCCTCAGAACAGCTTTCTCCACGAGTTTCTCCAGTCCCTCAAAGATTCAGAAACAGTGCTTCACCTGCTGGGCATTTATACCCCTGTTCCCAAGAGGAAGCATCATAGACAAGTATATAGGTCAAGACCAACTCTTCAGCCCTTTTATCATTAACTCCTTAGGAGTCACCATGCAAGAGGCAGCTGATGTATAGATCCAAGAATCCAGCCTTTACAATATCCACTGCTGTTTCATGCTCTAACCCCCAGGTAAAGAGTTTCCTTTGATGGGATTGTTGAGACCTGTCTCTCTTTATTGATGCCTCTCCTGTCCCCTACTCAGATGTTTGGAGGCTACCTTACTCAATTTGTCAAAAACTGGACATCCCAAACTACAAACAGATTGTTTTAGATCTTATCCATGGTGACTGTTCCAGTTTCTGACATCCCTTACCCAGTTCCTCTTCAGATATCACTCTTACAATCAGATTTTACAACAGGAAGTGAAGTCCCCTCAGGGGAGCCATAGAAAAAGTTCCACCTCGACACCACAGGAAAGGATTGTATTCCCCTTACTTCCTGAGTCCCAAGAATAATGGAAGCCAGTTCTCAGTCTATGTCAGTTAAGTTTATCCAAAAACTAAAATTCCACATGATCTCCTTGGCATCGATAATTCTCTCATTAGAGGAGGGCAAATGGTTCATGGCTCTTGATGTGAAAGATGCATATTTTCATGTAGATATTCATCCAGCTCACAGGAGTTTCCTTGGGTTACTCTTTGATTGTGACCATCACCAATTCAGAGTCCTCCCTGTTGGTCTGACCACAGCACAGATGGTGTTTACAACAGTTTTCTAAGTTGTGGCTGCTGGGATGAGAAGAGAAGGATTTACAGTCTTCCCATACCTTGATGACTGGCTTCTCAGAGGCAACACAGAAAAGGGAAGAAGGGGAATCCAGAGAACTACAGATCAGTCAGCCTCACCTCAGTCAGTGTGCACATGGGAGATCATATGGAACAGGTCATCTGGACCTCCATGAGTTTAGAATGCATATCAACATACAAGAACTCAGTGTGGTCCATTGAGCCTGCAATGCCTTCCTTCCACTCATCCAATCCAAACACTTTCCGATAACGTTGGTCAATATGAAAGGAATATCTTACATAAATAAGCAAGGGGGAATGAGATCTCTCTGTGCATCACATCACATAACTCTATCAACACCATACTTACCAGGGATGCAAAATTCCCTAGCAGACTACCCAAGCAGATGTTTTTCCACAAATCATGAATCAGAGTCATGATTTGGTTCTCAGTGACACGTTTGCTTATTGGGGAATGCCAGCCTGACACCTTTTTGCCTCACATGTGAACAGGAAGCTTCCTCAGTATTGCTCCAGAGCATCCCTGGGAAAGACTTGTTGGGAGATGCCCTCATGTTGTGGAAGGGCCACCTGCCATATGCTTTCCCTCTAGTTCCTTTGATACCAAATTTTTCCCCTAAGATATGCTGAGATAGAGGGCAGATCTACATAGGCACAGAGAACTCTGTGTCAACATATTTACTCACCTCATTGCACCCAACTGGCTGAGATAGGTCCGGTTCATGGATGTGTTGAAGCTCTCAGTACAGTCAATCATGAACGTTGGCATGTTGCCGGACCTTCTAATGCAACACAGGGGCAAGGTAACAATCCAGGGCCACTGCAACTCAGAGCCTGGTATTTGGGTGGGCATCAGGGATAGAACACATGTTCCAAGAGGGCAATCCATCTTTAACCAAAGTAGAAAAGATTCTATGAGAAGCTGTTCCTCAGCTAAATTGAAGCTTTCCTCCGCTTGGGAATTTGTCTCTGTACTCTGTCGGAATCCTCGATATATTAGAGTTATCTCTTTACCCTTAAGTCTTTGGATCTTGCAGTCACGTCCCTGCAGGTGCATTTAGCAATCAGTGCTTTCCATCCTCTAGTGGATAACGATATGATCTTTTGTACACCATCACAACTAGATTTTTTTAAGGGAATTCTCAGATCCTTTCCACCAGTGATGAAGTCCACACCGCAGTGGAACCTCAGTTTTGTTCAGTTGTCTCTCACTGAGACTCTCTTTGAGCCACTGGCTCCATGCTGTTTGATCCATCTGTCCATGAATGTGGCCTTTCTGATAGCCATAACTTTGGCCAGAAGAGTCAGTGAACTGGGAGCACTTATGGCCATAAGTCACCTGTCTTGGATGTTTTAGACATAACAAATCCTGCATCTTGGCAGGGGATTAGACTTGATGACCCTTGCAGTCCCTTCTAATCCTATGATTCTGTGATGGACCCACCGTATACTACCTTCTGTAAAGAAAAAGTCTTCCTATGTCCCCACTCAAGATTCATACCTAAGGTAGTTTTTGAGTTTCATATGAGTCAGGTCATCCACTCCCTTGTATTCTTTCCTTGGAAGAGGAGAGAGGATTACATTCTCTGGACAGCCTAAGAGCTTTGGCCTTTTATCTGCAGAGAACAAGGGACATCACAAAAACACCTAAACTATCTTTTTCCATAGCGGAACAATGAAGAGGTCAACCTATATCAGCACACAGAGGCTTTTGAAATGGACCTTGGGTTGTATTATGCTTTGTTACCAACTAGCTGGCATCCCCCCACTGGAAAGGGTAAAGGCTTATTCCACCAGGAGCAAGCTACTTCAGATTCATCTCTGCGAGAGATAACCCATACTAGATAAGGGAAGGCAGCATGATGGGGTATACAAACCCCACACTGGTCAGCAAGGGGTTAAGGATCTGGTGTGGGCTCAGCCAGCTCCACACTGCTGCACCTATAAGAGATGCATAGACTAGAGGAGGAGTTTAAAGGAAGCAGAATAGCTCATTTGGAGGCAGACAAGGGAAGAGCGCAAACCTGCAACTCACAGCTCCTGAGAAGAGCTGAGGGAAGGCAAGATCTCGCCCTACAACAACTACCCAAAGATCTTTCCCTGATAGAAGGGAGAACCTGCTTCAGATACACCCCTATCGGGAGACATACCTCTTAGTCTTCTTTGGATTCTGTTTGTTTTAACTCACCTGGTTTTATTTATGGACTACTCCAGCAGGGGAGAGACCTGGAACTCACCTGGCTGACGGCCAAGCAACAGGAGGAGGCAACCTCCACCCTGAGAAAGAGGGAGCTATCACACCATGCACAGCCACAACAAGCTGCCAAGCACTGAGCTGACCCTCTGCACATTTCCTTGCCTCAAATGGTGAATGTCGGACAGTCGTGCAGTGGTAGGAAATGGCCTAGGGAAGGCAGACTTAAGGCACTTGCAGCTGTCAGACCTTTGATAGTCCTCACAGGGCCCTGGGACAGAGCCCAGTGGAGTGGGTGGGCCCGCTTCTCAGCCCTCACTCCCACCACCTGTTTGACTACCGTTTGTGACTCTCCCATACACATAGGAACCATCGCTCAAAGACATATAGGTTACTTATCTGCCTGTATTCCACTACCTGCCTTCTGTCCCCTCTGCTGTGAATTTGTTACACTGTGATAAGAATGGAAAACTGGAGAGCCAGAGACTCTCACCTCCCTTTTTGCCCTCAGCTGGGAGCATGAGAGCTACAATATACGTGCAAGCCAGTGGACACTGCTTACAAGAAATTTAGGACTCCGGTGCCTGAGTACCCACTTGAGGGATACAGATAGGGACCACACATCTCGATAATCTTCCAGTGTTATTTGGCATATACAGTCTGGTCAAACCGAGCCACAGCATTCTTATCAACAGTGTTCACGGCATGAAGACCTCCAGGAAGTTGAGTCATTTTATAGTCCTCAGTAATATGTATCATGGTTTGTGGCTCCCCACACTGACATAGTAGACTGTCTCTAAAACACCACTGAAATTCCGCTGCAGCACAAATTCCATGTCCGGTACGAAACCAGTTCAGAAGACTCCATTCCCTTTGTGGTAAATCAAACCCAGGTCAACATTGTGTGGGGTCCGAGGCCAGATAATTTGTCACTTTCTCTGAATACCATGAAGCTTGCCATGCAACCTCTGATGTAAATACCTCACCTGGTAAACTTATCCACAGTGAGTGACATGAAGGCAGATGACCATGTGGTGGATTAAACAAGTCTTTAATTAAACAGTAGATGTAGCATATCACACAGTTTTGTCACGAGCTTTGCTACGCTTTCCTCTCTGCAAACACTGCGCAGAGCAATATTGCAGAGTACTGGTAACCCTGGTAGAGGAGTAGATTTAAGTATGCCTGAAATGATACTGAGGTCTTGGCTACACTTCCAAGTTACAGCGCAATAAAGCCACCCACAGCGCTGTACCTCACTCCCCGTCCACACTGGTAAGGCACATTGAGCGCTGCCTCTCCGCAGCTACAGCGCTGCTGGTACTCCACCTCCCCAAGAGGAATAAAGTTTATTGTGCCGCCGCTGCTGCGCTGTGGCACCAGTGTGACTGCCCAATACAGTCTGATTGGCCTCCAGAAGTATTTGGCAATATCCCACAATGCCTGTTCTAGCCACTCTGGTCATCAGTTTGAACTCTACTGCCCTGGCCTCCGGTGACCAACCATCAGACCCACCCTTTATATTTCCCCAGGAATTTTAAAAATCCCCTTCCTGTTTGCTCAGCCAGGAGTGCTATCAGCGAATCTTTCCAGGTGACCATGTCTCCACACGCCAAGCAATCCCCAGTATGAAGCAATGGTGAGTTGCTGGACCTCATCAGTGTTTAGGGGGAGGAAGCTGTCCAGTCCCAGCTGCACTCCAGCCATAGGAATTACAATACCTTTGGGCAGATATCAAGGGACATGATGGAAAGGGGCTGTGAACGGGACACACTGCAGTGCAGGATTAAAGTGAAGGAGTTTTGGAGGCAAACGGCTACTCAGGTGCTCCCCCTGCAACCTGCCGATCTACAAAGAGCTGGACTTCCACTCCGAGCACCACCATGGACACTTCAGAGCGGGAGGAGGTGGAGGAGGAAAGCGAGAGTGAGGGTGCTGGGGCACGGGGAGACACTCGGGAATCCCTGGAGGCATGCAGCCAGGAGCTCTTCTCGAGCCAGGAGGAAGGTAGCCAGTCGCAGTGGCCGGTACTTGGTGGAGTACAAACAGAAGAGCAGGTTCCCGGTAAGCGGGGTTTTTTTTGGGAAGGAATTTTTTCAGTGCGGGCTCTTTGGGAGAGGAGGGTTAGAGCTGCATGCATGCCTAGATGTGGAATAGCGCATTGATGTGGTCTATCGCATCGTGGTAATCACCCTCCGTAATATCTGCGGAAGTCTCATCCAGAACGTGGGCAATGCACTTGTGCAGGTTTCTTGGGAGAACCACCGAGGTCCTTGTCCCAGTCAGGCTAACGTGTCCACGCCACTGTGCCGTGAGAGGCAGGGGGACCATTGCTGCACACAAACAAGCTGCATATGGGCCAGGACGGAAACTGCATTGCAGTAGAAGACCTTCCCTTGCTTCCCAGGTCACCCTCAGCAGCACCTCCAGGACGAACTCCTGTGGAAAATGTTAGGACAGTGTTCAGTGTAGGTACCCCCTGCAGCTGTTGGCTCTCCCCAAGGCACAGAAACCCAGAGGACAGTACAACCATGAAACAGTCAGTCCCCTTTACTCACCATTTTGGGGCTCCCGTGGGTTATGTGCGCTCTCTTTGGGATGAGAAAATTATGCTATTGTGTAGATTGTGTGCACCCTCCTTAAGTGCGGGGGAATCATTACTCTGTCTGGTATAAACAATGCTGCCTCTGTTAAGTTGCATTTTGCCTTTACAGATGCAGCCTTGAGATCTCAGCCATCCATGTTATCAAGGGCTGCGAAACTGCAAAGACTCGGGAAGTGGCTGCAAAAAAGCAAAGAAGACATGCTGCAAGAAGTGATGCATCAATCTCTTAAAGAGAATCAAAAAGTGCAGGAGTGGAAGGATAGCAAAAGCAGGATCTGCCAGGAAAACGCAGCGCACCGGCGGCGAAGCACGGAACACCGGCAGCGAAGCACAGATCAGATGATAAGCATTATGGAGCACCAAGTGGATTCTGTCCAGGCGCGCGGAGCCATGCAAGCCCCCCGCCCCTCCCCTGGCAGCCTTTGTCCCAAAACTCTTTCCCTTGTGCCCCCATGTCTCTTCCAACCCACTTTCCCCAACATCTGGGTTCTTGCCGCCACCAGCTGCCTCCAACACTTGTATCTTCACCACCCAGCCCTGAAAACTGTGACCCTTACCCTCTTCACTCAACCCCCATCACCATGCAGTATTTTCATCCTGAAGTGCAGCAGTCATTGCACAGCACTCCAGACAGGACATACACAAATCTGTGATTGTACCATTCCCCACCCCACCCCCTTGCCCTTTCTGTCTCCCAAGCAGTTCTGTTTCTTTTCAATAAATAAATGGATTTTTGGCTTTGAAAACATTCTTTCTTATTGCATATAGTAAAAGATACCTTAGCCCAGGAAAGAAACAGGCACTGCAAGTCAGCGTAGCAAACACGGATTCCTACTAACATTGGAACCACTGCACTTCACTCCCATGGAGCACACCAAACATTACTGGTGGTTTTCAGTCTCAAATTGCTCCCTCAAGGCATCCCTAATCCTTGCAGCCACGCGCTGGGCCCCTCTAATAGCCCTGCTCTCAGCCTCCAGGTGTTGAACCTCCGAGTTCCATGCCTGAGTGAATCTTTCACCCTTCCCAAATGTTATGGAAGGTCCAGCACACTGATATAACTGCGGGGATGCTGTCATTGGCCAGGTCCAGCATCCCATACAAAGAGCACCAGCGGCCCTTTAAATGGCCAAAAGTACACTCCACAGTCATTCTGCACTGGCTCAGCCTGTTGTTGAACCACTTCTTGCTGCTGTCAAGGCTCCCTCTGTAGGGTTTCGTGATCCATTGCATTAACAGGTAAGCGGGGTCTCCAAGGATCACAGTGGGCATTTTGATTTCCCCTTTCTATGATCTTCCGCTCTGGGGGAAAAAGTCCCGACCTGCAGCTTCCTGAACAGGGTAGTGTTTTGAAAGATGCGTGCGTCATGCACCTTTCCGGGCCAGCCTGTGTTAATGTCAATGAAATGCCCACGGTGATCCACAAGCGCCTGGAGAACCATAGAGAAATACCCCTTCCAATTAACGTACTTGGATGCTAGGTGGGGTGGTGCCAGAATAGGAATATGCGTCCCATCTATCGCCCATCCACAGTTTGTGGATGGCTTTGCACAAATGGGTTTCCCTATGTCCTGCGCGCTACCCAGAGTCACGTTCTTCTGAGCAGGATGTGATTAATGGCCTTGCAAACTTGCATCAACACGATTTCAACGGTCGACTTTCCCACTCCAGACTGATTCGCGACCGATCAGTGGTTGTCTGAAGTTGCCAGCTTCCAGATTGCAATAGCCACCTGCTTCTCCACCAGCAGGGCAGTTCTCAATCTCATGTCCTTGCGCCACAGGATGGGAGTGAGCTCCTCGCGCAGTCCCATGAAAGTGGCTTTTCTCATCCAAAAGTTCTGCAGCCACTGCTCGTCATCCCAGATTTGCATGATGATGTGATCCCACCACTCAGTGCTTGTTTCCCAAGCCCAAAAGCAGCGTTCCACGGTGCTGAGCATGTCCATGAATGCCACAAGCAATTTTGTGTCGTATGCATTACGCGACTCAATTTCATCGTTGGACTCCTCACTGTCACTTTGGATTGTAAGGAATAGCTCCACTGCCAAACGTGACGTGCTGGCAAGACGTGTCAGCCTATTTCTCAACAGTTCGGGCTCCATTTCCCGCAGACCAAAACGGAACACAGATCGCGCTGCACAGAAACCGTTGAAAGATACCTTTGAAAGATGGTGCCAAATGTGGATGGAAACACAGGGATTGCTGGGATGCGAAGCAATCCATCACAAGGCGTTGGGACAGGACCCAGAATGCCCCGCACCCACACCCCTTTCCCACAACCCACGGCGCCAGAATGGGAAGAGGTGCTCTGTGGGATAGCTTACCATAATGCACTGCTCTCAATGCCACTGCAGGTGCCACAAATGTGGCCACGACAGTGCACTGGCAGCTGACAGTGTGGATAGACTGCAGTGCTTTCCCTACTTAGCTGTATGATGGCAGGTTTAACGCACAGCGCTGTACATCTGCAAGTGTAGTCACGGCCTCATGGTGGAATTAAGTCATATGTCGATCATTCTTGTGTGAGACCAGCAAGCCCATACTGGAGCGCAATACTCCAGTGCTAACTAACAGAGTGCCAAGGCTGAAGTGCATAATGTTTGGGCGTTGGTGCCCCACGTTTTGATCTTAGTCACTGTCTTTGTGGTCTTGATATGTAAGAGTTCTATCCAAAGTGACACGTAGGTAAACCGTGTGTGAATCATGCTTTATTTGCCGACCACTGAGAACTTATGTTCCACTCTCTGCCCGTTTCTGCATGATGTAAGTGGAAGGCACTTGACATAGTCTGCTTGGTGTCAGGTGCCACTGCTGATCATAATCAACCATAGCTGCCATAGCTGTGTTCAGAACCCTCTCAAGTATGTCAAAGGAATGTGACTGAGTGCCAAGGCATATGTGATCTGCATGAACAAACTTGCGAGACTCGGTATATAGTAGGTCATTCCAATATAAGTTGAATACGGTTGGAGATAATATTGATCCTTGCAGGAGGCTGTTCTTCTGGTGTCTCCAAGCACTTGTTTTGTCACCAGTATGCACACAGAAATGGTAATTTCTCAAAAACAGAGCCATTGCACATACTAACCAACTTGGCATAGTTGTAGACAATTTTGCCAAAAGGCCCATGTGCCAAACCATATTGTATGCTGCAGTCAGGTCAAGGAATACTTCCAGTTACAGGTAATGAACCTCAATTTTCTTTGTATTTTGCTTCTTGGTAAAATTTCAGTTTTATTTTCCTTTACAGTAATTACGTAAACATGTTAACTTCATCTCCCCTTGTGAAATCCTGGTAATTTGCCGTGATATTTTACTTGGGACATGTCATTAGCCTTTGGAAACAAGAGACTATTAAATTTAAGCCTACCATATTACCACTGTGTAAGGAAGACCCTACCTTCCTTCACTTTATTTTTAGCACATTGTAGAACTGAGTACCTCGTTCACACAAAGCACATTTACATGGTCGTCTTAGTGTGCATATGCACTCAGTAGAATATATTAATTGGTCTTCCAGTTCACTCTGTCTAGTTTCATAATTATTGGGGGGAGGGCGGGAAGGTTAAGATATGCTTCTTAGAAATTCCTTCCATAGTACTTTGCAATTGCAACAAAAATGGAAGTTTGCCCTACTCTCAATTTCTATACCACTTTTAAGAATGAATTTAGTTGAAATAGGGGGTGTCCTCATTTTCTGATAATCTCACAGCATAGACAATGTTAAAATAGTTGCATCAATTTTTTAAAATGCATTTACTTGTGATTGCAGGCAGGAACTGCTCTCTGCAGTTGGTGGGCAGTATTCATTAGAGCTACTCTGAGGGGTAAGGGAGAGAATTCTAGCTGTTGCTCTAGGACTCTAGCTATGAGAGGAAATTTTTTGTCCCCTTAACCATCTGCTTTAGGAGGGCAAGGACCAGGTCTGGGCACAGAGAAGAGCTATAGGTCGCCAGCTGAACTGCCTGGGAACCATGGGAGTACACTCCTATGAGCCATCTTCTGATTGACTAGCGGTGAGAGTCTCAAAACTCTCTTCTCCCCCCTTCACTCATCAGCCACATACCATCCCCATGTACATGAGAGACACATGTAGGAGCTGGAAGCAAGAGAAAACTGCCTGCTGTTGTCCATGTCAAGAGCTACATAAGAGTCTATGATTTCTTGCTCTAACCAAGAAATGTAATTTTTGGCTGTTATTCCTTTTTAAACTGCTTGAAAGGAGATATGGAAGACTTTTTAAAAAAAAAAAAAAAAAAAAATTAACCCAGATAATATAATATGTAACTGTTCAATGTCTTTTCTATGTTTGTTTTTTTCCTTCCCCACAAAGGCGGCTTTCTTCACTTATGTGGGAAGTTCGGTACATAGAACATAATACACGCACATTCAATGAACCAGGAAGCCCTATTGTTAAATCTGCCAAATTCGTTACAGATCTTCTGCTACACTTCATAAAGTGAGTTGATGAACAGATCTAATATTTTTGTTCTATTTTCTAACAATAGATAAAAAGTGACTAGTAGATAATTTGTGTTGTGTTGTTAATGTGAGCCTGCCATCTACTTTACTGAAGGTTGGAAGTGCAAAGCATTTATCTTTAGAAAGGGAGAGGGAAAACTCCAGGGCTCTGTAAAGAACATTATGTCAATTATTGCAAAATAGGATTCAGTTTAATGTAATGGAGTTTATAAAACAAAACATTTCAGAAACAAGGAATTGAATAATGACAAATTAGAAATTGAATCTGGACATTAACATCCTAAGGTTGTTTTTTTTTTTTCCTTCAGGAGGTATTTATGTAGAGTATCAAGAAATATTTGAAACTTTCTAAAAGCAGAAATATACCAATTACGCTTGAAAGGGAAATTTCAATATTAAATTAATTATGATATATAGTCTGCTTTTTCATTTCCTACATAAACTTTCTGACAAGTGATAGATTTAGTGGTTTATAGAGGGCATCGATATGAAAATAACCTCTTTAACACAGTATTAAAACATGGAGCTAATAATACAGTACCTGTAGGAATTTCATTCTAAAACCTTCCCATTTGGTGTAACTAGAGCTAGTTGGGAAATGGTAAATGTGTTGAAAAATGTGTGTGGCTTGCAAAACTTTTCATTTTTGATTAAAATTCTAAATAAAATGTTTTGAGAATTTTTTATGTAAAAACCTACTCTCAGTTTATTTTCTTCCCCCTCCACTCCTTTCTCCAGTGGACAGAAAGTAAAGGGGAAGTTTAAAACAAAAAGGTAAGGGGGTGATTTTTCAGTAGCACAGTCATGGCCTCTTAGACTATATGCCCAGGCCCAAGGGCTTCAGTCCTGGGCGACAAAGCTCAGGCATCATCTTCAGCTCTGAACAGTGGGACTCAGGTTACAGGCTTCCTGCTTGAGGCTGAGCCCTGGGGGCTTCGGCTATGACCCCTCCCACCCAGGGCAGCAGGGCTCAGGTCGTCTTAGGCTTCATTCCCCACCTCCTGGAGTCTTATAGTAATTTTTGTTGTCAGAAGGGGGTCGCGGTGCAATGAAGTTTGAGAACTGCTGTTTGATATGCATTTCTTAATATTGCCTCAATGTATATGCATTTCATGGAGTCACTGAAACTTATCATTTATGACTTTGACGTAGGATGTATGCTCTGTAGTTATTTTAAAGTTGTTGCACATGTGTAGCAACTTGCCTGGAAACATCACCGTTTTTGTTTTTGTTTTCAAAATAGAAAAACTGATGTGTAAATTAATTCGTGTTTTAAGCTGCATAGTAAAGGAGCAATAAAATATCCAAAAACAGTAAATCTGTGTGTTTTTAGGATTGAGAGGTTTTTTTGATAACATTCCATGTATTTCATATTTTTTTTAATCCATTGTTCCTGCATGTGTTTTTGTTGACTAAGGTCTGATATGAACACAAAAGTTGCCCTGGTTTAACTAAAGACACCTTTTTTAAAAACTGATTTAGGTAAGCTAGTGCAAAACACCATGTGGACATTCTTATTTTGGGTTAATAATAGCTTATATTGTTTTAGTTTGTGCCCATTAAAACATACCTTTAAATCAGCCATTGCAGCTTCTTTGTGTAGACTAGGTCTAAGTCTGTAAGTTTCATAATCACTGACCTGAAAAAGCAGACCATCTCACAGATCTTACTACTCTTGGCCCTATGCTATTAACATTTTTATCAGTGACTTGGAAGAAGACATAAAATCATTACCAATAAAGTTTGCAAATCACACAAAGACTGGGGAAGCGGTAAACAATCAAAAAAAGACAGGTCACTGATACAGAGCATCTGGATCATTTAGTAAAATGGGGCAAGTGATCAGTGTATATTTTAATACTGTTAAATGTAAATGCATACATCTGGGAACAAAGAATGAAGGCCATACGTATAGGATGGGGGACTGGGAAGCAGTGATTCTGAAAAAGACTTGGAAGTCATGGTAAAATCAGCTGAGCACAAGCTTTCAGAGCAATGCTCTGGCCAAAAGGGCTAATGCAATCCTTGGATGTATAAAAAAAAGGGAACCTGAGTAGGAGTTTGGAGGTTATGTTCTCTCTGTATTTGGCACTGGAGTGATTGCTGCTGGATTTTTGTGTCCATTTCTAGTGTCCACAATTCAAGAAGGAAGTTGATAAATTGGAGAGGGTTCAGAGAAGAGCCACAAGAATGATTAAAGGATTAGAAAACATTCCTTATAGTGGTAGACTAAAGGAGCAAAGTCCATTTATCTTAACAAAGAGAAATTAAAGGGGTGACTTGATTGTAGTCTGTAGGCTATAATACAGTCTTTATTATTTGTTCCCCATACCTATGTGGGGGAACAAATATTTGATAATGCGCCCTTCAATCTACCAGACAAAGCTCCTATGGCTGGAAGTTGAACAAATTCCAACTAGAAATAAGGTGCAAATATAGCAATGAGCGTTGTTAACTATTGGAACAACTTACTTAGGGTCATAGTGGATTCTCCATCAGTCACAGTTTTTTAATCAAGATTGTTTGTTTTGCTACAAGATACATTCAAGTTCAAACAGAAACTGATTCAGGGAAGTTCTATGACTTGTGTTATGCTGAAGGTCAGACTAGATCACAATGATCCCTTTTGTTTTGTGAATCTCAACTGCTGCTATCAACAGCATCCTATGGATTGATCAGATGTGTCTCTAATGCAGAATTGCTTAGTATACAGCCCTGTGGGTGACAGTTTGTCTTGTTACATAGTAACACAGACAATATTTTGGGGAAATTTTCCTCTCATTTAAGGTAACTGCTTTAGTATAATGCGTTGCCAAATTATTCAAGATCTCCAAACCAACAATTCATCTTGGTTGAACTAAATCATACAACGTACTAAACAGTAACAAATATTAGTACACACACTTCAAACAGCAGTGTTAGAAAAAAAAGATGTTTAATTGCAAATAATGTCTCACATTACCGAGACTAATATATATTAACCTTTTTTTTTCAAATTAATATAATTTTAGGTTATGGTGAAAGGTTTTGTATTCTAAGAGGTTAAATCCCAAAACAGTGTTTTTTGGGATAAAGTCTAGAATTTTTATAACTGATTATTTTATGCTGAAGGAGTGACATTTTTCATTTAAAAATATTTATTACTGTAAAATAATTGTTCTCGGCAGAATTAGATTTTTATTAGTAAATGTTGATTTCACCATACATACACACAAGCCAACAAAAAATATTTCCGTTGATAACTAAAATTTACAACTCAGCAAAGTAAGAAAAATGCTTCTTGATAACTTACTAGATTTTGATATAAGGATAGCTACTTCATGTATTCTGACGTGATGTTAACTTGCATTTCAACGGTTATAAAGTTTTAAGTTTTTGAATCTCAACATCTATTGTCATTGAATAATTATTGTCTGATCTCTCCATAATTCTTTGTAACTGTAAAAATCTAAATTGATAAAAATAAAAAAAGATGCTTATAATTAAACATCGATATTAGCTATCGAATTAAAAAAATCAAATTATGCCAATCTTAAAAATAATCTGTTAATTTTTCATATATTTTAAGAAATTTAGATAATCAGAATTTTGGAGGTTCCTTACAAATTCCAATGTAATAAACTAACTTTCTTATTATATTTCTGATTAGAATTCCTACGGTATTAATCTGTATTGCTGTAGTCATGATTACGTATGACTTGAAAAAATTTGTTCCACCTCTAAAAACAAGTTGATAATATACAACAGGATGCAAATATACACCTGTTAACATACAATATTTCTTGCTGTGCAGAGACCAAGCTTGCTATGATATAATTCCATTATATAATACAATGAAGAAGAAAGTCTTGTCTGACTCTGATGAGGTAAGCTAACAAAATACCACATGCATGTCGAAATTCCACTTCGATTTTTTTTATTCCATTTAAAAAACAATTGTTTAATGTGAAAATAGCTAAGAGAAACCACAGTATGATGGCTTAGTACTCTGCACTAGTGTTCAAGAGAAATGGGGTTTTATTACCTGCTGCAGCTTCCTGCTGCAAAGGCAGTATATTCAGCCCATTGTGAGAGGATAGAGAGTGCCCTGTGCCACCCAACTGCAGTCCTTCTAACCAATTGAGGAACAGTGGGTGAAATTCCCCTCACTCTCCAATCCAATGGTACATACACTTTGTGCACACTGTCTGTATGGTGGTGAATTTCACTCCACATTTACAAACTCAGAGAAGTCCTAAACTGCTAAAAATATATATATATATAGTGGTCATGATGTTTCAAAAATTTGAGGGTTAGGGAGGAAAAATGTGATGGAAAAGAACAGGAAGGGTCTCAGGGTTCTTATGTGGAGCACCTTCCAAAGGGACAGGGAAAGACCTACAAAGAACTGGAAGTATAAGTACAATTTCTCAAATGTGTTTATATTTTAATGTTGCAACTCATATTTTTTTTTTACTCAAAGGAAGAAGAGAAAGATACAAATGTGCCAGGGACGTCCACTAGAAAAAGGAAGGTAATATTTTCCCTTACTTTGATTCAGTGATTTTATACCACTGTAAATAGCTCCAAAAAAGGATTATACAAGAAACATTAAAAACTGAAATGCTCTATGGTGCCATAATCCAGCCTTTAAAATATTATGTATCTTCCCCCATGAGTCAACTTTAATAGTAATAGTTTCTTTATTAGCTGTAATGTGAAAAACATTTTTACCTGTTCCATTATGTATTACTGGTTTGCTAATGATGATTCACACCTTAATTATTTTCATTTACCCACTTTACTCTTTAATTTGTGAAACCAGTTAGGCTGATTGATATACAATAGTCACTATTGCCATTTCAGGATCATCAACCCAAGCGGAGGCTGCGCAACAGAGCACAGTCATATGATGTTCAGGCGTGGAAAAGACAATGCCAGGAGTTGTTAAATCTTATTTTTCAGTGTGAGGACTCTGAACCTTTTCGCCAACCAGTGGATCTCCTTGAATATCCAGTGAGTATTTTAGTGGGGGCAAGGCTGGTCATAGTTTGCATACTTGGGATGAGAGGGAGTTGCAGCTATCTTTTTCAACAGTTTTTTTTTTTTTTATCAAAATCGCTGTAGTGCCATTAGTCTCATCTAGGCAACCTGACTCAATTCCTGAGCCTTTGGTCAACTGGAGTAATCAGGATGAACTTAATAATTTGAAGGTAGCTCATGATCATGTGCGCATGCTTCTGAGATAATTATGTACCGTATATACTTGTTCATAAGCTGAATATTTTTGGTAAAAAAGTGACACATCAAAGAGTGAGGGTTGGCTTATAAATGTTTCTACACCAAAATTTGATGATTTTAAACTCTGTGGAATCATTGAATTGAGTATCTAATACATTGTCGTTTTGTTTACCTGGAGTGTCTGCAGGCATGAAGCTCCTCAGCTCCCTGTGGCCATGGTTCGCCATTCCCAGCCAATGGGAGCTGTAGGAAGTGCTAATAAACAAAACGTCCTGACCCGCCAGTGACTTACCCTGACTGCCGGGAGCCAAAGTTTGCCAACCCCTGAAATATATGGTCAGCTTATGAATGGGTCATACAGTTTTTGCTATTTTTTACCTAACCATCTTGGAGGGGTCGGCTTATAAACAAACAGGCTAATGAATGAGTATATATGGTAGTTAGATTTTTACCAAAGCAAAATGGTTATTTTTTTGGCATTTTTTACATGTCAATATTTTAATTATAGGCAGAGTTGGCAGCTGTGCTTATGAAATCCTGTTTTCAGTAGCTTATAACCTAGCCAAACGCTTAACTGTTGGGGCTAGAATTTCCATATCAGTTGTCTGCCTTAGGCTGAATCACTTTTGTAACTTCTAGCAACAAAACCCAAACATTTGGTTATTTCTGAGAACAAGCTGTGGGAAAAATACAAAATTTGGCAGGTGATAATCCTGGTGTCAGGGATGTGCCTTGTATTGTCCTTGTGAAAATCCATCCAAGTTTGCCCATATTATAAACTTCTGAAAATTGCAGCGTGCACATACTCAGTAGAGGTTTGTTAGAGACTGGTAGCATTATTTTCCAAAGATATTGTCGGCACTGAGCATGCTGCATCCTCTCATGGCTCCCACATCCCGAACATACACTATCCCCGCAAAGTGACTAAGCATGCTTAATCCCAGTACTGCTGGGAAGGAAAGAGGATGAGCAGGACTTTTCCTGAAATTTCTCATCCTGGCTGCTGGGGATCACTTTGGTGCCTGCTTGGCACCAGAACTGAGAGCAGAGACTGTCCTTTCTGTTCTTCCACGGCTGAAGCACAGGAAATGTGGTGGAGGAGAAGAAAGCAGCCTGACTTGCTCAAATGCAGTTGAGCAAGAAGAATGGACAGTTTGAGACAGACAGATGCAGGCAGGGGCAGTACGAACAGTGAAACATACGAGCAATTTGTGTGTTTCCTGTCCCTTAAGTGCCTGATCAAACAAGAGGACAGCCTGCTACTGCTGCTCCCAATACCCAATTAACTTGAGTGATGGAGGTCTGTGCTTTGGATCTAATGGTCCAAATCCTGCTGATGATGCATGTGACAGTCACTGTGGTTCAATATGATGGGTCTTCATTTTTATTTCAGTTTGCTTTTATTAAAAACATAGCAATTTACGCTAAAACAAAACTAGGTCACCCACTCCTCCCGCCCTCCCCCCCAAGATATGTAGTAAATGAGGCAGGGATTGCAGGTAGAGAAAAGATAGGTATCATCGTTAATGCAGTTGAATTAGAATGCTGGAGTACTAGATTCTATCCCTGCCTCTTCCACAAAGTTCCTCTGTGATGCTGGGCAAGTCACTTAAACCAGACTTTTCAGTCTGTGTCCGCCTCAATTTCTGGCTGCCCAATTTGAGACATCAGGACCTTGATTTGCAGAAGTGCCGAGCACTTAGTATTGTTACGGGGATCAATAACAGTTAGGCTTAGAATGTATAAAGTACTATAAAAATGCTAAGTATTCTGAAAAAACTCAGACCCAAGACATCTCAAATTAGGCACCCAAATTTAGTGCTTCAGTTCCCTGTAAAATAACAGTATCATCATCATATCTCCTAATGGTTTTGTAAAGAATAATTCATTAAAGTTTGTGAATCACTTAAATACTACAGTGATGAATGTTATAAAAAAGTTTGTGGGGAAATTAATAATTCTGTACTCAGTGTAGAATTTGGATGGTGTACAGTCAATAACGTGTAGGCTACAACTGAATTACGAGAATTTAAAAAGCCAGAATAACTGCTCATTGACTGAACAATACCTCTCCTGTGCACTGAGTGAGGAGAGGTCCAGTAGAAAAATTAGTATGTGATCATGTAATTAAAGACTATGTCATAATGCATATGCACAAGGGGGGCAAGCTTAATTCTGGCACTTCCTAACTTTTGACTGCTTGACCCTGCAACACTAATGTCCTTTAATTCAGGTTTTTTCTGTGTAATAATAGTATTAGGTATTTCCTCCTCTGCCTGAATAATCCAACAGTCAGTCATGTTTACTCTTCTCTCCAGGTTGTTAATTTGATAAGATGTTCCTTCACATTTTCCTTCTAAAGTTGTCACTGGATAAAATAGTCAGTGAGAATACTGCTGTTTGCATGAGAGTTCTATAGAAGGGAGTAATCGAGATTCTAATGCAATGGTACCCAAACTGTGGAGTGTGCCCATTTATGGGCATGCGGAGGAACATTCAGAGGGGGGAGGAAGGGGCAGCAGGAACCAGGCCAGCCCCCATCAGGGGCAGGGAGAGAGCGCCATGATTCCAGCCCAGTTCCACCCCCTAAATTTGTGTGGCTTTCATTTTGGAGGCTAGTAGGACTTTAAGGATCAGCAGTAGCCTAGCACCATCATCCAAATTATTTTTTATTCAAATTCATTTTTTAAAAGCAACTGTGGTGAAATTCTGCGTGCTTTTGATAAACTTTGGGCGTTGTTGGGCCATCCAGGGAAACATTTTAGGGGGAGAGATACAAATGCCCACCCTTTGTTCATAACTGCATTAAATTAGAATTGAAATTGTTCTCTTTCTATGGCATTCCTGCTTTCAGTGAGGCTGAGGCACATCCATGTATTAGATATCAGAAGCAGTATGAAATTTACTAAAATGGAACTCGTAATTTTCTTGTTTGTTGAAGTTGTTCATTTACCAAATGGAATTGATTTTGTATCAATGTTGCTTATAATGCTCAAGTTTAAGGTCAACTCTGCCAGGAGCAACATTGCTTCTTTGAGATCAGAAGGCGTTGCTTCCCTGGAATAGATCTTGAAAGACGCTTTTGTGGTCTTCCATGCAGACTTTTAAAGTTGACAATAGAATTGGGCAAAGCTAATCTAATTGACAAGTAATTTTGTCCTACTGAATGAAAGATGCTGGGCCCAACGAACATAATTTCTGTTACATGTTGATTTGCTAATAATTTTTGTAGGATTACAGAGATATTATTGACACACCGATGGATTTTGCTACAGTTAGAGAAACTCTGGAAGCTGGCAATTATGAGTCTCCAATGGAATTATGTAAAGATGTGAGACTTATTTTCAGCAACTCTAAAGCTTACACACCAAGCAAAAGATCAAGGGTAAGGATATACAATTTACTCACCCAAATTCTTGATATGTATTTATTTAAGGGAAGTTCACATACCTCAGAAACGCACAAGATAATTAATGATTTTTGTCAGAAATTAAATGTTAAAACAAAGCTGGGATATTTCTCAACTCCAAAAAGTTTAAATGCTTATTCCATCATAAATATTATTCCTATTATGAGACAAACAGAAGAATGTGCAGCAAGCTACAGTATAAATAATGTTTTGGTCATTAAAGGCTTGAAAGTTCCGTGCTGCTGTCTTGGATTTTCAGTTATCACCTTTGGGATGAGGTGTAAATGAACATTTGAGACAAGGTTGAATAAGGGATAAATTGTGTGGAAGGAGGGATGTGTGGAAAATGTGGTATGATTGGACACGCTGCGACAAAAAATATTTCACTCATATTTGTGAGAGGATAATAATTGATTCTCCATAACAGAAACTGTTTCCAGAAATCCCCACACTTGGAATTACACAAATCTCAGAACTTTAATTAGCCTCGGAGAGGACAGTGACATTCTGAACTGTTCAATGGTGGTCATTGACACTGTTAAGTGGCATTTCCCTGGTTTTTTTTTCCATCTGTCAGTTGATTTTGGAATTGCTGGTCACTGAGATGATAGCTCTATATCAGTGGTTCTCAACCAGGGGGTACATCAGCTCATCTAGATATTTGCGTAGTTTTACAATAGGCTATGTAAAAAGCACTAACAAAATCAGTACAAACTAAAATTTCATACAGTGACCTGTTTATACTGCTCTATACAGAATACACTGAAATGTAAGTACAATATTTATATTCCAATTAATTTATAATTATATGGTAAAAATGAGAAAGTAAGCATTTTTTTCCGTAATAGTCTACTGTGACACTTTTGTATTTTTATGTCTGATTTTGTAAGCAAGTAGTTGTTAAGTGAGGTGAAACCTGGAGGTACATAAGACAACTCAGAGTGCTGAAAGGGGCACAGTAGTCTGGAAAGTCTGCTCTACATTTTATCTTGAAAAAAAAATGTCCTTCACTTTAAGTACTTAGTCTTCTGGTTTGAGAAATCCTATGAAAGTAAAGGCAGCACATAAATGTATTGGTGATGAAAACTACAGCATTACTACTAAGGTCCTTTCTTCTGCTCATCAAGGGCTAAATACTAACAACTAATTCTGAGACTTAAGAGGAGTGCTGTCAAGTATGCTGTGCTTGGGGGTTTATTCATGTGTGACTGGTACATTCTCCTCCAAGTCTTCTCATTTACTGTTATCTTAATACAGGAGACAAACTTCTTAGCAGACAACCTCAGTTCTCTGTACTTATGTCATCCACCGGAACTAGAGTGCTGTTACCTCCATACCTCTCATCTGCTTGTTTAGAAATTCAAATTGTAAAAGGCTTTTATCTTCAGTAGTTTTAAGGTTGTCAGATAAGGTTATTCCAGGTGCTTGTGGAGTTCGGTGTTTTCTCCATACACAAGCTATATACATCACAGTGGAAGTTGGTTCCAATCTGGTTCCAACCATTCATTGGTGTTTCAGTCCCATTCAATACCTCTCATTTGGGATTACGTGTACTTTTCTCTGAAAAGTATACCTGATAGCTGCTTATGTCTATCTCCTAGCAGGTCAGACATCAATCTTTATTTATCCATTTGTAAAGCAGGGTTTTAAGAGATTCCTTCACTTGTTTCTTCTAGTGAGGTGTTTGGCAACTGTCACACCTAACTGTAAAATCTAGGTGCTGGACTAGCCTCCTGGTGCTTTTAGTGTCTGCCTTCATTTGTCATTTTCCAGGTGCTTTGTTCCTTTTCCCCTCTCCCCCCAAAAAATACTCTAGCCAGTCCGTTTGTTTGTTTTGTTTTCCCAGATCTATGGCAACTATACTGTATTAATTGGATATGAAACAAACTCTCATCTGCTAGGTGGCTAGGACCAGGTCTTTCCATGAATCAGCCAAATTCTCTGTAGGCTTAATAGTAAAGACTAATGGAATATCTAAGGTACCCAGGTAGTCAGTTTAATTAGAGCTGTGGCAGTGCTTGCAGTCTACTTTCTCTCTCCTCTTGGGGTGGATTGCTGCTGCTGAGTAATGTCCTGTTATGGGAATATATGGACACAACTTAATGTGGGAAAAACTAAATTATTTAGCACTGGATTACTGTGGTTCTCAAAATGTATTCCCATCACAGATGCACGGTGATACTTGTTCCCTTTTACATCAGAGCCTGTAGTCTGGAAAGGAGTCAGAAACTCAGGGAGAAGGGCCGTGCACCTCTTTCTAACCTCTTCCTTTGTGCCAGTCTCTATATTTTCACAGGGTCATGGTCCACTTTTGGGTAAACTGCTTTGATGGTTCAAGCTGGACCCTCAAGAGTACAGCTCTGTGGAGTCTACTGTAAATTTCATTTCATTCTTACTTAGACATTAAAATATCTCTTCTCTATATTAATGGTGTAAGTTTTCTAAACAGATATTGTTATATTCAGTAAAAACAAATCCTACTGGAAAATTGTAGACCTTAAAAGATTTTTTGTATTATTTGCTTATTCCATATATTGGTTTCTATTTTTAATAGATTTACAGCATGAGTTTGCGCCTTTCTGCTTTCTTTGAGGAACATATAAGTTCCGTTTTATCAGATTATAAATCTGCTCTGCGCTTTCATAAAAGAAACACAATGAAGAAACGAAGGAGGAAAAGAAGAAGAAGCAGCAGTTCTGTTTCCAGTAGTGCTGCATCAAGGTACATTAATTTCTGTAAGATAATACGAAATGCTATATAAGTTTGAGATATCTAAATAATAGAACTTGGTGTGGTGTTTTTTACTACGTCCGTTACTATATTGCAGAATGCTTTATTTGATATGCAAGTCCCTGTGATGTGGAAGATTTTTAAACTTTAACTAAAGCTATCCTAGTGTAAGTGATTAAAATTCAAATAACTGCTAAACATACAGTAAAATACATTGTTAGGATAGTAATGGCATCATGCTTTGTCATATAATTAGCATTTACAGTGATTCTTCACTAAAGATTCACTTTTCAGCGGCTCAGAACAAAATGAAATTCCATTGTTAATGTCATATTTTAATGTATTTTATATAGAAACAACTATTTTACTCCCACAGTCTTAGACACTACCCAGCATATTGCTTTATTTATCCCTGTAGAATATTAAATGTGGTCATCCAGATTACAAATCTTGCTTCTGTTTACAGCCCTGAAAGGAAGAGAAGGTTAATAAAACCTCAGTTGAAGGCAGAAACCTCTGCCGCCTCATCATCTTCAGTTCCTGTACGGTCAACAGCACTGAGACACATTGCTGCTCAGATGAATGGAAAAGCAACTGAATCTTCCTCTTTGGTGCGGACTAGAAGTAATAGGGGGATAACAGATACAGCTGTTACAGAACAACCGTCCACTTCTTCAGGAGGAAAACCTTTAATTACAAAATCTAATACTACTGCCGTGTCAGGGAAAACAGGTAGGTTTGAAAAGCATTCATAATTTTTGCAGCTTTTTAAATTTCAAAGTTTACTGTTTCTTAGACATTAGTTCATTTGTAGCTGTTTCTTAGCACTGCAGTGAGGATTAGGAATGGATACTGTGTATTCAAGTTAACAATCTCAGGAAAGCTCAAAGAGGGAGACTGAAAGATTCAGGATTTTGGTAACAGAAATGGAGACATTGGTTCAAATATGGTACAGCTCAGTAGTGACTGAAAGGCGTTACCTTCCTGCTGAGCCAGATAAGATTTACAAAAATAATATAAACCATTATAATGAATGATTCAGTATTGCTTATACATTTCTCTTTTTAGTATTGGAGAATTCCACCAAACATTCCAAGAACCCCAATATTCTATCAATTCCTAGCCAATCCAGTTACAGCCACAACACTAGGAATAACTCTTCAAGAGAAAATGTGGAGAAAGATAAACAAATCAAGCGTAAAATGAAATCATCCACTATTAATCAGCAAGGTAATGTTTGTAATAACTACCATTAATTCACATAATCAGAAGGTTAATTACATGACTGAATTACACCATTAAAATACCCCTTTGATTTCATAGTTAATATAAGTGTTTTTAGAATCCGGGTATATTAACATAGTATTTAGACTGTAATTGCAGATATTGGGCTGCATAACTGTGATGTGATTTCAGTATATTATAAAGTATTACTGAATGTTTTAAGATAAACAATGTTATAAATATGTTAAATGTTAAAAAATCTTAAAATCTGAAGAAATGTATTCAGTTACCTTTACCAGAGGAGAATAGAGCATGATTATACTGGGACACTAAAGAAAGTTAATCCAAATTAATTTTTAAAGTGGATTAGTTAAACTGTATTAGGCCCTGCGTGAACACTCTTATTCAGAATTAAAATTCATTTTGTGAATTAAGCTAAACCAAATTTAATTCTGAATAAGAATGTCCATACAGGGGCTAATGCGGTTTAACTAATCCATTCCAATTCACGCATATATTTAAGTCAAATTAATTTTTCTGGGTGTACCTGTGTAGACAAGTCTTAAGAGTGTAAAGCAAAGATCCCTCCTGAAGAACAGCACTCAGATATTATGGTTGATTTAATTTAATTTGTAGTTTATATTCTCAAATTAAATAGCATTTTGTGCAATATATTTAATCAGAATCTGAAACTACTGACTCAGAGTGCCATAATCTGGAGATAATGGGAATGTTGTAATACCATGAGGTGAAACCTAACCCCCTCCCCCCCCAAATAACAGAAAATGTGGAAATGCAAGAAGTGCTAAATGACTTTTTTGTTTCCGTTTTCATCAAAAAGGTTCGTAGCATTCGAATGTCTAACATAGTGAATGCCAGTGAAAATGAGGTAGGATCAGAGGCTAAAATAGGGAAAGGACAAGTTAAAAAATACTTAGACATCTTACCAAGTCACCAGGACCTGATGAAATACATCCTAGAATACTAAAGGAGTTGACTGAGGAGATATCTGAGCCGTTAGCAGTTATCTTCGAAAAGTCATGGAAGATGGGAGAGATTCCAGAGGATTGACAAACAGCAAATATAGTGCCCATCTATAAAAGAGGAAATAAGGACAACCCGGGGAATTAAAGTCCTATCAATTTAACTTCAGTATTCGGAAAGATAATCGAGCAAATAATTAAGCAATCAATTTGCGAACACCTAGATGATAATAAGGTGTTAAGTAACAGTCAGCATTAATTTTTCAAGAACAGATCATGTCATACCAATCTAATAGCTTTCTTTGACAGACTAACAAACCTTGTGGATGGGGGGAAGCAGTAGATGTGGTATGTATTGACTTTAGTAAGGCTTTCGATAGTCTCTCTCGTGACCTACTCATAAACTAGGAAAATACAACCTATAAGGTAGGTGCAAAACTGGTCCCAGAGAGTAGTTACTCATCATTGGATAGAAAGCTAGCTAGATCGTCAGGCTCAGCGGGTAACGATCAATGGCTCCATGTCTAATTGGCAGCCGGTTTCAGGCAGAGTGCCCCAATGGTTGATCCTGGGGCCAGTTTTGTTCAATATCTTCATTAATGATTTGGAGGATGGCGTGGACTGCACTCTCGGCAAGTTTGCAGATGACACTAAACTGGGAGGAGTGGTAGATACCCTGGAGGGTAGGGATAGGATACAGAGGGACCTAGACAAATCAGAGGATTGGGCCAAAAGAAACCTGATGAGGTTCAACAAGGACAAGTGCAGAGTCCTGCACTCAGAGATGGAAGAATCCCATTCACTGCTACAGACTAGGGACCAAATGGCTAGGAAGCAGTTCTGCAGAAAAGAACTTAGGAGTTACACTTGCCCTTGTTGCCAAGAAGGCTAACGGCATTTTGGGCTGTATAAGTAGGGGCATTGCCAGCTGATCGAGGGACATGATCATTCCCCTCTATTCGACATTGGTGAGGCCTCATCTGGAGTACTGTGTCCAGTTTTGGGCCCCACACTACAAGGATGATGTGGAAAAACTGGAAAGAGTCCAGCGGAGGGCAACAAAGTCATGAAGCACATGACTTATGAGGAGAGGCTGAGGGAACTGGGATTGTTTAGTCTGCAGAAGAGAAGAATGAGGGGGGATTTGATAGCTGCTCTCAACTAGCTGAAAAGAGGTTCCAAAGAGGATGGATCTAGACTGTTCTCAGTGGTACCAGATGACAGAACAAGGAGATATGGTCTCAAGTTGCAGTGTGGGGCAGTTTAGGTTGGATATTAAGAAAACCTTTTTCACTAGGAGGTCGGTGAAGCACTGGAATGGGTTACCTAGGGAGGTGGTGGAATCTCCTTTAAGGTCCCTTTCAACCCTGATATTCTATGATTCTGTCATTCACAGTCAAGCTGAAAGAGCGTATCGAGTGGGGTCTCACAGAGTCCAGTTCTATTGAATATCTTCATCAGTGATTTAGATAATGCATAAAGAGTACACTTATAAAGTTGGTAGAAGATACCAAACTGAGAGGGATTGCAAGTGTTTTGGAGGATAGGATTATAATTCAAAATGATCTGGACCAGGGATGGCCAATGTGAACCTGAGAAGGAGCCAGAATTTACCAATGTACATTGCCAAAGAGCCACAGTAATACATCAGCAGCACCCCATCAGTTTCTCCCCTCCCCTCCCCCACTCCCAGTGCCTGCCATCCACAATCAGTCCTGCTGATCAGCGCCTCCCTCTCTCTCCCCCTTCTCTTGATCAACCGTTTCGTGGCATGCAGGAGGCTCGGGGAAGGGGCGGGGGCAAAGGCACAGCAAACTCAGGGGAGGGGTGGGGAAGGGGTAGAGTGGAGGCAGAGCCAGGGGTTGAGAGGTGAGCACCCTCTGGCACATTGGAAAGTTGGCGCCTGTAGCTCCAGCCCTGGAGTCAGTGCCTAAACAAGAAGCCGCATATTCACTTCTGAAGAGCTGCCTGTGGCTCCGGAGCCACAGGTTGGCCCCCTCAATTTGGACAAACTGGAAAAATGGTTTGAAGTCAATAGGATGAAATTCAATAAGGACAAATGCAAAGAACTCCACTTAAGAAGGAACAATCAGTTCCACACATACAAAATGGGAAATGACTACTGCAGAAAGGGATCTGGAGGGTTATTGTGGATCACAAGCTAAATATGAGCTCAGTGTAACACTGTTACAAAAAAAGCATACATCATATTAGGCTATATTAGCAGGAGCGTTGTAAGCAAGACATGAGAACTAATTCTTCTGCTCTACTCCATGCTGATTGGGCCTCAACTGGAGTATTGTGTCCAGTTCTGGGTGCCACATTTCAGGAAAGATGTGAACAAATTAGAGAAAGTCCAGAGAAGAGCAACAAAAATTATTAAAGATCTAGAAAACATGACATATGAACAGGGCTCCATATCTGTCACGGATGCTATGACTTTCGCAATCTCCGTGACTTCTGCAGCAGCTGGTGTGGCTGGTCCCAGGGCCTCCCAAGCAGGAGGCTCCAGGGACAGCCACACTGGGCACTGATGGAACAGCTCCATAGCTAGTGTTCGGGCGGCCCCATAGCCAGCTGCACGGGCCGCTGCTCAGTGCTCCCACCCCACCAGAGCAGCAACCTCCCCCAGCCCCACACAGTGCCTCCCATCACAGCACCCTGTTTCCCACTCCTTCCCCCACAGCTAAGATTTAGTCAGGAGTATAGACTACAAGTCACAGACAGGTCATGAGCAGTGAATTTTTGTTTATTGCCCATGACTTTCATTAAAAATACCCATGACTAAATTGTAGCCTGACCTATGAGGGAAGATTGGAAACATTGGGTTTGTTTAGTCTGGGGAAGAGAAGATTGAGGGGACGTAAGTTTTCAAGTACATAAAAGATTGTTACAAGGAGGAGGGAGGTAGCTTCTCTGAGGTTACGACAAGAAACAATGGGCTTAAATTGCAGCAAGGGCAGCTTAGGCTGGATATTAGGAAAAGCTTCCTGTCAGGGTGGCTAAGCATGGGAATAAATTGCCTAGAGAGGTTGTAGAATCTCCATCCTTGGAGATTTTTAAGAGCAGGTTAGACAAACACCTGTCAGGGATGGTCTAGGATAATACTTAGTCTTGCCATGAGTGCAGGGGGCTGGACTAGATGACCTCTCAAGGTCCCTTCCAATCCTATGATTCTGTGATTTTTTCTTGGTTCTAATACTGCATATAGCTCTTTGTGACTCTCTGTGTGGCTCTCATGGAGTAGACTCCACTTGCCATTCTCAGAGAACACTCAGGAAAATCAGGCCAGTGGTGCGGAAACTGCTGAAATATTTTTTCGTTGCCCCTGAACAGCAGGAAAGAAAATGTATTGCTTGGAAAACTGTAAATACAAGTGGTACCACCACCTTCTCTAGTGCAGCTTCCAGTAAGAAGCTGCAGGGAGAATGAGAGAACACATTCCTCTCTCTCCTGCCTAACAATAGGGAGGAGGAGAAAAGAAAAACAACCTCCTTACCCCATCTCTTCTTGGAGAGAGAGATTTTTTTTCCCCATGAGGCAATGATAGTGTGTGGTGATTCTGAGTCACAGTGATGTAACATCACATATCTTGCTGCATTATTATATCATAAAGATTTCTGAATAATATGAGGATTGTTGTTATGACTGGGCAATGTCAGCTAATGCTTAATTGTTGGAAAGTCACTTTAAGATTGATTAATATTGACCTATTGTCAAACTGCTCTGTAATGAAAAAAGCCTGTTTTTTTGGTCGTTGAACTGTGTCACACGGGAAGCATTTCAGTGCCACGTGTGTTCACAAGTACTTCCTTTTAGATTTAGATAATTATTTCCTTAGATTTATTAAAAGTATTTATCTAAACTGTAGACACCTGTACATATATGAAAAATATCAACAAAAGATACAATATAGAGTGATATTCTCCCAAATAATCCATTTGGCAGTTAAGAATAGCTCATAAATAATATCCCCTTCACTATCTCTTACAACCTACTCCTAACTGGAAAGTGGAAGAGAACAGATAAACTTTGCAGCATATCCTGGATTTCAGGATAGTCTAGCAAGGAAAGTGAACTCCAGACTTGTGCATCCCTCACAGAGAATATCCAGCCAGTAGCTTCTGCCCCACCAAACCATTAATTATTATTTATTTCTGTTGTGGTAATATCTAGGAGCCCTAGTCATGGACCATGACCTTATTGTACTAGGCACTGTACAAACACATAACAAAGATACAGTCCCTGTCTTAAAAAGCTTATTTAGCTCTCCACCTCTGCTGGATCACAACTGCCGTATTATTATGAGAGAGACAAGGTTGGTGAAGTAATATCTTTTATTGGACCAACTTCTGTAGGCGAGACAGACAAGCTCGCAACCTGACACACACAAAGCTCAAAAGCTTGTCTCTCTCACCAAGAGAAGCAAGGGGTGGAAAATTCTGGAACAGTATACCTTTGTGAATGCAAGAATGCTCAAGGTGCTGGTCTAATCTCCATTTAACAAAGATGTGGACAGATGTAGCTGCTCCACATCAGAAGAGAAGTGATGTTAATGAGTAACTGGTTTAAATTGAAAGATGTTATTGAACTGGAAAGTTTTTCAGTTACACAGCAGAAGCAAGGGAAAATCCCAGGTTTGGTGGTGTGGAAGTCAAATATGAATATCACACCTCTTAAATGTTCCTCACTGTGAGGATATCACTTCTTTTAAACCCAAAGATTCCTGCATTCCACGCAAATTTGACATCCAGACTTTTATTTTTTAAAACCATTTACATCAGAAATAAAGAATCATGGAGCCATTGTGACAGAAAGCTTACTTATACTAAAGCAATGAGTCCAGCAGCATTTTAAATTTCCTGCATGAACAATTTTTTTAATTAAGTTTTTGGGTCTCTGTCACACGTGTCCCACGTTTGGGCCTTCACAGATGAAGGCAGTTATGGTATATCATCCACTCAGAAGGTATTTTATGAATAGTGAATGGAATAGTTTTATCAGGGGCCATTGGGAAATAAAGAATGTAGATTTCTCTTACATATTATTACTCTGTTATTTCTTTACAGCAGACTGCAAAAATAATGCTTTGGCATCAGGAAGCATTCAGGTAAATGGACATGGAGGGCAACCTTCAAAACCTCCAGTTAAAAGAGGGGCTGCACGGAAACCGAAGATAGAGGCTAATAGCAGTACATGTGAAGTGGTGCACAAGAAAAGAGGTAGAAAACCCAAAAAGTTACAAATTGCTGAACAGATGAATGCAGAGCAGAATTCAGTCCAGACCACCAGGGACATGGTAATAGAAGAACCCTCAGTTTCTAGTGCAAGCAATTCTCTTTCTGAAAATAATGTGAAGGAAGCTGTATTACAAAAAAAAGGTCGTGGAGGCAGAAAGCCAAAAAGAAAGACACAGACACGTCAACCAGACTCAGACCTTATGATCCCTGCGAATGTTAAGATGCAGACAAGAAGCAGGAGGAAAAGAACAGATGAGCCTGTAGAAGAAGAAGTGTCTGAGGAACTGAAAGATTCTGAACCTCACATGAGAACTAGAAACCAGGGTAGGAGGACAGCCTTTTACAATGAAGATGACTCTGAAGAAGAGCAAAGGCAGCTACTATTTGAAGACACCTCTTTAACTTTTGGAACGTCTAGCAGAGGCAGAGTCCGAAAGTTGACTGAAAAAGCAAAGGCTAATTTGATTGGCTGGTAACTGTTACCAAACATATTCCTTAGAATGCTATGAAGCAGGTACAGTTAAGGAGTGAGCAGAAACAAAGACTTCTGCTCCCCTGCTGCTATTATGGATTAGAAGAATATGTTGTGATTTGAAAAAATTAGCAAAAAAGAAAATGGAGAGAACACTTCTTTGAAACAAATATATATTTTAAACTTTTGCTATTTATTGCCCTCTAGACAGGTTATACATTTCAACAGTCATTTTGGTCATAGTTAAGAATAATTGAAGACCTGTAAATAAGCAATTACTGACGTTTTAGAAGTGAGAACTACTGTACTCCTGAGCAGTGCAGAGTATTTCTGTGATTAAACAAAGTGATAGAACTTTTAATGCCACAAACTGAGAACAGAAGTCTATTTTTGACCAAGCAAGGTACATTTTTATTGATTGCAGAAGTCATGTCTCCCAGGAAGGCAGATACTGACAAAGAGTGGCCGTAAATTAAGAATTACATTTCCATTAAGGACAAATGCAAAATTTCCAGATTTTGCTAATCTGAAAATGTTTAATTTGAGTAGTGATGGAGCATTCAACTGCAAAAGAAGCCTAGCACAGGCTGTTGGTTTATCCAAGTTTCTGCCAAACAGAGAGAAAATGTAATCACAATATATATATATATATTATATCCACATTGGAAAAAGTTTGACTAATATGTCTAATTTTTCAGACCTTGATTCTTTTATCAATCACTAAATCTCTGTTTATTGTGCCAAAGACTGAGAAACAGTGCAGTGGAAAGCCTTCTTTTCTTTTTCTTTTTTTTCTTTTTGTGTGTGTGTGTCTGTGTGTATGTGTGTGTGTCAGTACTGCAAACACTTTTCAAAGACAAAAAAAGACTGTGTATCATTCTATATAGCAAGTTGTTATAAATTGTGCTGACATATATCCTCTTTTGGTACTTACAATAGAAAACAGTAACGCACTGATAGGGTCCTTTGACAAAGATGTTTTAGACAAAATTTATAATTGGTTAAAGGATTCAACGAAATTACAGGAAAAAGTATGGGCTTATGATGTTTACTTTCTGATCTGAATTGATTGTTTTCTACAACTTTTGATGTGTTGAGTAATCTAAAAATGACTTACAAAGAAGTGTGTATGTGTAGATTGATATATACACAAACACATACATATACAATATCACCCAGGTATAGAATCTCTTTTTCAGGATTTTTTAGATAGCACTAGAATTTAAAAAAAAAGAAAAGAAAAGAAAAAAGAATTTTAAATGTCATACTTTATAGTTTAATTTTAAGGGGAAGATTGGTTATTTTCAATTATTAAAGGTTAAAAAAGGCCAAATCACTTTTTATGCAATCATGTTTTATACAGTGGTCTCATTGCACATTGTGTTTTTTCTGCACTTTTTATGGTATACTTATCACTCTGACATAAGTCAATATACACCCTAAAGAAAAATTACATTTAATGATTGTGCCTTGTATTCTATTATTTCTTGCATTCTTAGTAAAATTAAGTTGTCTATTGTAAATGATAACTATATGACTTAGGGGAATGTATTACTATATATACTGCTGTGGAAAAGAAAAGCAGTTATTTATTTGTTTATGGTACATTTAGTTATTTTATACCTTAAAAACAAACTTTAATACCATTTTCTATTGCTTAAAAGGTATTGTCCAGTTTGAAAAGAAGTATAGAAATAGTAGTATTTTCTGAAATCTGGTATGGTACAAAAATGTAACCAAAAATTTCAGATACATTATTTTGGGGTAGCATGAGATAATGTGTCATGACCCTGATTTAGAAGAATAAAAATTGAAAATTAAATATTAAAAAGTAGAGCCTAGTGCTGAAAACCCTTACTTATACAAGAAGTCTTCATTTACAAGACAAGTCTGATGGACTTGAGTGCAACTGCTGAAGAAAGAATTTGCAGGATTTAGGACCTTTAAACTTGCACAGATTTTCTTTATTCATTCTGGGCCAAATCCTATACTCATTATTCTGTTACAACAGTCTGTTTAAGAAATGCCTGAGCGAGGAAATCAGGAGTTGGCCCAAGAAGAGTAGGTATTAGCTATCATTTACCTATTATGGATAAAAACCAGTAACCCATGTGCTTGGCATTTTTAGTATTGATTTATGTACCTTCATTACACATCTCTATATGAAATTAAGTAAACTATTTCCCAGAGCCTGACTGGATTACTTGGACTCTGAGTTTGGGGGGCATGGATTTGATTGATTTTGATTTGTTTATTTATTTTTTCTAACAAATGTTTCTTTGCTATTAAAATACAGTTGCTAAACATATGGTAAGGTGGAAAATTATGGTTGTACAGTTAAAAAATAGTGTATTACACAGTTCAGAACTAATTCATTTTAGTGTGAGACTTAACTGTTAATTTTAAGGATCTCACTGGTGATGAAGGCAATCAGTTTCAAATGTGTAATTTCCTGATGTTATCTGCATTGTAATATAAGAAATTAGAGTATATCTAAAATTCAGCTTCTGTATTTACACTATTTGTAATGTTTTATATGGCATGATTATGTATATAGTTATACACAGAAAATACTGTATATAATGTTGGAGAATGGAATAGCACACATTCCCATTACATTGTATGAAAACTGTACACCTTAAAATCACAAGAATAGAAGGCCTTATCTGCAGAACATAGATACATTTCTCCCCTTCTATAGAGATCTGTGACATTAAACTACAGGGTTTTTTTAAATTCACATTTAGAAATATTGACATTGTTTTCTTCTTAAATAGATTGTGAATGATTTGGGTCAGTTTTTTATAGAAACAACACTTTAAAAATTATGAGAAGTAATACCAGATTTATTAAAATATGTATTTTTATAATTTAGCTTCTTTGGGTTGTAAAAGTTTATTTATGAGAATTAATACCATACCATCATGCTATCTGTCCTTTTTTGCTTGGAAGAATGTATTTGAGATATTTGCAACTTATTGTACCAACAAAGAAAAAGAGCTTTTGATAACTAAGTCTGAAGGTTTTAAATGTGAGCAATTAGCTGTGGTTCAGCAACCTGAAAGAATGTCAAAACTATAGTTACGTGCATGTAATGGATAATGCTATCTCAAATATCTAACAAATCATTCAGAAATGGAATATTGAAATAACGTGTTTGTTTCACATATAGATTGTAAATATTATATACATGTGTTTTATTGATATACAGTCACACTAATCTTACAAGTCTGGCAGCAATGAACACAACTTCATTCAAATCCATTGATATTTTACTTTTGATATGGGGATATTCAATTGTTTTCTCTGGTGATGGTCGTTAAAGTCAATATTTACCAACAATTACCACTGAGTGGTATCTAATACCACAGTATTTTCTATCTTTAGATTAGGAAATAGCTGCTGTTTCTCAGATACCATTATATTCGAAATGTTTACTTTAACAGCAGTCACTGTACCATTGCCTGCATACTGAACAAGTGTTTATCCTGTTTGTTTCCATTGTTGTTTTGTTATCCAAGAACTGAACTTGAAGAACTTCATTACAATATTGTTCAGCATTATGTCAGCACTGGTCATTGTGCTATAACCAGTGATCACAACTTTACAGAAAATGTCTCTTGTTATTAGACTGCTGTGCTGTATACTTGCACACATTTATTTAGTGTGTTCGGATTGTTGTTAGACTTGTAAGATTAAGTTGGTTGAATATAATATTGCTATTTTATATTTGTAAAATATTAATAAAACGACCCTCATGCAGCATGTCTGTAAAAATAAACAATCGCATTTACGTTGTGTAGCAGATAGCTTATGGGCTGTATTGCTGTACCCAGTATTTCTCAAGTATCAACCTGGCTGCCTGTTCCAGAGCCCTTTGCCATATATTAAAATATTGTGCAGACTAAATCCGTACATATATTTGACAACTGGAAGTTTGATACAATTCTTACACCGCACTATTAAATCTCTCTTGCTCACATTTACTTTTAGGCCCTGATCCAGCAACCACTTTAGCACATGCTTAAAGTTAAGCATGTGTTAAACTGTTTGCTGTCCTATAGAAGTACTTAACTGGTTGAGTGCTATAGGCCTCATATACAGTAGACTCTTTTTAGCTCATCTTTACTGATCCTGTGAACTCACTTGGAGCATGAATATAGCTAAAGTCCTTTGACATATCGCTGTATTTTATCCTAAGTCACTCTTTTTCTTTCACACTTTAACTGTGTTCCACACTAGCTGATCAAACTTTTTTTCAGCTAAACACTGCTTCTCTCTTCAAAAGGAGTTTAAATGCAATTCTGTTAAACGCTGGTGAAAGCTGAAAGGAGAGAGGGCCTTAACCTCACCTGGAGACAACAAAAGCTCATTTTCTCTGTTACTTTTTACTACCTAATGAAGGCAAAAATGTTAACTGTACAATTATTTGATAATATATTTTGTCTGTTTTCCCCAAAGTTCTTGCAGCTGATTAGTTTCCAGGGGCACCTAGGTATTGAACTGATAAAAAGGGCTGTTACTTTTCTGCTGTACATTATTGTATAGAAATGTGTTTGTTTATATGCAGAAATAGTGTATTAAATTTCATATAAATTGGCCAAGTCTGAAAATTTATTTCTGATAGCAAATCGGACACTCTTGTTGTTTTAACTTTATGTAATTTCATAGTTTTTAGACAGGAACATGGCTCTTACTTTCTGGTATATTTGGGGGGAAATTCAGGTAGCTTTTAAATTGAAGTTAACCTCTACATGTCTCACCTGTTTGTACTAACTATATGGAACCATTTTTTGCTATTTATTTTACAGTATATTTGAGCGGAAAAACTCCAGAAAGGTTAGCTTTTTATAATTTGTTTTATTTAAAAAGAATATCACAGAAGAGGGTTAAACTTTTTGTTCTGAAGACTACAACAGCGTCAAGGCACTCCAGAGAATCTATGTGGCAATAAGTTAAAGATAATTTTTAGGAATTAGCTATGACAGGCTATTTGGGGAAAATTATCGGGGGGGGGGAGAGGGGAAAGAGTAGATCTTTGGAACTCTTTAAATGCAGATAAATACATCAGGAAATTTGCTTATGTGATATAAAGAATACATTGTCGGGGTGGAGGTAATATTTTACTATGACTTTCTACACTTAAAAAAAAAATAAGCTTCTACAAACTGGGAGTAGAAAGGAATATTATTCTATCAGCACCTACTATGTACACATGCACATAAGGCACACCTACTATTTTGTACTTAAAGTGCATGTTGATTTACAGATATATTGAGAAAAAATGCAGAGTTACATTTTTGGACCATATTAAAACTGCAAAACCATGACAGGCAACTTGTTAAAAGATCTTGAGTGAATTATTTATATCCTGTCATTTATAATGTTTAGACGTGTAGAATGTAGCTCAATTTTAAGGAAGTGACCTAGAAGGATTAATTTTGAAACTGACACATTTTCAGATTAAAAATTATAATGCTTATTTTGTACAGAATTATGTAAAACACAAATCTGGTGTACGTAATAAATAACAAACAGTTTGAAAACAATAATTCTTCAGCTTTATCAAGGTCTTTTTCTTCCAGAAATCTGGATTATCATGTTATAACCTGCAGTATCACACCAGGATAAAGAGTGCCCTTTCTTTTTGTACATATTGATTGGAACTTTCTTTACTGTTATGTGGACACTTTCTATGTTAGTTTTGATGCATAATACTTTGAATCCTTTTATACAAACTAGAATGTATGTGTAAGAATTACTGTCACTGCAATGTAGTAACTACAAACTTATTTTTAAATAAATAGAAAACTTGTTTTTCTAAGTGGTTCTGCAGTGGTTCTGTTATTTCTATGTAACAGTCTGTTGATTTGTATAATGGGAGAAGTACATCACAAAACAGCCTAAAATCAACTTTGTTCTTGTTTTTATCTGAGCATGCAATTAAAAGGAGTGGAAGCACGTCAGCTGGTGCTGCAGCATTTGAGCTGTGATGTGTGAAGATGAATTTTTGACATCCTTACTATATTGTTCAGAGTTTGGCATTAATCAATGCAGAATTGATATAAGAGCCTAACTTCTGCAACTGTTTGGCATAGTGCTGCTAACTGTTGTCTGACTGCTACACATACTGTGGTTTAAAGATTCTGGGAAGTAGTTTGTGTCAGGATCAGCCTCTTCCTCCATGACACAATCATATTCCAGTCAGATCTGTGCTTATAAGGGGCAGAGAAACATAATATGTAAAATGGGCTATACCTACACATCAAGAAATATAGGGCATATATTTCAAACTGTGGACTCTTAAGTCTTTTGTACATCACGGCTTTCAAGGATGCCAAATCTCAAATACTCTACATATAGGGATATAAACAGGCCTTCCATATCTGCAGTCCAACTTTTTAACTGTCAGGTTGGCTCAGGAAAAAAAAAAAGTTTTTAAATGCAGCTCCCTGTGGATTACCTTTCTGTGCCCTGTTCTGTGCTTTTCTATTTCTCTGTTCTTCATAGGAAGCTGCATCCCTTTTCCTCTACATTACTTACCTGAAATCTCAGACAAACCAAAAAACTGACAAACACCCATGCACAAAATAAATTTGGATCATTGTGTTAGGGTATGCTGCTGAGGACAAAATTACCTTAATTGAATCACATGATGATTTTTGGAATACTGAGACACATGCTAAGATCTGCCAGTGACCTGAGCTCCACAGAGACATTTCTGACAGGTCCACAGCAAGAGGAGATGTTTACAAACTCTTTTCAGTAAAATGTACTTGTATTTCAGAACATTACAATTTAAAAAATAAAGGCATCTGTGCTCCATTCAGTGTGTTTACACAAGTCCTAACAAAGTTAATGGACATTACATATTTATCAAGAGGAAAATACCCCCTGACTTGGTGTTAGCACTAAAAGATTTTTTAACAACTGAAATATGTTTTTGAGGGGAGAGAAAGCAAATATAAGCTATAAGACTTTCCAGGAGATTTAAAAAGAGCCTATGTAACCTTTTCTGAGTTCTGTCATAAGACGTGCTTAAGAAGAGTAAAGAAAAACAAAAGCCATTCATGCAGGTTCTGATTTTCACAAGTATTATGTACCTGTACCTCCCACAGAGGTCAATATGTTTTCTTTTAGTAGCTGGCTGCTGAAGATGTTCACTGTGCAAGTGTTGCATATGTGGATCCTTGCTAGCCAGTTTATTCTCCTCCAACCAAAATGCCTATTTAAAAGTAAGGATAACATCTCTAGGATTATTTCCATACTATTTTTGTTTTCAAAGTAAAATATTTCAGATTTTAAGAGCCTTTTGTGCCCTACGTTCTATATGTGCTGTTTGGAAAAATTCTCTTGAACTATTCAGTTGGTAGTGACAGCTGAAATTTATAAAAGAGAATATTAACTGTTCGCTGGTTCCATGGAAATAGACATTGATTGGCAAAAGGGATTTGCTTTTAAAAATAATATGAGTCTAAGGTATGAGTGTAAATAAAGCAAATTTCAGCTGGAATTCTTTTTCTAGAAAACAAACAAAAATGTCCTTCAAATATAGGTGACTGGTATACAACATGGTCTAACTTGTGCTGTATTTTAAAAATGAATATATAAAATAGCTGAAATATTAAGCTAATCATATACCTCAGCCAGACAAATGCCTTCCAGTTTTCTTTTCCTTCTCACCTCAGAAGCATGGAGGCTTTGTCCAAACTCTCCCTTCTCTGACTGAGCCTCACCCTTTCTTTTTGGCCTGAAGAGACATGAAAGAGAGAGATAAGGGACAAGAAAAAGGAAAGATGAGCAAGGTCACATAAGGAAGAAGCAAGCCTGAGGGATCTGCTTCAGGCCAGGGGAAGAGGGTAAACAGCCCCTACCACTGTGCCAGAGTATACCCCTTTGTTGGGGTCTCAGCTGATGCCAACCATTTAATTAAACATAAATGCCAGTCTCTCTGAGGGATGGCCCAGTCTTTATTCCACCTGCAAAAAGGGAGAAGGCTCCCCTGATGGTGGCATCCATAGCTCACATGCTGTTCACCTGTCTGATCAGTATGGACACCCTACCTCAGTTTGCAGCTCTAGTCCACAGTATATCCCATCTGTGGCAGCCAGTGATTTCCCCAGGAATTGAAACTGGAGTGGGAGGGTTCAACTTTGAAATATGAATAAAATAAATGTTTTTGTTAGGATAATGCAAATGTAACATAAGGATAATGCAAGTTACACCAAAACACATAACAAGTCTAGATTTCTAAAAATATATATATTTGTTTTAAAAATGTATTTACTTTAAATTGACTTTTGAAAAGTAAGCCATTGTGGGATAAGAGGGAAGGCCTCTCATGGATCAGTAACTGGTTAAAAGATGGGAAATAAAGGGTAGGAATAAATTATCAGTTTTCAGAATGGAGAGAGATCAATTGTGGTATCCCTGAGGGGTCAGTTCTGGGACCATTACTGTTCAACATACTCATAAATGATCTGGAAAAATGGGTAAACAGGTGGCAAAATTTGCAGCTGATCTTAAAAATAAGAGGATATACCTCTCTCCTAGGACTGGAAGGGACCTTGAAAGGTCATTGAGTCCAGCCCCCTGCCTCCACTAGCAGGACCAAGTACTGATTTTTGCCCTAAATCCCTATGTGGCCCCCTCAAGGATTGAGCTCACAACCCTGGGTTTAGTAGGCCAATGCTCAAACCACTGAGCTATCCTTCCCCCCAAATACAAAGCCTACAAAACTATTCAAGATAGTTAAGTCCCCGGCACACTGTGAAGAGTTACAAGGGGATCTCACAAAACTGGGTGACTGGGCAACAAAAATGGCAGATGAAATTCAATGTTGATAAATGCAAAATAATGCACACTAGAAAACAATCTCAACTATACATACAAAATGAAGGAGTCTGAATTAGCTGTTAACACTTAAGAAAGCGATCTTGGAGTCACTGTGGATAGTTCTCTGAAAACATCCACTCAATGTGCAGCGGCAGTCAATGATTCCCAACATTGTTTGTTTTTTAAAAAAGAACAGAAGTACTTGTGGCACCTTTAGAGACAAACAAATGTATTTGAGCATCAGCTTTTGTGGGCCCCCTTCATTGGATGCATAGAATGGAACTTATAGTGAGGAGATATATATATACATACAGAAAACATGAAAAGGTGGGAGTTGCCCAACCAACTTAAAGAGGCTAATTAATTAAGATGCACTACTGTCAGCAGGAGAAAAAAAAACTTTTCTAGTGATAATCAAGATAGCCCATTTAAAACAGTTTGACAAGAAGGTATGAGGATACTTAACATGGGGAAATAGATTCAATGTGTGTAATGGCTCAGCCATTCCCAGTCTCTATTTAAGCCTAAGGTGATTGTATCTAGTTTGCATATTAATTCAAATTCAGCAGTTTCTAGTTGGGAGTCTGTTTTTGAAGCTTTTCTGTTGCAAAATTGCCACCTTTTAAATCTGTTACTGAATGGCCAGAGAGGTTCTAGTGTCCTACTGGTTTTTGAATGTTGTGATTCCTGATGTCAGATATGTCCATTTATTCTTTTGCGTAGAGACTGTCTGGTTTGGCCAATATACATGGCAAAGGGGCTTTGCTGGCACATGATGGCATATATCACATTGGTAGATGTGCAGGTGTACGAGCCCCTGATGGCATGGCTGATGTGATTGGGTCCTATTATGGTGTCACTTGAATAGACTGGTGTCACTTGAATATGTGGACAGAGTTGGTATCGGGCTTTGTTGCAAGAATAGGTTCCTGGGTTAGCGTTTTTGTTCTGTGGTGTGTGGTTGTTGGTGAGTATTTGCTTCAGATTGGGGGGCTGTCTGTAAGTGAGGACAGGCCTGTCTCCCAAGATCTGGGAAAGTGAGGGATCATCTTTCAGGATAGGTTGTAGATCTTTGATGATGTGTTAGAGAGGTTTTAGTTGGGGGCTGAAGGTAACAGCTAGTGGCGTTCTGTTATTTTCTATGTTGGGCCTGTCTTGTAGTATGTGACTTCTGGGTACTCTTCTGGCTCTGTCAATCAGTTTTTTCACTTCAGAAGGTGGGTATTGTAGTTTTAAGAAGCTTGATAGAGATCTTGTAGGTGTTTGTCTCTGTCTGAGGGATTGGAGCAAATGTGGTTGTACCTTAGAGCTTGGCTGTAGACCATGGATCATGTGGTGTGTCCTGGATGGAAGCTGGAGGCATGTAAGTAAGTATAGCGGTCAGCAGGTTTCCAGTATAGGGTGGTGTTTATGTGACCATTGCTTATTAGCACAGTAGTATCAAGGAAATGTACCGCTTGTGTGGACTGGTCCAGGCTGAGGTTGATGGTGGGATGGAAATTGTTGAAATGACGGTGAAATTCCTCAAGGACTTCTTTTCTGTGGGTCCAGATGATGAAGATGTCATCAATGTAGCGCAAGTAGAGTAGGGGCGTTAGGGGATGAGAGCTAAGGAAGCATTGTTCTAAGTCAGCCATAAAAATGTTGGCACACTATGGGGCCATGCGGGTACCCAGAGCAGTGCCACTGACTGGAAGGTATATATTGTCCCCAAATGTGAAATAGTTGTGTGTGAGGACAAAGTCGCAAAGTTCAGCCACCAGGTTTGGCATGTAACTAGTTTACAAAACTGGGGGGTGGGTGTTGGGAAATCACTGGTGGCAGCTTTTCAGTGTCCACAAGTTCCAAGAGCTGCTGCACCTGGGATTTCCCGCCAGCCACAGTTCTGGGTAACACCCATTTGGGAAGGTATTTCTACTGTCACCTCTTCCTTTCTCAGTCCCGCTGGCAGACTGCTCCTCCACACCCACACACTTCCTCTGGAGGGTCCTCCACAGCTGCATTGCTCCCTGGCATCTTGACCTACCCCCTCCCTTGGCCTCTGATGGTTTCTGACCACTTCTGCCTCCTATGCAAATAATACAATTGTGGCCTGTCAATGGCCTAATGCCCAGAGTGGCCCAGTTTTTGCCCCACGTTCATAGAAGTAGAGGGCTCTGCTAGACAGTTTTTGCTGTAGCCAGTCCAATTTTTCAGCAGCCATCCACCCTTTCCAGACTCCAAGGGTGCCTAGACCCTAAACCCTGTCGTTGCAGGTACTTTCTGGTACCTCCCATCCCAAGATTCCATTTCTTAATCAGGCTCAGAGGTGGAAGCCTCTCAAGATATTTGCTGGCTGTAATTAAAGGATTTTTTTTATCATGGTTACTGATGCAAATTTAACAAGCTGGGAACCCATGGAGGAAGAAAACAGTTTAAAAGACTTATTAAACTCATCTTGTCATTCAAAAAATCATTTTAAGGAAGTACGCAGCAGACACGACAGGGACAACTCATCAGCACCTTCCTACCTCACCAGACAAGGGGAAATGAGAAATCTAAGGGAATAAATGGTATACATTACCTCATCTCCTCCCCCCTGACAGCACAGTGCCCTAATGAACAACAGTCTCTCAATGTACTAGGAAGAAAGGACAAGAAAATAATGGTCAGCTGTGGCCAAGTAAAAAGGCAGAACCCTGCATGCTTCACTGTATGTAAAATATTTCAATTTATTATTATTTAAAAAAAAAAAAAAACTTCCCATCTTTCCCCAGCCCCTTTAAGCGGGTGATAAGCGAAATGGGGAGGAAGGGTGAACAGGACAATGTGTTGCTCTTGCCACAAAAGTACAGGATTTATTAAAAATTTTAAGCAGTACTATTTAACAGCTACTCTATTAAAATATTTAATTAAAATATTTTTATTAATTTGCTGTCATGTTAAGATATGCATGGACATGCAAATAAACAACCTTTTATAGGTATCAGCTGTACCTTAGTCCCCTTTCTCTCTCCTTTTTGTTTTCTTTCTTTGTTATATTATGACTTTATCTAGATCGTTGGGAGGAGGATCATCTTCTTTTTATGTGTAAAATCACTACCTAGCAACTAGGATCCAATTAGGGTTGCCACCCTCCAGGATTGTCCTGCAGTCTCCAGGAATTGAAGATTAATACGTCCAACCAAACTTGGCAATCCTAGATACATTTCAGAAATCTGTACAGGAGTCTAAAAATAGACAAATTTATTTCTATGATAGGAAGTGGAGTGCTGGAAGTGCTACATAACAATAGGAATTGCTCAGCAGTGATCCCTCTAGTTCAGTATACTATTCCCCATGACAGCCAGAAACAGATGTTTTATGGGAAAATGCAAAGAACCTACTGGCCGTGGATGCATCCCAAGTCTTCAAGGCAAATCAAATATTAAACACAATTGTTTTTAAACCCTGTAGTGTAGTTACAAATGTGCACTCACCAGAGGCGCCTTCTCCAGCTTCAGGGTCCTGGAACCCTCCTTGGGGGCTTCAGGTCCGGGAACCTGGCTTCGGAGGGTATTAGTTCCAGGGTGATGAAAAGGTCCTAGCTGCCAGGGAGAACAGATTCTCCACTTGCCTGCTGTGCATTCTCCTCATCCACAAAATCCTCCTCCCTGTTGCATGAGACTCCCTCCTTGCAGGTGTCCATGGTCCCTCCCAGAATGTCCTGCAGCTGATCATAGAAGCAGCATGTAAGGGGCACTGACCCAGAGTGACCATTTGCCTCCTTTGTCTTTTGGTAGGCTTGCCTAAGCTCCTTAACTTTCACGTGGCACTGTTGTGTGTCCCTGTTCTAGCATCTCTCCACCATGCCCTGTGCAATTTTGGCATATATATTTATTAGCATTTCTTCTTTTTTGATTGGAGTTCCGCCTGCACAGATTCTTCTCCCCATATAGCAATCAGATCCAGTGTCTCCGGTTTGGTCCATGCTGGAGGCGGAGCTCGTTTGCGATTCTGCAACTGCATGGTCACCTGTGCTGCTGAGCTTGCCACACTGACCAAACAGGAAATGAAATTCAAAATTTCCTGGGGCTTTTCCTGTGTACCTGGCTAGTGTATCAGAGTTGAAAGTGCTGTCCAGAGCAGTCACATTGGAGCACTCTGGGATAGCTCCTGGAGGCCAATGTCATCGAATTGTGTCTGCACTACCCCAAATTTGATCCAGCAAGGTCAATTTTAGCGCTACTCCCCTCGCCAGGGAGGAGTACAGCAGTTGATTTTAAGAGCCCTTTAGGATGATGGAATGAGGTTAAAAACATAAGAACAGCTGTACTGGGTCAGACCAAAGGTCCATCCAGCCCAATATCCTGTCTACCGACAGTGGCCAATGCCAGATGCCCCAGAGGGAGTGAACCAAACAGGCAATGATCAAGTGAGTTCTCTCCTGCCATCCATCTCCACCATCTGACAAACAGGCTAGTGACACCATTCCTTACCCATTCTGGCTAATATCCATTAACGGACTTAACCTCCATGAATTTATCCAGTTCTCATTTAAATGCCGTTATAGTCCTAGCCTTCACAACCTCCTCAGGCAAGGAGTTCCACAAGTTGACTGTGCGCTGTGTGAAGAAATTCCTTTTATTTGTTTTAAACCTGCTGCCCATTAATTTCATTTGGTGGCCTCTACTTCTTGTATTATGGGAACAAGTAAATAACTTTTCTTTATTTACTTTCTCTACATCACTCATGATTTTATATCTCTATCATATCCCCCCTTGGTCTCCTCTTTTCCAAGTTGAAAAGTCCTAGCCTCTTGGTTGTGTAGATGGATTGCTTATAAAATCGACCTAACGTGGCTAAATTTGACCTGACCTGACCTCGTAGGGTAGAGCACAGCTCAGTGTGTAACACTGACACCTACATATGCTCAACAGCTATTTCCTACACCTTTACCTGCTTGCTGCCTCAAAACCTGCCCTGGGCTGTTCAGCTCCATGTTACATTTCTCACCACTGGGAAAGTGACTGATTTCATTTGTCCCCACTGCTTCCATGCAACGGGATCCTCTATGGGGAAAGGCAGGAATCTATCTCGTACCTTGGAAGTAACTCTGGCTAGAGGAGGGATGCAAATGAAAGGTTCTGGCCCCCAGATTTCTTGAGATGTCTCTGACATGGACACCCAGCAGAGATGAGGCAGCACTCTCCCTGGAAGCAGTGTTCTCAGTGTGTCCGTGCAGCCTGGAGAAGGAAGAAACAGCAGGCCAGCTGGCTGTATTATCATAGTACCTGGGACCCTCAGTCATGAACCAGGACCCCATTTTGCTTGGTGCTGGCTGAGCTTCTTCCCACCATGAAACTGCTTAGCCTTCCCTGCTGCTGGAGTCCCACGCATAGTCTCTGCCTCAACCTCCTGCCTCATCTCGCTGGATGGCCTGCAAAGCAGGAACCAGCACTTATCACTGATAAGCTGATCAGCTCCCCCACCATGAAGAACAGCCCCAGCTTGTCAGGGAGCGAGAGGCCTGCGGTGGGCCTTAGCCCCCCTTTACCGTGGGGCCCTGACCTATGCTCCTCCTCTCCCCCACGAGGCTCCTAAGATCTGCACAAGGAGCCTGGGCCGCTATGGGGAGCCCTGGACTCTCCACCTGCTCTGGGCGGCACACCCCAGAGGGCAGGGGAACACGCCAGGGGCTACTCTCGGGCACCCCAGCCCTCTGTCCAGGGCAGGTGGTCTGGGCTCCGTGGGTGGCTCTTACTTCTGTCCAGCTTTTTTGTTGTCTCCTTAATGTTGTTCCAATATATATATATAATGTAGCCAAGCATACTTTCCTGTGGGAAAAGTGTGGAATCAACTTTGGGAGAGCAGATGGCCAAGAGGAGGAGGATCTTAATCTTAAAGCGTGTCTACAACATGAAAAACTTTACTCAGCACTATACTGGTATAATTCAAGCTACAACTCTACAGTCTCTGTTTTGTTTTGTATAGCATCAGCCAGGGCCAGCTCCAGGTTTTCTGCCACCCCAAGCGGCAGGGGGAGAAAAAAGTTAAAAACTGATTGGCGGCACTTTGGCAGCAGCTCAATCGCGCCACTCCATTCTTTGGCAGCAGTTTGGCGGCGGGTCCTTCACTCCCTCTCTTCCTCTTTGGCGGCACTTCAGCGACAGCTCAAAGAAGAAGAGAGGGACTGAGGGACCCACTGCCAAATTCCCGCTGAAGACCCAGATGTGCCGCCCCTTTTTATTAGCCGCCCCAAGCACCTATTTCCTTCACTGGTGCCAGGATTTGGCCCTGACATCAGCCAAACTTTAAGTTCCTTAGAAGTGAGTGCATTTCAGTGGTACTGCATACATCCATCTGTAAAGCACTTTGGTACCTCTCAGGACGAAAAGTATTATAGAAATGTATATTATTATTAGACACCTAACTCAAGTCACTGTTGTGTCATTGTCTATCTGTACTGTACACACCAAAAAGCAGAGCAAGGGGTCTCCATACCACATTTGGCAGGAAGTGAAAGACTGAGAATATCACAATACATAGGTTCTGAGTTCTCTAATAAATCATTCCAGTAAAACAGGAAAGATCAGATTTACATTCCTAGTATTTCTAAGGTTAAACAAGGCAATGGGAGGGCTATGGGGAAGGAAATAAAAAAAACCTTCAAGCTTTCAGGGTTTTTTTTAATGCATAATAAAGATGCCAAAAAAGGGTATGAGACCAATTAAAAACAACATTATGTATGTTATCTTTGAGTAGTTTGTCTGCTAAAGGCAATACAGAATTATACTTAAAATGTGTAAAGAGAAATTTTGAACTGGTGTCTTAAGCAGGGATTGAACTGCTATGCTCTACTGGAACTTTTACAGTTTCCCTATCAAGTTCTGCAGAATCTAAATTTATATTTAAAGCCCTGCGCAGAGGTTATTACAGGCTAAGGGTGTTACTGAGTCTGCCCACAGGCTCCAATTCTGCAATAAGACGTATAAACTATGATCTCTGAAATGATGATACTTGAAAGCCCTGATCTTGCAGAAGTCTCAGTGTAGCTCTCATTTGTCTCATCCTAAATGCTGATATCCGCAAAGGGACGCAGTCAAAATAGAAACAAGGAATCTGGTTGTTTTTGTGGATACCAACTAACACGACTATCCCCAACAGTCAAAATAAAATGACTTGTATATGAAAATTCTGTTGTTACAAGAAACATCTAACACTACGCTATCTGAAAGGGAGTAGAGAAAAATGTATTTTTCTCAGTTTACTTTGTGCATTTGTCAGTACTGTGTATAGTCAGTTCCACTGTTTCTTTTTGTATATTGCTATTTATATTATAGTAGCACCTAAAGGAACGAATCAATATCAGGGCCACCATGTGCAAGGCATCCTATAAAAACATAGTGATTGGTCTGAAATGCTACCAGCACAAGCTGACAAAGACTAGCAAAGGGTAGATGGGGAAACTGAGGCATGGAGCAATTAAGTGCTTTGCCCAAGGTTACTCAGAGGTCAATGGGAGACAGGAATACAACCGCAATCTAATGAATTTCAGCCCCAGTGCCTTATCTACTGCTGCCTAGTCAGTCAATTCCCCTGTGGGCCCTGATCTTGCAGGTGAGTATGAATGGAGTCCCACTGACTTTTGCACTGACCAGATGTGGGGTGTTTGTTTGCCGATATCTTTCAGAGGGTATGTCTACACTACGGGATTATTCCGATTTTACATAAACCGGTTTCATAAAACAGATTGTATAACGTCGAGTGCACGTGGCCACACTAAGCACATTAATTCGGCGATGTGCATCCATGGTCCAAGGCTAACGTCGATTTCCGGAGCGTTGGACTGTGAGTAGCTATTCTATAGCTATCCCATAGTTCCCACAGTCTCCCCCGCCCCTTGGAATTCTGGGTTGAGATCCCAGTGCCTGATGGGGCAAAAATCATTGTCACGGGTGGTTCTGGGTAAATGTCGTCAGTCATTCCTTCCTCCGGGAAGGCAACGGCTATGATTACAACATCATTTCGCCTCTTTTTCCTGTGGATTGCCCTGGCAGATGCCATACACGGAAAACCATGGCCGTTCAGCTTTTCTGTCACCCGTATGTGTACTGGATCCGCTGACAGAGGCGATACTGCACGCTAACAGCAGCATCATTTGCCTTGCGTGACAGCAGAGATTAGTTATCAGTCATTCTGTGCTGTCTGCTGCGCCATTTGAGATAGGTTATCTGTTGTTCTGTACTGTCGTGCTGTCACAGGTGCCCCGGCTGAGGTTGGCCGGGGGCGCAAAGACAAAATGGAATGACTCCCGAGTCAATCCTCTTTATGGTATCTAAAAATAGAGTCAGTCGCTGCTAGAATATGGGGCAAGTGAACTAGAGAACCAGTGTATCAGAGAACCAGAGAGCACAGCTTCTGATGTTAGCTGGGGAGCCTTGCCCACATGCTCAGGGTTTAGCGGATCGCCATAATTTGGGTGCGGGAAGGAATTTTCCTCCAGAGAGATTAGCAGAGGCTCTGGAGGTTTTTCGCCTTCCCTGCAGCGTGGGGCATGGGTCACTTGCTGGTGGATTCTCTGCTTGAAGTCTTCAAACCACAATTTGAGATTCAAATACTGGACATAGGTTGGGGTTTTTTATGAAGTGGATGGGTAGGGTTCTGTGGCTGCTTTGTGCAGGAGGTCAGACTAGATGATCATATTGGTCCTCTGACCTATGAGTCTATGAGATCCACAGAAATTATGAGCTGCATGCCATTCACGGGGGGGGGGTGCCCCTGCAACACCCCACCTGTTGCTTGCTTTCCCACCAACCTCTGGCTACCGTGGCAGTTTCCCCCCCATTTGTGTGATGAAGTAATAAAGAACGCAGGAATAAGAACACTGACTTGTTAGTGAGATAAAATGAGGGGAGACAGCTCCAACTGCTATTAGTCCAGACAGGACATTAGCGGTGTGGGGAGAGAAGCCCAGCACCGCTGCTATGATATTCCCGGCAGTACAGAATCTTTCTTTACAATGAAAGGGAGGGGGCTCATGAGCTCAGCCCCCAGTGCTATGATGAAGACGATTACAGCCGTTCTGTACCATCTACTGGAATGACCGGGATCATTCCTATTTTTACCCAGTGCCCCGGCCACCCTCACCTGGACAGCCAGGGGCAGCAGATAGCAGGCTATTGTACCGTCTGCCACCGGGGAGGGAAGAGGGTGGATACTGCTCTTAACTGCCGCAGCATCACGCCTACCAGCGCATTCAGTAGACTAGGGTGACACTTGAAAAAATCAGATACATTTTTCCCCTTTCTTCAGCGGGTCAGGGAGGGGGGAATTGACAGAGCTAACCCTAACCACGCGGACAAATGTGTTTGACCTACAGGCATTGGGAGCTTCAGCTAAGAATGCATGCTTTTTCGGAGATTGTGGGGACTGTGGAGTCCTAAGTACCCTCTCCCTCTATGAGCGCATTTGATTCTTGCTTCTGTTACGCTTGCTCACGCAGCACTGCGTGCTGTGGACTCTGAATCATAGCCGGGAGATTTTTTCCAATGCTTGGCATTCTCATCTTCTGTATGGAGCTCTGAGCCAGATTTCTCAACCCTACAGCGATCAGATCCATATCTCCTGTCGGTCCATGCTGGAGCTCTTTTGGATTGGGGACTGCAATCGCAACCTGTGCTGATCAGAAGTTCCATCGCTGGGCAAAACAAGAAATGAAATCAAAAGTTTCGTCGGGGCTTTCTCCTGTCTACTGGCTAGTTGCATTCGAGTTCAGATTGCTTCCAGAGCGGCACAGTGGTGCACTGTGGGATTACCGCCCGGAGGCCCATACCGTCGATTTTCGCCCATTAACCTATCCGATATGAAATACGATTTTAGGCACTACTCCGACCTCGTCTGGGGAGGGTGCAGAACCGATTTAAAGAGCCTTTATATCGACTAAGGGCCCGACTGTGTGGGACGGGTTGCAGCGTTAACATTGATTTACGCTGCTACAAAATGTGTTAAATGCGTAGTCTAGACCAGGCCAGACAGCCATTGGGGGAAGGAAGGGAGAAATAATGTGCTTGATGCCTACTGTACTGTTATAACAAGCTGTATTTTTTTAGAAAGTAGGGGACTTTGATTAACGAACCAGGATTAAAGTTCGGCCGCTGAAGCATCACATTTCCCCTCACCCCCCCCGCGCCCACCACACTGACGATTTCAAACTTTCCACTGTCATCCCTCTGGAAGAAAGGCTCCAGCTGGGGAGGCTGACTAAGAAGGCAACTCCCCTGCGTGTGTCCCAGCTGAGGCCCTGAGGAGGCTTGGTGGCGCCTCTGCAGAGGTTCCAACTTCTCTCTGACTGTGGTCCGGACTACGCAGCCCCGGCCACCGGCAGGCACGGCTCAGCGAAGAGCCTTCCCCGCGCGGACGAGGTACTGGGCAAGCGGTGAGTCCTCTGCGTGCAGCCTCAACCTGGCTCCGGGGGGCCGGCAGCGCGCGGCTCCCCCGGGGAGCAGGAGCGGAGCCCCGGGTACCTGGCGCGCCTCAGAGCGGCGCGGCGGGGCTCCGGCCGCGGGCTGTTTGGGGTGCCACTACGGCGGCCGTCAGTGAGCGGGGCGTCGCCAAGGGCCAGGTCTGTCCCGAGCCCCTGCTGCAGAGCAGGGGCTGCCGGGCACTGCTCAGAGGGCTCTGGCACTGTTGGCCCGGGCAGGTGCCCGGGCGGCCGGAGCAGCGAGGCGCGATTGCCGGCTGGGCCGCGCGTGCTCCGGGGAGGGGAAGGCGCTTCCCTGCTCTTCTGGGAGCAGGTCCCCGGCTGCTCTGGCCAGCGTCTCTCACCAGCACGTGCCAGGCTCCCCGGGCATGGCGGGCGGCGGGCTGGGGCTGGTGTGAATGGCGCGCAGGATGCCTGGACAAAGCTGTCGGGCGACTTGCTACGTCTGTTTCCTTTGGGGCCACGCGCGTCGCCGCTAATCGCGCCTCTGGATAGCGGGTCGATCTCTCTTAAGTTAGTCTCCAAGGCGCCAGTGGCTGAAATTCGCAAGCGGGGTAACTGTGGCACGTGGATTAGTACTGTAAGCACATCCAGAAGTCTCCGGCCGGGAATTTACAATGGTCTGCAGCCTCCCCAGCACGTCATTTTGATTGCAGGGAGAGCCTCTTTCCTCGCCAGTCTAAACTGGGGATTTAGAAGGAGATTTTATTCTCAGAGGTCTTTTTGGCTAAAATTTTCAACCCAGATAAACTGTTACTCTTTCGAGGTCTGTATCCTCCTTTTACCTCCATACTTCTCAGCGGGTTTGTGCTCTTTGTTTTTCTTTTTGTCCAGGTCAAGTATTAAGTCTGACTCTGGCCTTGCGCAATGTAAGTGTTTGAGTTGCTTCCTGCAGGAGGATCTGGGTTGTTTTTTAAAAACACTCAGTCAGCTCTTTAAGTCAGGAAAATCCAGTTGTAATTTTTGTGGATTATTACTGTCTTTTAAATTACCTACATTGGGATCAAAACTGTCTGACTGGCTATTTTAAATGCCTTCTGCTGCATGAAATTAAAATAAATATTTTATATTAAATGTTCTTTTGTAAAACTTCAAAAAAAAAAAGAGAGACGAGAGAAAGAGTCTTAATTAAACAGGCTGCATGTGCTCCCATTCATTTTCATACTGGGCTTATTTGTGGTATTGATTTCTTCAAGAATCCAGTGCATCCCTTTCCTTTCATACAGGGGAGAGGGCCTGAGTCGTTGTAGCATGATACATTCCGCATTATAACGGTCCTAGGTTTCTGTGGAGTAGAGAAATGACCCTATATTTAATGATCAGGCAAATTTTGTGGTTACTGGTAGATGTAGAACATTCTGTTTGTCTGTTTCACTGTGCCAATTTTTGTATCTGAAGGTAGCTTCCTCAACAGGCTAGTGCACCAAGCAGCTCAGCTGCCTTCTTACCTGCTTTCCCTTCAGTCATGGGTTCTAATAAGAATCTCTTTTCAGTAAGAGGTCTTTACCCTCTATCTCACTCTTATTTTTAAAGTCAAAAGGAACCCTTTGCTCCCCTTTCAGTATTGTAAAGAGACAGTTCCTAATACTGGGGACAGCCTGAATGGTAGATGTTGCTTCTGAGATTATTGAGCTTATGCTGGCCTTCTGGTGTAATTATATTTTCGAACTGTTTGTGGTTTAGTGCTA
>NC_133771.1:64025936-64053899 GCF_003597395.2 Chelonoidis abingdonii | reverse complement strand
AATCTAAACAACTGCGATGAGGGTGTCATGGTCACATTCAAGTGCACGTAACACAGAGAACATGACACAAATCAATTCTTTTCAAGGGACTTCTCTCATCCTCTCCACAAATGCACGAGCTTTTGTAGAATAAACGTAAGTCACTGATAGGCGAAATTTTTTGCCGCTAAAGACTCTGTATTTACACAGAAGAAATAGTTTTGGATGCTAACAGCTGAGTGGATTCACCTGGCAACACACAAGTCTGCAGCTATGTTTAAACATCTATCAGAATTTCTATATAGAATCAGAAACTTCCTCCTGCTGAAGTTTTGGAAAAGATATGCCATAAGATTACTCAAGTGCCAGTTTACTTCTCCTACAGCTTCTGTCGCTTATTAAGCATCCTTTTCTTCCCTCAAAGAGTCAACTTTTAAATATGTACCCATTTCCTCTTTTCATATTCTCCTGTTCTTGACTCTCATCCAATACTGCCAGAGAGTTAATTTAGGCTGTTGCTACTTCCACTTCAACAACTGTCCTATTCATTAAATACTTTAGCACTCATTACTCTGTAACAATTGGGAGTTAGAATGTGGAAATACCTGGCAAAAGACTGATTATGACCCAAAGAGATTAAGCTGCTGTCATGGATAATATCCCGACTCTGAACCTTAGCGTCCAAGAGATGGGTACAGCATGAATTCCCTTAAGCTATATTACAGCTTAGAAACCTGTAAGCGCTGCCACCAACCAGCCAATTCCATGTCGTGGTAAGCTCTGGTCCCCCCAAAACCTTAGCCCAGGGACCCACAAGACCCAGACCCGCGACTTTTAACACGCAAGGAAAGTAAACCCTTCCCGCACTGTTGCTCCCCCAGGCTCCCTCCGGGTTACCCTGGAAGATCCACTGTGATCAGAACTCCTTGAATTCTCAAACAGAGGAAAAATTCACTTCCCCCCACCCTCCATCCCCCGATCCCAGCTACTCCATGAAGAGAAAAACCTAACACAAGAGAAAATAGCTTCTCCTCGCCCTTCCTTCCTTTCTCCCCACCATTCTGTTGAATCCAGACCCGCCTAGGTCTCAACGCAGAAAAAAAAAACTCAAGGTTCCTTAAACAAGAAATGTAATTAAAAGAGAGAAAACAGATAAAAATTATCTGCTGTAAATTTTCAAAATGGAATAGTATAATGGTCTCGGCATAAGATCACTGAATACCTCCCAGCTATAATATACAATAATCAAATAAAAGTCAGCTTAGCAACTAAAATTTGAACTCTTCAGCCAAATACACTTTGAAGCCTCCCGCCAAATACACAATTTGCAAATAAGAACAAACATTAAGCCTGAACTGTCTATCTACGCCAGTACTTACTATTTAAATCTATAAGAACTGTATCCAGGAGATGGGAAGAGAACCTGATCTGCACATCTGGTCCCTCTGAGCCCTGAGTGAACAACCAAAAACTAACAGCACACACAGAAAACTCCCTCGTCTCAAAGCTTTGAAAGTATCCTGTCCGATTGGTCCTCGCAGGTGACAGCCAGGCTTACTGGACTGTTACACCGTTTAACAGTCAAAAGAGATATAAAGTGACTTTTGGTTATACCTTCTACTATCTGTTATGACAGCTGCAATTCCTGAAGAATAAGTTGTGGAGGGTGGGAATTCACACAAAAGCCCTGTTATAAACTGAATATTGGGTCCACGTGTCTTCAGTCATGCACAGGCTGCCCAAGGGATTCAGGGGCCCTGGGCGACAAGCGGGAGCGCTGCACGCTTGGATTCACCCAGCCGCGTCCAAGTGTCAGCGCATTTGGGCAGCGGGGCCCTAATCGCTTGCATCTCAGGCGCCCTGAAAGGCCCCACCGCGCCGAAGACCCGACGGCCACTGGGCAGTCCGTGGGGCCCTGCAGGGCCGCGGTCAATAGATGAGCGCGCACGCGTGACACCCTATGCGAGTCGTGGTGCTGCTGGCTGTCATCGTTACGTCCGAGGCAGTCAGGTCGGCGCACGGGTTCGGGTGATTCGTCACTCGTGGAGCTGGTGGGGCGCCCCACCGCAGGCGAGAGGTCGCGAGGCTACACATTGGGCTAGCATTCGGAGGGGCCGTGGTTAGTCCGCTTTTGTAACATCAGCAAAATGGGGATATTGAGTTTTCTTAAGAGAGATTAGACAGGTACATCTTGGGGCACAATGCTTCAGTTAACACATTCGCCACGTCGATCGGCCTCAACGCACGGTCACTCGACGGCTAATATACCACAGTCTGTTCTACGTCACAGTACACAACTAAGTTACCAAGTCATATGGGCACACATTCCATCGCACGGACTGGGGCTGAGTCATCGCACATGCTCTGAGTCAGGTGGGAGTCATCACACTAAGGGACTTCTCTTCCAGAAATTCCGCATGTACAACCTCATCTGGATTGCGTCGGCACTTACTAGGCAGCATGTCCTTGCTTTAACTGAAAAAAAAGGCAATTGAGAGGAGCTGCCACCTTGAGCGGCAGCCAAATATAGACGTCAGACAATTCGAGTGCAGGTCTAGCCTGACCGGTTGGCGGTGAGCAGAGAGCCATTGTCTCATGCTGGAGGGATACAAGCATAATTGCTATGAATAAAAAATTACAGAGCATCACTTATAATCATGAACCAGGAGGTTCGTGCACTCCTCTGACACACGTGACGAGATCGATGCTTCATAGTTGTTCTAGTCACGAGGCTAGTAGACAAGAGTTTAAAATACACATAGGTAACGGAGCATACATAGGGGAGAGGGGAGAGAATAAACTCGACTGCGGGGTTAAGCAGACCTCGGGCTACTACAGCAAGACCATTTGAGTCAAGAATATTTCTGAGCTAATCTAGGAAGGAGTAATTGTATTATATGTGATGAGGCATGAGGTTCAGGTAAGCTAGCATCAGTTCAGACACAGTCCTCAGCGCTACTGGTATCACGAGCCTAATTCTGGATTGTATCTAGTCGCAAATTCACATTGTGCGCTAGTCGGTGTGGCGATGCTGTGATCACATATCGGGTACTGCTGTAGTCGAACAGGGTGTCTATATGGTGTGTAGGAATTGCGCGAGCTTTACTGGACAGGATATTTGAGTCGGTGGTATAGTGCCGAGCTTAGCTAGAGATTGGGATGTGTTTCCTCCACTGTGTCGAGAACGCTCAGCTTGTGATTCCGGCATCTTGTACTTGCGAGATCTAGGATCTATTCTCACTCTGTTTGCGACGGTTGACATCTTGTGTGCAGAGAGCATACTGTGACTCATCTCCGGCCAATTGCTGGCGTCACTTCTTACTGTCTTACAGAGAAGGCAGAATTGAGGAGTAACCTTTCTGTGAGCGTATTATGAGACGCGCGGGTAGTGCGTTGCGAAGAGTTAGTGAGGGCACATAGACATATCGCGTATAGCGTTGCTGAGGAGAGAGATAACAGGGTGAAGCAGGAGTGAGGAGCTGAACTGCATCTCATTCTACTGGGTTATTTGCACTTTTTACACGACGACACTCTTACAAATCAAGACCGAGCTGACTTTGGAGAGACACAGCGCGTAGAGTGACAACTTACTTATTGTTCTTTAGGCTAATATGTCTAAGCTCTTAAGAATCCGTGCCACCTTTACAGACTAACAGAGCAGGAGTCGTGTGACGCATTAAGGCCCATCTAGGGCTGGAGGAGGCCATTATCTAGGCTATTACCGGAAGTGGTTATCACCCCTCGGAAAGCTTCATTGGCTCCAACGCTGGTTTTATATGTAGTGCCACACAATTACGATGTTCTGTAGCGCGTGCTATTTACACACTCTTCTAAGCTAAGCGAGCGCGAGCGTCACCTCGCGGTTGCCTTCACTCAGACATGAACGAGCGCTTCTAGACAGCCTTGATCTACCGGCACGAGGACCTCACGAGAGACAGCGCACAAGTCCATGGGGATCACTATTGGGTCACTTATCCCAGCATTGAGCTCGACGAATAGGGCTCGGAGAGCAGTACTTCGACATATCACACATCTTACCTTATGGCATTTGGCTTAGTGGCCGTTTTAATACCCTGTCCTCAGGCTTGGGCTTCCCAGAATAGGGGAAGGACATTGTCTCTTTACACATTAGGGAAAAGGGGAGGCAAGTCCTGACTTTAAGAAATTTAAGAGCTGAAGAGTTAGCCTAGGTGTTAAAGACCTCTTTACGTGGAAAAGAGATTCTTATAGACCATACTGAAGGGAAAGCAGGTTAAAGAGCAGCTTTGAGGCTGCTTGTGCACTGAGCCTGTTGAGAAGAAACTACCTTCAAGATACAAAATTGGTTCACAGTGAAACAGACAGAAACAGATGTTCAACATCTAAACCAGTAACACAAAATGTTGCCTGATTCATTAAATATAGGTCATTCTCTACTTCCACAGAAACCTAAGACCGTTAATAATGGAATGTGATCATGTAATCAACGACTCAGGGTTATACCTGTTAGAAACGTGATACGGGATGCCACCATGATTCTGAAATAATAATAGTACCAGCATAAGGGTATGCCAAGATTGACAAATGGAAGAGGTCACATTCAGGCTGTCCTGGTTGTAATACAGACTTCTGACACTTCTAGATAGGCTCTTTTTTTTTTATGACTTCACAAAAAGCCATTTACAATATAAAGAATATTTATGTTAATCTGCAGCAGAAGCATTTAAAATGCCTAGTCAGAAACAAAGTTTGACCCAAATGTTAGGTAATTTTGAAACCAGACATAATAATCCACAAAATACACTGGATTTTTTCTGACTTAACGAGCGAGCTTGGATTGTGGTGTTTGTAAGAAGCGAACCCAGTATCCTCTCGGCCAGGAAGCATGTATGAGCTCATATATGCATCTGGTTGGCGAACTTGCTGTCAGTCAGACTAATACTTACTAGTTGTGACTAGTAAAAGAGAAATTAGAATTATATGTGACTATATCAAAGCCTTCTTGTAGAACTATTGAGGAAAAAGGGGCATACAGACCTCGGAAAGAGTACACTCAGTTTTATATTTTTACACGGGTGATATTAGGTGTAACAAAAGCAGACACCGTGGAGCTATTATAAATCTTTCGTTCATAATACCACTTTTATGGACTGCGGAGGCGAAATGTAGGGTACTTGCTCCATGCTAACAAAAACTGGAACGTGCTGGGGAGGCTGCAGACCATACTGTAAAATTCCCGGCTCGAGATTCTGGTTGCTGCCTTGTAAGTTTAGCTATCACCGGGCGCCTCTTGGCCAAGGGTTTACCTGTTGGTGCACGCTGGCTGCGATAGAGTTCGCTTATCTAGGCTCGATGACCGTCTGGTCAGGCAGACTATAAGGAGACAGGACTCGTAGGGTGCTCCGCTTCGTTTATGTCCATATGCGCCGGATTACGGCGCGGACCGGGTGTCTGGCTTGGCCCCAAAGAGCAGGAGACTCTCTCGCTATCTCATTACTGCTCTTGTGACGATACGTATTGGTGACACATACGCCTCAGGTCCTTGCAGCACAGGGCATCACTTTCACAGTGTGGCGTAGGTGGGCAGGATCTTGGCCCTTTTTTACCCAAGCCCAGCCCGGCCGCCATCCCCTCGTACACCATTGCAACGGACTACGTCTTGTTGTGACGATCCGGGTACAGAGCTTCGGCAGCGCGGACTTCTAGCCCGTTACAGATAACCGTGGCGGCCATCGTCCTGTTCCCCGGGAGCACGGCTGGTACCACAGCCGGCCAATATGGGCCTCGACGCTCTCTCTGCTCGGGTGCCGGGCACCTGTCTTTTCAGGTCTGCTTACAGTGCGCACAGTGATGTTCTGGTTCGACATATGTTAACTGCTGCGATCTCCTGGCGTCACGCTCCCCTTTTCTTCGTATACTGCAGGGCTTCGTCCGCGGGGACAGACCCGCTGGTTCGGCTACGCACTCCTGGCCGTCTGATACTTATATGATGGAGCATGTCTGCCTATCAGTGGCTGTTACGGCCAGCGCACAGAACACGACCTCTGCGGCTGACGCGGCCGAGGAGCCCCGCGCCTGACGCCGGCTTCTGTAGCGCGCTGCGTCCAGGTGTATGCGCTCCTGTGATTTTGTTTTGTGGTGCTAGGCTGGATAGCTGTACTTGGCTCGGCGCAGTGGAGGTGCTGCGTTGCTACTGGGCACGTGCTCCGCGCGGGGCAGCTCGCTCACGTTAGCGCACTCCGGCCCGGCCCGGGAGCACAGATTATGACGGAGGAGTGCAATTCGTAGATTGGGAAGCACGGCTTACCGCCACGAGACGGAGCGATCCGAGTCTGGAACTGAATGAGAGGCCCCAGAAGAGGCCCTGCCACCGTGTTGGGAGCCCTGTGTGTTACACCGTCCTCCAGTTTTCTTCCGGTGCAGTCGAGAGTCATTGTATTGCAGCTATCGCACGGCAGAGAGGGGTGCTCGTTCGATTGCGGAGCACCTTCCTTGCCTGGGCCTCGAGCTACACTGCGACGGCTAGATCGGGCGGAGTCCCCAAACAGTCAGAAAGGAGCATAGGAGAGTGCTTCAGGTCAGGTGAGAGAGGCAATAGCCTCTCTTCAACGCCCTAGGCGGGGACAGCACGCAGGGTTGGAGTGCCGGTTGTGTAGGCAGCCTCCCGCGCTGGAGCCTTTGCGCCAGAGGGAGACATTGGAGATGTTGTTGAAAGCGGGCAAGTTGTGGGGCGCGGGGGGGGGGGTTGAGGGGGAAATGTGGATTGGCGGCAGGGCCTAACTTAAGTCCGTTGGTGTGAAGCAAAGTTCCCTACTCTTAAAAAATAAACTTGTTATGAACAGTTCATAAGGCATCAGCGATATTTATGCTTCCGTTCTTGCCCCCCACTTGCTTTGTTCGGGCCCGCAGACTACGCATTTTTAAAACCGATTAGCACGTTAAAGTTGCAATGTGAACGCTTGCACCCGTTCCACACAGTTGAGGCCCGATGTCGATAGAGGCTCTTAAAGTCGGTCCTTGCACCCTTTCCCAACGAGAGGAGTTAGTTGCTAAATCGGTTGTCATTCAAGACGATTAGGGGGTAAGGGGGCTTGCAAAATTTCGACGGTTTGGGCCGCCGGGGCGGTATTCCCACACGTGCACCACTGTTGACCGCGGGGAAAGCAATCTTGAACTTCGAATTGCACTACCAGGTAGACAGGAGCCCCCACGAACTGTTGAAGTTCATTTCTGTTTGCCCAGCGTTGAAACTTCTTTGAATCACACAGGGGCGAGGCAGGCCCAATTTCCAAAAAGACTCCAGCATGGACCGTTAAGGAGATTTACGGATTTCGATTCGTTGTATTGGGGAGAACAAAGCTTGGTCTGTTCCACAGCTCCATTACATGAAGATGAAAGTGCCCAAGCATATTTGAAAAAAATTTTATCCAGGCTATGATTCGAGTCCACAGCACAGTGCTGCTGACAAGCCGTACAGAAAGCCAAAGAATCAAATTGGACCGCTCATAAGAGGGAGGGAGGGGGTTATCTGAGGACTCCACATCCCAGCAATCTTCGAAAAGCATTGCATTCTTAGCGAGCTCCCAATGCCGTAGGGTCAAACACATTGTCCGGCGTGGTCAGAGGATAGCTTGTCAAAGTTCACCCCCTCCCACCTGCCGCTGAAAGAAAAGGGAAAAAATGTATCTTGATTTTTTCAAATGTCACCCTATTCCTACTGAAGCGCTGGTAACGTGGATGGCTGCGGCAGTTTACAGAGCAGTATCATCACCTTCCCTCCCCGGTGGCGAGACGGTACAAATATGCTGCTACTGCTGCTCTGTGCGTCCTCTATGGTGTAGGGTGGTGCGTGGGGAGTGCTTGTCTGGTAATAAGGATGAATGATTCCCTTGGGGCGAGCGCGAGAGATGGTACAGGAACGCTGTAATGGCGCTTCTAGCGATAAGACTGCGCACGTCGCGGAGTAGCTTCCATTGTATTCGCGCGTCGCTTCGCGTATTCAATGTTAATCCAAACGATCTTACAGCTCCGTGCGCATTTGCACTTATACTAGCAGGCAGCCGAGAGCTTGCGTCTGCAGTCGTTACTCCCGCGCGAGGCGGAGTGCATGGTGGTGGTGGGGTATCGCGCGCTCGGTCACGGTGAGCTGAGACTGCCTCCTGCCCGATGCCTCCGGGCTAATTGGTCCTGTCTGGGACTAATAGGCAGTTGGGGAGGCTGGTATCCACTGCTGTGTCTTGCGCAGCTATGAGTGATTGATCTCAGACTAACATACGTCGGCTTGTTCGTTATCCCTTGGTGGGAGGCTGCTGCGCCGTTCTTCTTATTTCTACCTGCCTGTTCATCACAAGGGGGTGGACACTGGCCTGCACGGTAGCTTTAGGAAGGTTGGGGGGAGAAAAGCAAAGCAACAGGTGGGGTTTGGTTGCAGGGGCACCCCCCCCCCGTGAATGGCATGCTAGCTCATAATTTCTGTGGGATCTCATAGACGTAATAGGTCAGAAGGGACCAATATGATCATCTAGTCTGACCTCTGCACAAAAAGCAGGCCACAGAACCTACCTCCACTTCTTAATAAAAAACCCAACCTAGTTCCGAGTTTATGAAGTCTTCAAATTGTGGTTTGAAGCTTCAAGCAGAGAATCCACCAGCAAGTGACCCATGCCCCACGCTGCAGGGGAAGGCGAAAAACCTCCAGAGCCTCTGCTAATCTGCTCTGGAGAAAATTCCTTTCCCGACCCCAAATATGCGATCCGCTAAAACCTGAGCATGTGGGCAAGGCTCCCCAGCAACAGTCAGGAAACTGTGCTCTCTGGTTCTCTGATACACTGGTCTCTATACACTTGCCCCATATTCTAGGCAGACTGACTCTATTTTAGATAACATAAAAGGAGGGATTGACTCGGGAGTCATTCCCATTTTTGTCTTTGCGCCCCCGGCCACCTCAGGCCGGGCACCTGTGACAGCAGCAGACAGTACAGAACAACAGATACCGTCATGCTCAATGGCGCAGCAGACAGCACAGAATGACTGATAACTATCCTGCTGTCACGCAAAGGCAAAATGAATGCTGCTGTGTAGCTGCCAGTATCGCCTCTGTCAGCGGTCCAGTACACATACGGTGACAGTAAAAAAAGCTGAACGGCTCATGGTTTCCGTGTATGGGCATCTGCCAGGGCAATCCAGGGAAAAGAGCGCGAAATGATTGCTGCCGTTGCCTCCCGCGCCCCCACACTGACCCGATTTCAAACATTTCACTGTCATCCCTCTGGAGAAAGGCTCCAGCGGCGGGAGGCTGACTAAGAAGGCAACTCCCCTGCGTGTGTCCCCAGCTAGAGGCCCCTGAGGAGGCTGGTGGCGCCTCCTGCAGAGGTTCCACTTCTCTCTGACTGTGGTCCCGGACACGCAGCAGGGCCACAGGCAGGCACGGCCTCCCAGCGAAGAGCCTTCCCGCCGCCGAGCGAGGTACCTGGGCAGCGTGAGTCTCTCGCGTGCAGCCCCTCACCTGGCTCCGGGCGGGCCGGCAGCGGCGCGGCTCCCCCGGGGAGCAGGAGCCGGAGCCCCGGGTACCTGGCGCGCCTCAGAGCCGGCGCGGCGGGGCTCCGGCCGCGGGCTGTTTGTGCCACTACAGCGGCCGTCAGTGAGCGCGGGGCGTCGCCAAGGGCCAGGTCTGTCCCCCGCAGCCCCCTGCTGCAGAGAGGGGCTGCCGGGGCCACTGCTCAGGGGCTCTGGCACCTGTTGGCCCGGGCAGGTGCCCGGGCGGCCGGAGCCAGCGAGGCGCGATTGGCCGGCTGGGCCGCGCGTGCTCCGGGGAGGGGAAGGCGCTTTCTGCTCTTCTGGGAGCAGGTCCCGGCTCGCTCTGGCCGCGTCTCTCACCAGGCAACGTGCCAGGCTCCCCGGGCAGGCGGGCGGCGGGCTGGGCTGGGTGTGAATGGCGCGCAGGATGCCTGGAGCCAAAGCTGTCGGGCAGGACTGGCTACGTCTGTCTCCCTTTGGGGCCAGCGCGCTCCCGCTATCGGCGCCTCTGGATAGCGGGTCGATCTCTCTCTAGTTAGTCTCCAAGGCCGCCAGCTGGCTGAAATTTCGCAGCGGGGTAACTGTGGCACGTGGATAGTAACTTAAGCAGCACCCAGAATCTCCGAGCCGGGAATTTACAGATGGTCTGCAGCCTCCCCAGCACGTTCAGTTTTGTTAGCAGGGAGAGCCTCTTTCCCTCGCCAGTCTAAACATGGGGATTTAGAAGGAAGATTTTATTCCAGAGTCTTTTTGGCTACAAATCTTTCACCCAGAATTAAACTGTTTACTCTTTTCGAGGTCTGTATGCCCCCTTTTTACTCCATACTTCTCAGCGTTTGTGCTCTTTGTTTTTCTTTTTGTCCCAGGTAAAGTATTAGTCTGACTCTGCGCCCTTGCGCAATGTAGTGTTTGAGTTGCTTCCTGCAGGAGGATACTGGGTTAGTTTTTAAAAACCTCAGTAGCTCTTTAAGTCAGGAAAAAATCCAGTTGTATTTTGTGGATTATTACTGTCTTTTAAATTACCTACATTTGGGGCTCAAACTGTCTGACTGGCATTTTAAATGCTTCTGCTGCAGAATTAAATAAATATATCTTTTATATGTAAAATGTGTCTTTTGTAAACTTCAAAAAAAAAAAAAAGAGAGAGAGAGAAAGAGTCTTATTAACCAGGCTGCATGTGCTCCCATTCCATTTTTCATCTGTGGATTATTTGTGTAATTGATTTTCTTCAAGAATCAGTGCATCCCTTTCCTTTTCATACAGGTATAACCCTGAGTCGTTGTACATGATCACATTCCCATTATTAACGGTCCTAGGTTTCTGTGGAGTAGAGAATGACCTATATTTAATGAATCAGGCAAATTTTGTGGTTACTGGTAAGATGTATGAACATCTGTTCTGTCTGTTTCACTTGTGACCAATTTTGTATCTGAAAGGTAGTCTTCTCAACAGGCTAGTGCACCAAGCAGCTCAGCTGCTCTTCTACCTGCTTTCCCTTCAGTATGGGTTCTAATAAGAATCTCTTTTCAGTAAGAGGTCTTTACCCTGCTATCTTCAGCTCTTATTTTCTTAAAGTCAAAGGAACCCTTTGCCTCCCTTTTCAGTATGTGTAAAAGAGACATGTCTTCCTAATACTGGGAGCAGCCTGAATGGTAAGATTGTTGCTTCTGAAGATGTATTTGAGCTTATGCTAGGCCTTCTGGTGTATCTATACTTGTGACTGTTTGTGGTTTAGTGCTAAAATGTATGGTGTCAAGTATCAGAGGGGTAGCCGTGTTAGTCTGGATCTGTAAAAGCAGCAAAGAATCCTGTGGCACCTTATAGACTAACAGACGTTTTGGAGCATGAGCTTTCGTGGGTGAATACCCACTTCGTCAGATGCATGTATTCACCCACAGAAGCTCATGCTCCACAATGTCTGTCTGTTAGTCTGTAAGGTGCCACAGGATTCTTAGCTGCTTTTGCTAAAATGTAGTTGACTTCAGGCAGGCCTTTCAGGTATTTGAGAGTATGTAAATAAATAAACATCATCTTCCAAACTTTCAATTTTTTTCTCAAAATTCCTTTCTTTCCCCTAATTTGCAAACTACTAGTATCTTCTAGAAGGTTACTTCCTAATTCTGCTTTTTAAATATACAGGAAAGCACTGCTACAACAAATAGTGTAATTGTCTCTGGACAGTCTCCAAGCAAAAGAATAAATGAACACAAATCTGACATCAGGAATCACAACATTCAAAAACCAGTAGGAGAACACATCAATCTCTCTGGTCACTCAATAACAGACCTCAAAGTGGCAATTCTTCAACAAAAAAACTTCAAAAACAGACTCCAATGTGAAGCTGCAGAACTGGAATTGATTTGCAGACTAGATACCATCAGATTAGGCCTGAATAAAGACTGAGAGTGGTTGAGTCATTACAAAACCTGAATTTAATTTCCCAAATACTAATTTCTCCTTACTGTTACTCACACTTTCTTGTCAACTGTCTGTAATGAGCCGGTCTCTTACCACTTAAAAAGTTATTTTTCCTCTCTTGGTATCCTGCTGTTAATTGATTTATCTTGTTAGATTGACCTAACACTTGGTAAAGCATCCCCATCCTTTCATGTATTTATACCTGCTCCTGTATTTTTTACTTCATACATCTGATGAAGTGAGTTCTAGCCCACGAAAGCTTATGTCCAAATAAATTTGTTAGTCTCTAAGGTGCCGCAAGGACTCCTCATTTTTTGGTTTTTTTTTTAACCAGAGACTAAATATCACACCAACAGCAATTGTCAATGCATTCCTGAGAACAGTCAAAACTAGGTTCCCAGCATGAAAGGGCAGAATGTTGCTATCTTGTCACTTGACTGTTTTACTGAACCTACAGACAATGTTTTTTTCCTTCAGAGTGAGTGAGATTCCAGGAGGCAAGGCTTGTTATCAAACAATGCTCAAGTACTGTTAAAATCTAATCTTAAGAGACTCATTCACTTTGCCAGTCAAAAAGGAAAGGCAATGCATGCCTAGGGCTCCTGGGGTGGGCGGGGTGTCAAGTGAGGCAATTTGCCCCGGGCCCTGCAGGGGCCCCACGAGACCTGGCCCAGTGGCAGTCCGGGTCTTCGGCGGCGGGGGGCCTTCAGTGCTGCTGAAGATGCAAAGCGATTGAAGGGCCCCCGCTGCCAAAATGCCGCTGAAGACTTGGACCGCCGCTGGGTGAATACAAGCGCTGCAGCTCTCCCGCTTTGCCCCAGGCCCCCTGAATCCTCTGGGCAGCCCTGTGCATGACTGAAGACACTGGACCCCCAAAATAATTCAGCTTATAAGCAGGGCTTTATGTTGAATTCCCCAACCCTCCACAAATATTCTTCAGGAATTGCAGCTGTCATAAACAGATAGTAGAAGTTAATAGAACAAAAGTACTTTATATCTCTTTTGACTGTAAAGGGTTAACAAGTTCAGTAAGCCTGGCTGTCACCTGACCGGAGGACCAATCGGAAGGATCTTTAAAGCTTGAGACGAGCGGAACGTTTCTGTGTGTGCTGTTAGTTTTGGGTGTTCACTCAGGGCTCGAGGACCAGATGTGCAGATCAGGTTTCTCTTCCCATCTCTGAACCGTTCTTATAGATTTAAATTAAACTGGCGTAGATAGCAGTTCGGCTTATGTTTGTTCTATGTTGCATAATTGTGCTATTTGGCTGGAGGCTTCAAAGTGTATTTGGCTGGAAGAGTTCAAATTTTTATTGCTAAGCTCTGATTCCTTTTATTTGACTTGTTGCTTATTTAGCTGGAGGTATTCCAGTGATCTTATCGCCCTGAACCAATATACTATTCCATTTTGAAAATTACAGAATGATATCTTTATCTGTTTTCTCTCTTAATTACAAGTTCTTTGTTAAGGACCTTTGATTTGTTTTTTATCTGGTGTAGACCTCGTAGAGCGGCGTCTGGATCGAGACAGGAATGTGGTGGAGAAAGGGGGAAGGGGAGGAGAAGCCTATGTTCTCTTGTGTTAGGTCTATGTTCTCTAGACTGGATTGGGGAAGAGGGTGGGGGGAGTGAATTTTCCTTCTGTTTGAGATTCAAGGAGTTTGATCACAGTGATTTCCAGGTAACACCGGAGGGGAAGCTGGGGGATGCAACAGTGCGGGAGGGTTTATCTTCCCTCGTGTTAGAGTCCGCGGGTCTGGGTCTTGTGGGTCCCTGGGCGAAGGTTTTGGGGGGACCAGAGTGTACCAGGCACTGGAATTCCTGGTTGGTGGCAGCGCTACAGGTTCTAAGCTGGTAATTAAGCTTAGAGGAATTCATGCTAGTACCCCATCTCTTGGACGCTAAGGTTCAGAGTGGGGAATTATACCATGACAGCAGCTTTCATCTTTTGGGTCATAAATCAGTCTTTTGCCAGGTATTTCCACAATTCTAACTTCCCAAATTGTTAACAGAGTAAATGAGTGCTAAAGTATTTAATAAAAGGACAGTTTGAAGTGGAATAGGAGCAACAGAAATAATAACTTGCCTGGCAGTATGGCATGAAGAGTCAGAACAGGAGAATAATGAAACAGAGAAATGGAGTACATATTATAAAAGTGACTCTCTTGAGGGGAAAAAGGAATGCTTAAATAAAGGGAAGAAGCTGTAGGAGAAGTAAACCTGTGCACTGAGTATCTTTCAGGCAATCTTTCCAAAATCTCAGCAAGGAAGTTCTAGTTCTAATATAGAAAATTCTGATAGATGTTTAAACATAGTGCAGGCACTTGTTGGTTGCCAGGTGAAATCCATCTCAGCTAGGTAGCATCCAAAAACTATTTCTTCATGTGTTTAAAGTACAGAGTCTTTAGGGAAAAAATGTTCCCTATCAGTGACTTACGGTTTTTCTACAAAAGCAATCGTGCATTTGTGGAGAGGGAGAGAGAATGTCCCTGAAAAGAATTGATGGTGTCAGTCCTCTGTGTAATGCACTGATGTGACCATGACAAAAACACTATCGCAGCTGGCATTCTTGTATGTCCATCTTGGCAAGTTACCATGTGTACATTCCAATATCATCCTAAAAGAAGACCTTTCCGGGAAACCATTAAGGCAGGCTGGTTGGGTACAATACTAAAGACCATAGTTCCACTGTCCATGCCGGAAATGTTGTATCTAAACAGGACTGTTTTTCAGGGCGGTCCATGCAGCACGTCCCTCAGACATTAAATTCACTTAATTATCTTTAAGGTAGTACAGGCAGCAGAGTGTATCTTTCTGTTTTAGTGGGTATTGTAGATCACGTTCTTGTTTGAAGTCTAGAGTGGATGAGAGAACATAACCTGCTGTTCTCTCATCTCAAAATCCACCCTCAAAAGGAGGAAAGGAATATATTCATAAGTGACCCTTCACTAGATTTTTATTTACATGGTGTGGTGAGGCTAGATCACCTTATTAATAAACTTCATTGTGAACCACCTTCCAATGCAGGTAACTGAGTTTGAGTGTAATTGAAGTATAGTCCAAGGTGTGAAATATCTTGTGACTCAACAATATATAGTGAATGGAATTTAAACACTGTGATGTTAGCAGTCACTCATTTTTATTTATTTATTGTACTTTTGCAGATTACAGAGAGAGGGACAGCATCTTTGAAGAGGTTTCACTGTTGGAATGCCTCAGATTAATACAGCTACAGTTCTGCAGATTTGTGTGCTGCTATCTGCACTTCCTGTACAGTATTTCATATCCCAGTGGTATGGAACGGACTCTGCTCAGCGCCTCCAGGTGACACAAAGGTTGTAACATCTTTTCTCCCCATCACGTTAATATATTCAAAGCTAGATTTCTCTCTCCCTCCTCCCTTATTACACTTTTGTTCTGGAAGCTTGGGGTGGGGATGCCCTCCTGCCATCCTTACAAGAATACATTCAGATCGTATCTCATACATTTTTGTGTTTTAATATGCATTTATCAAGCAGTTTGATGTCCTATGGCATTTGAATAATAGTCTTTGTTTTTCTCCATATAAAACCTTGTGTGTATGGTCGGCATGGCTGTATCTCAATATGCTTCTGCCCCTGGAGATTCTAATAAGTGTTACTATGTGCTTAATCTCTTTGAAAGGTGAGAATGAAATGCTTGATTAATAACACTATTTTTGGCCTTCCCTTGTCTTGTTGAAACTTACTATTCAAATGTATTTCCTTTTGGAGTATGATTTAGTGCATTGGCCTTAGCAATAAAAATCAGTGTAGTAGAGTGTAAATAATGACTTAGGACAGCAATCAGAAAAGAATGAAATACATAGTGACTTGTACAATATTACTTATTTTAAGAAGTTGTTGTTTACCAACAGTCACCACAAACATTTTCATCCTAAATATAAAGAAAAGGCTATGCTAATTTCAGGCATTGGTGTACCACTGATGTTTTAAAGTTGAGCAGCATGGGGAGAGATCTGTACAAGTGATACATAACCTGTTTGCAATTCAGATATTAAAATCTTACTATTACATTGGTTGTGGTATTATTTCAAAACATCACTGAAGCCAAAAGCCTACTTGGATTGAACAGATTAGACTGTCTGTATGAATGAGACAACCCAGACTTAAACTGATAAGAGAACAGAACACACCCTCATATTTTATAACATGAGAAAACCACTAACTGTGAGGTTTAGAAGAAACTGTGTACAGGCAGGTTATTCCATAATTGTCCATTTTGTCATTTCTTTGCCTTCCTCTGAAGTATCTGGTGCTGGCCACTCTCGAAGAGAGGACTCTGGACAGGATGAAGCACCAATGGCAATTTCCTACAGTCAGAGTAAAGGCAGGAAGCATCTTGGCATAAAAATGGACTTCTTCATAAAAATTAGGTGGTTTTTGGTACAAGTGACCATTGAAAAATTATCTGCTTATTTCTCGATGTGTTTAGAGACCAGAGTCTTTATCAAATAAATGTTCTGTCAGTGACTTTTCTCTTTTTTTCATACAAAAACAATTTTTGCATGTTAAATTTATGTAAAGCAATTTTATACAGTATATTATCAAATGTTCACACCATGTAACAATCATCTTTATTACTAAAGGATAATTGGCTATTGGAACAGCTTTATAAAGTCCTACTTGAGTCTGGATGCATGGACAGATCATCTAAAGCTGTGGATATCAAAGACAAGGTAGGACATTACATATTTATGCTATAGTAAGTTTTACATTGATCCTACCGTTAATTCCAGCTTCCCTATCTCTTGACCTGTTTTTACTGGAGAGTGTGCTACAGAAGTGAAGTAAGAGTGACAAGGAAAAAATCTGCCATGGAAAATTTCCTCCTTTTGAGGAGGATAGTCTTGGGGTACAATTTTTCTGTTTAAAAAGACCTTTTTGCGCTTACTTTGTTTGAACATTCAACTTGGGTTTGCCTCCAAACTGAAGATAAATCACAGCGTCAATGTAATGTTTGTATTAATCTTCTAATTTAAATCTCTCAATCAGTGAAGTCAGTGGGATTACCCGTGTTCATGAAATGAAGCACATACATAAATGTTTGCAGGATCAGGTTGGATCCATCTAAAATTCAATGTGCATAGTCATCTTATGCTGGGTATAATATTTCTGTGTGGTTTGATGGTAAATCAGGCAAAGCATCTGGGCAATATAAAGGTTAAAAATGAGGGAAACTTGCTGTTTGGATATCGTCTAATCTTTTCTGGATCATAATTTCAAAGTGACATGGCCTAAAAACTTCATTTTAATGTCTTCGTGAAGATTGGTGCCTTTCATTAGTTTGGGGGCATTGTGGGGACTTAGTTATTAAAACTGATTTCCATGTTTGTTTGGAACCCTGCAGAGTTCTTAACTCATGTATTTTTATTAAGGCTTTATAAAGGGTCCACGCAGAGTTCTAAAACCCACTACTTAGACCCCTGAGACCTAGAAAATTCACAGAATTAGAGCTTAGCCTCCCTGGAGGCTTCTGGGGGAAACAGTCTAAGGAGAAATGAGCTCTTTGCACAGCCTGCAAAAGTCCACAAAGACCCCACTTGTCAACAACTTTCTCTGACCTAGTATAGGACTCCAGACACCCTATATCCAGGGTCTCCCATAGTCCCAAAAGGACTGCATTGAGGATTATTTAGCCCCCATAATATGGCTTTCTCTTCTTAATACCTTTTTTTAAAAATGATCAGTTCTTAGTATTATAAAAACTAACACTTCTGGACTTCCCAAACCTTCCATATTGGATGCAATTTCACCTAGCAGATCAGGACACTTACACTTCAGTGTTTGCAATAGAAAGTGTTTGCTAACCTTAAGCCTTTACAGAGTTCATTCAGATGGAGATTTTTATAGGAACCTGGTGGAACTTGCTCCTACTTCCTGTCAAAGCAGGATCTGGGAGGGGCTTAGCAATGATATATGGAGAGGAGATTCTGCAAGCACCTATATGCACTTGGTATTGACAGAGAGCTGGCTGACATACATGGGAAAAGATCCCAAGTGGTGTCTGTTGTCACAAACTTGTTAAAATGCCATTAGCTTATAGAGTACAGCTGTAAATAACACTGACAACAAGGGCAGCAGAGAGATTTGAACCACCTCACTGTGCCCCCACCAAAGTGTGCGTTGCAGTAGGTCTCTGTCTTCCTAGTCCTTCTCCCTTTCACAGCAGCAACAGTAAAAGGAGCCAGCTCTTCTTTTTTAAAATACCACCCTCCAACCTGAAATTTAAATGAAAGCCACAACCCTTCTTGAGCTATGACTAAGATCTAGCATAAAAGGGAATCTGCATTCATTGTAGCCCTAAAGAAAGGCTTTAATTTAATTCAGTTTTTGATTGTTCCTTTAAACCATGTTCAAAAACTTGTCCTATTGTGTTTATATAAACTCTTACAACTCAGCAGTATATCTTTGGTTTGAGCTGTAACTTGGCATTCAACTTAGTGTTGGTCAAGGTGAACTCTTTGTTCAAATATTTAAAAGGAGCAAAGGACTCTTGTTTTACCACATCTAATTTTAAGGACTTAAAAGTTTTTGTATTTATCTACTTAGAGGATGGGAACTATTAGACTAGAAAATGGTTTAACTCCATTTGGCATTTTTAGGTAGCTTGCATCTTAATTTGCAAAAGTACAACATTGGGTATGGCAACTACTTGTAAAACACATTTTGAATGCACATACCAATGTGCCTTCAAATGTTTCCATATACAATTTACAATATGCACCACAGTGTGACTCCAGAGGAATTCTGTATCATATCGTCTCTTCTATAGAATACCTGTTTGTGTTCTGTGTTTATAACGGGGAGATTCTAATGTCCAATAAGATTCTAAGATTGTCATTCGCTTCAAACTGCATTGAATTTTGTATCAACCATTTTGCAATATCATCTTATTCAAACAACTTTATCTGGTTTTCTGATTATTATAATCCAATCCAAATACTAGGATATTAACAAACTTGTTTGATCACACTTATTATTTTAGGAACTGGTACTATGGAGAAAAGAGAACTCTAGGTGTTGAAGACGAAGAAGAAATCCATGCTTATTTTGCAGGTACTGGGGAAACTTCATTTCTGAAAAAGACTGCAGTCTTCAGTCCTTTTGACCTTTATTTTGGACAGCTTCAGAGTGTGTATGTATGTGTTGCTAGACTAATCTCCTAAATGACAAGCAGAGGCCATCTCTCACACTTTGCTAAAAGTGTTCATATGTGCTTGTTCAGGGAGCACTGGTGTCTAAAACATCTTTGATATTCTCATAGCTGTTTGATTTATGACTGAACTAAAACAGAAAGAGAAAAGGTACCATTTTATCAGTCTTCAAACTCAAATAGCTCTTATTTCCTTCAAAAATCACCTCTGAACAGAGACTGAATGGAAAAAATTCAGGTAGAAAGCAGCTTTGTTTGTTTTCAGTTAGAAAGGAGAGGGTCACAATTAAACACAAAATAGATAAACACATATAGCCTCAACTATGGAGTCTGAGTACTAAGTACTCTGTAGTACTGTAAAATATTGCATTAATTAAGACTTAAGAAAACAAATACTTGTCAACATATTTATTTTGTCTTGATGATTTCCCAAATCCCATTAATTTAATTCCAGGATACAACATAAAATATAAATGAAAATATTTATGAAATATTATTATAACATCCTGAACAAATGCTGTTTGGTTTTAACAACAAACTAGCTGTTTGCACTAAAGACTGTTAGTCTTCATACTCCCAGTTTTACTTTATTAAAGTAATCTAATTGCCCAATCTGTTTGTTTGTCACTGGATGTCCAACAGAGTAAAGTCTGTTAAATATTTGCTATTGTACTTGATCAAACACTTTTTCCTTGATAAATCTGTTTTCTTGTTTTACTAGAATCAACTCACATTCACAGTCCAAAGCCAGAATCTGTTCAGTTTAATGTGGGACAGGTGATAGTACACAGAAGATTTGGCTATTCAGGAGTCATTGTTGGCTGGGACGTAAAAGCTAGAGCTCCAGAAGAATGGCTGCAGCACAAATATCCTCCAGATAAACAGGTCTGAAAGTATTTAATTCTTGCTTTATTAATATTTATACAAAATAATTCAGATAACTTATTCCTAGTCTCCCTTTTTTATGACTTTCTACCTCCATGAAAGTGTCTTAAAGCCAGACTCCAGAAATGAACACTGGTTAGGACATTTATGCAAGTCAGGGAAGACTAAAGCCATTGTAGTAGTTCCTACTATCAGATGTATAGAATGTTTAGCAACTTCCTAGGTAGCTATTGGTCTAGTGCCAGAGTAATGGCTAAATAGCAAAAGAAAGGGAAAGACAAAAGCAGCAGATGCCATCATGGAATGGTAGGAAAATCCATTGTAAAATCCCTACAAATTAGATGGCAAACCCACTGGGCTCCAACATCAGTATTTTCCAATAGAATTAATCAAATTTTAAAAGCTGCTTGGAGAGCATAACATAACAGACGTATGCTTCTCCAATATCTGACTATTTTGAAACACATATTTCTCCCTGATTTTGTTTGAATAGTTAGAGGAAGGAAACCTGCATAACTTGGCAAACTACCATTAAGTGGACACATAATTGGTTATTAAACGACCTCAAATAAATAATAACTTAATGCAATGATGTCACATTGGAAGGACATCTCAAGTGGGGTTCTACAGGGATCTGTTCTGGATCCAGTATTTAACATCTTTATTAATTACCTGGATTTAGGAGCAGAAAGCTTACTGATCACATTTTCAAGATGACACAAAGCTGCTGCGGGGTGGGGGTAAGGGAGGTTTGCAAACACTTTGGAGGATAGTGCTAAAATTCAGAGGGGTCTTGATAAATTGGAGAACTGGGCTATAGACAACAAAATGAAATTCAATAAAAACAAATGAAAGGACTTAGGGAAGAAAAACAAAATGCACAAATACAGAATGGCACTGCTGAGAAGGGATCTGGGAGTTGTGGTGGATCACAACCTCAACATGAGTCAGCAACGTGATTTTAAAAAAATGCATTAACAGAGGCATAGCATGCAAGTCAAGAGAGGTGATAGTACTGCTCTACTCAGCATTGGTTAGTCCTCAGCTGGAGTAGGTCACCAATGTATAGAAAGGATGTGAGAAACTGCAAAGAATCCAGAGGCAAGCAACAAAGATGATTAAAGGGATGGAATGCAAGCCATATGAGCAAAGACTGAAGGAACTAGGTATGTTTAATTTGGAAGAGGACATTAAGGGAGGCCATGATAGTGTTTTTCAAATTCTTAAAAGACTGCCATAAAAAAATGGAGAAATATTGTTCTCTCTTGCCACAGAGGGCAGGACAAGAAGCAATAGGTTTAAAGTATAGTATAGCAGATTTAGATTAAATCTCAAAAAACCCTTCCTAACTGTAGAAACAGTGGGACAATGGAACAGACTATCTAGGGAGGTGGTGGAAGTTCCTTCACTGGAGATTTTCAAAGGGAGGCTGGATAGCCATCTGTCTTGGATAATTTAGATACAATCAATCCTGTATCTTGGCAGGGAGTTAGACTAGTTGACCCTTGTGGTCCCTTCTAAACCCTGGGGTTTTTTGATTCTATAACTACTTTTTGCTTTCATTAAGAGTAATGAAGTAATCTTGACATTACGTACTCAAGCTACATAAATATGCTTTCCTAGTGTAAGTAATATGACCTGGAGCAGTGGTCCCCAACCTTTTTGTGGCCAGTAGCGCATTCCATGTTTTCAGAAGAGTGTGGTGGGCGCCAACAATTTTTCAAGGCTTATTTTGTATTTGTATGTTAAATAATATGAAAAACATCATATTTAATATTCTTGCCACACTGGGTTGAAATAATACGTACGTTTTCTCTTATTTGAACCACTCATTTTGGAGCAAAATGTTAAAAAAAATAATAAATTTCAAAACACAAGAAAACAGCAGTATCAGTGCAGGAAGAATACTCACAGACAGGGCTGGCTCCAGGCACCAGTGGAGCAAGCAGGTGCCTGTTTCAGCATATGCTATGGGGCAGCATTCGGTCCATTCTGCAGAGGCGGAGCGTTTTTTTTGTTTGTTTTTTGGTGGCAGTTCTGGGCAGTGCAGGGAGAAGCCTGAGAGAAGCTGCAACCCTGGAGTACTCTGTCCCCAGCAGGTGGGGGCCCTGGCATCTCTCCCCTGCTGGGCACTAGGTGGGCCTCGTGCCTGCCAGGGACAGAGAGCACCAGCACCTGCAGCCCTGGAGTTCTCTGTCCCCAACAGGCCCAGGGCCGGAAGAAGCCGCAGCCCGGCGCCTACTGGGGATAGAGGGCACCGGCGCCCACAGCCCTGGAGTTCTCTATCCCCAGCAACTGCAGGGCTGCGGCTTCTTTCCCCTGCTGAGCAGTAGGTGGCGCACATAAACACCCCGGTGGGCACCATGGGACCTGTGGGCACCGTGTTGGGGAACGCTGACCTGGAGGATCAAGAACTTGACTAGGACTCTAGAGGACCTGAGTTCTAGTTCCAGCTCTGCTACTACTAACCTGGGCCAATTACTCTTTGCCTCAGTTTCCATATATCAATGTCCTTTGTAAAGCACTTTGAGATCTACTGATGAAAACCATTATATAAGAGATAGCTGTTGTCAGTTTTAAACCATAGTAATTTGTTGATGCCTTTCTTCTTAAAAGTGGGTGTGTGTGGGGGGCGGTATTTTTAAATCAATCAGCATAACTGTGAAAGAGTAACTAAGAATGTATGACGGCTGACTTCAGTAAAAACTAAGGGATTTAAAATGAGGTAAAAGAAAACTACTGAAAATTCACACATCTGAGTACGGATCTGAATATTAGTATTAGAGATCAGAACATCATAAGGATGTTTGACACTTCATGTAGAAGTGGCACAAAGTTTATTTTGTAATGGATCACTTTATCAAAAAAAAAAAAGGACAGGGTGCAAGAAGAAGGGAGAACACCCTTCTTTGGACATATCCCACTCTTTTGACAGTAGCACTGGTTTTGAGGCTGTGAACCAGTCAAATATGAAATAGAAATAGTTTTGTGCTGCTAATATCCATGTTATGTTACGTCTAACTTCCTCTGGCAGTGCACTGTGGTGCAGAGACGTGCTGGTTCTGTGCTGCTTTTTGTTTGAGGATGGGGGTAAGGCGAAGAGTTGTGCTGGGTGTGGAAAGGGGAGAAGACAAGGACAGAATTACTTGCTAGCTTTTTTAGGAAAGCAGCACAACTCTTGACATGAGATAAGGCTGTCTGTCTTGAGTATCGTAGCCAAACAAGTAGCTAAATTTTGCTGGTGATGAAATCCTTACTTATATCAGCCTAGACCTATCTATGCAGTCTGTACCTTAGAACATGAGGAAATAGGGTTGCTCAGAATTCTTTAAGATGCTGATATTCAGAAAAATTCAGACTATTTTCTAGCTTTCACTTTTAACCTAGTATTTCACAACAAAAAGAGAAATAAATGAGTCTTGGGAGATTTGGTATATTTTAAACTTACTGAAATCACAAAAATAAACAAATAATTGAATTGTGGAACTCTGATTGCATAAGTGGAAATACAGCTCAACCACATAATTCACACATTTAATTCAAAATTTGATACACTGAATTCTGTTTCCATGATCTGCACAGATGATAACAGTCCCTCTACTCTTTTTTGTCTGCCACCAGAGCAGAGCATGCTGCGGCAGTATTGATTGTTTAAACTTCAATAGTTATGGATGTCATGACACACTAATAAACTACAATTCCTTTCTTTAATACACTGCAGTGTATTTAAAGGAACAGTGTCAGCTTAACATGTTGTGACCTATTTCCTTGTGTTACTGATTATTAGGACTGAGAATTTTTCAAATCCAATTTATCTATCACTGCTTTCAGCTACTCTGAAACTGTCTTCATTGTCCAAGAATAGATTGTGTTTATTCAGTTTCATTTTAAGCGCTACACTGTTCAGGTTTCAAAACTGTTTTTGTTGAAATTCTTAATATTGTGAAACATTTCTATTTAAACTTTTATACAGCCTGAGTCTTCTGGTTTATTCTGAAATGGGAGGTCAAATGTAAGGTGATAGTGTTGCTGTAATAGTGCAGCACTGTGTATTCTGTGGGTTTGAAGTTCAGCTGCACTGAGCTCACATTCTGCAAAGTTCAGGTGGCAGGGAGACAAAGATGATTTTACACCAAAGAGCACTGTAATTGGAGAGCTCTGCCCATAACACTTTGCCCAGACTGCAGGGACTTGGCACCAGGCAGACAGCAAACTTTCAGACCTGTTTTTTTTTTTTAATTGTAATCTTGTCCACCTGACACTGACCTTGGATTTCACCTTACCCTCTTCTGCCTCACAGTATCTGTCATCCTCCTTTCTTCCTCTGGTTCCATATCCTCTTTCTGGTTACCCTTACCCCTCTACAGTTGCTACCATTTCTACCTGTTCCTCTTTCCCTCACAGCACAAATCTAGGTCCCACATCCTCCTTACCTCTGATAACATTTGCCCCAATCCTGACCCTCCCTTCCATCCCACCTTCTCCACCTCTGCCATCAGCTCTGCCCTTCTTGTGCCATTATTCTTAACCTTACACCACCCCCTCCTTCCACTTGTCTTGCTGTCTCTGGAACACCCACTCCATCTCTAGTTCTTTGTATCTGACTTCCTCCAGTTCTTGGCTCTTGCAGAGATCTGGATCCCTTCATCTGACACTGCCTCTGCAGTTGCTATCTTTTATGGAGACCTCTCCTGTCATCATATTCCCCACCCTAGATCAGACCATGGTGGTGCTGTTGGGCTTCTCCTCTCCCTTTCCTACCATTTCTAACCCCTCCCACTTCCCACTTTTGAAAGCACAGCATCCGACTCTTCTCTCCTTCCATGCAGCCGTTCCCCCAACTCCTCCTCCTCAGTCTTCCTTTCTGCTTGTGACTCCTGTCTCTTGCTCTTCCTCTTCTCACAGTCATCCACATTCCTCCTCAGTGATATCAACTTCCATGTTGATGGCCATTTGACTCCTAGCCACGACTTCTCACCCTCACCTTTTCATTTGATCTGCAGCCCTGGTTTGACTCTCCTGCTCATCAAAAGGGTCATTCACTTGACTTGGTCTTCACAAAACACTGCTCTCTCTCTAATCTCTGTTGCTGAGTTCCCCCTCTCCAACCATCACTTGAGTCTCTTTCAATATTTCCCAGCAGTCCTTACCCCATGCCCTGTCACTCGGCCTTTCCATGACTTCCAGTCCATCAGTGCTCTCCTTCCTTTCTTCCATTGAGTTAGTTGTTTTCTTCATTCTTCTTTATCCTCAACTCTTTTGCCTCTCTCTTCCAGCACAAGGTCCACCCTGCCAACTCCCAGCCCTGGGTTACCCTCAACATTCACTTCCTCCACCTCTGCTCTCTTACAGTGGAACATCTCTGGCTCAAATCCTGCGACCAGGCTTCCTCCATAACAAATGTATTCTCTCCTCCTTCAGCTCTTCCATGCTAAACAACTCTACTTTTTCAACTTAAGTGAATCTCATGTCTATTTGCCAGTGGTCTATTTGCCATCTCTGAAATGCTCCTCCTTCCACACAGTATCTTGCCAGTTTTCCTCCAAGAGAAAACTGGCAAAATACGATGTGACTTTCCCCCTTCGCCTGATGTATCTTTTCTTTCCCCTTCCCCTCCTACAACTCTCTCCTCCATCTCCCCTGTCACAGATACAGAAATTTCTCAGCTGCTCTCCTCCACTTGCCCCTATCACTCTCTCTCATTTCCTGATCTCTCTCATACCCACTTCCATCTCCTTCCTTACTTTTCTCCTTAGCCTCCACTTTCCTCTGTCTCTTTCCCCTCACAATACAAGCATGTACAAGTCTCTCCCATTTTGAAAACACACACTTTGGCCTACTACTGCCAATTCCCCTTATAGCTTTCATCTCTAAGCTCACTGAATGCACTCTCTGGAGTTTCTATCATCCCAGTCTATCCTAGACCCTCTCCAATCTGGCTTCTGCCTCTTGCACTCCACTGAAATCACTCACAATAAAGTCTTTTATGACCTATCCTGAGCTTTGGCTAGGAATGAATACTCCTTCCTCATTCTCCTTGGTCTGCCTGCTGCTTTCAACCTGGTCAACCGTATTCATCTGGAAACCTTGTCATACCCTGGTTTCTGTAACTGTCCTCCTGGTTCTCCATTTGTTTCTCTAATCATTTTTTCAGTGTCCTCATCCTCCTTCCAACTTTCGGGCGGGATGGTCCACAGGGCTCTCTTTCTCCAGATTCCTTGGTCCCTTGTCTTCTCCCTCTACACTTCATTGCTGGGTAATGTCATCTGTAAACAAAAAATGTTAGTGCTGATGACTCTCAGATCTGCCTCTCTACTCCAGACCTGTCTTTCTGTCCGAGACAGGCAAAGTTTTAATTTGGACATCTCTTTGTGGATGTCAAGCTGTCAACTCTAGCTCAACATGGCTAAAACAGAGCTGCTAATCTTACCCTCCAGTCCTTCCCACTACTTCCCCTTTCTCAATCATTATGGAAAACAGCCCCCAGTCTGCTTGTCACCCAGTCCCATAAATGGGGCATCATCTGACTCAGACCTCTGTAGGTCCACACATCAAGGCTACATCTATCTAAATCTTGCAGGTTCTTTCTACATAACATATCTAAGATATGACCTTTCCTATCTGTCCACAGTGCTGCAACATCCTTTTCTTTAGGCAATCTTGTCCCACTGGTATCCATTTAGAATGCTGCTGCAAAGATCATTCTCCTAGCCTGTCCCTTTGACCATATCACCTCTCTCTTAATCCCTTCTCTGCCTCTCCTTTTCTGTTGCATCAAACATAGCTACTTGTCTTCACTTTTAAGGTCCTTTATAACCTATCATTTCTCATTCACTATCAAGATGTCGACTCCTGCCTCCAATCAGCCCATAATGCCATGCTCCATTTCCCACTGGTTAAACTTTCAAATATGCACCTTCATGATTTCATCTGTGCTGCCCTTCACACTTGGGAGGACCTCGCTGTAGACATCCACAAAGCTACTTCATCATCATCCTTAAAAATCTCCTTAAAACTCTCTTTTGCGATGATGTCTACAAACACTTGACAAGGATTAGATGTGTATTAGTGCACCAGCAGCCGATCATGTTGACTAATAATTCCATCTCATTGTTTCTTGTACTTCCTGTCTGCACCCATCTTATACTTAGATTGTAAGGTCTTTTGGGCAAGGACAGCCTAGTGCAATGGGGTCCTGCTTCATGACTGGTACTCCTAGATACTAAGATAATACAAATAACCCACCTTTCTGCCTCCATGACCATGGGCAGGCTGGGATCTGAGCTGGATGCTCTAAATGTATGCCCAGGACTGGAACCACAATCACTGGAGGAAAATAGTGTGTTTTTGCCTTGCCCCTTCCTTTTACACACCATGAAGGAGGGAGCTAGTGGCGCAAAGTTGGCTATACCAGCTTCATGCCATCATATGCTTCTGTTCTAAAGCTTCTCCCATTTTTAACTAACGGGTTAATGACCCCACCAGAGGAATTCAGCTCTCTAGTGTTGTTGCTAAAGACTCCAGGACTAAGCTCCACCCTTCAGCTCAGGCCACCAGATTTTCTCTCTATAGTGTTGCAAACAGTTGGTGGTTCAGTTTCTCTCAACCATTTTGCCTGGCCTTTTATTTTTGTTTTTGTAGAGTCGCAACTTGTAATCTTCCTCTCCCTACTTCCCACCCAAGACCAGGTAAGTAGCAACGTAGTGGTTTCAACCACCTGGATCTGCCAATGTGGTCCCTCCCTGCCAGACTCTGCCCTTACTCAGGCCTGATATGAGCTGTCCTGCAAACACCTGTCTTAATTCTAAGTGGGGTTCCCTATGTGAGGCAGCATTTACAGACTCTACAGAGGGTGAATTATGCCCTGCCTGTTCCCAGCTAGATGATCCTCGCACTGCTGGGTAAAAGCAGCAGAGAATCCTGTGGCACCTTATAGACTAACAGACGTTTTGGAGCGTGAGCTTTCGTGGGTGAATACCCACTTCGTCAGACGCA
>NC_133771.1:64020627-64025373 GCF_003597395.2 Chelonoidis abingdonii | reverse complement strand
ATTCACCCACGAAAGCTCACGCTCCAAAACGTCTGTTAGTCTATAAGGTGCCACAGGATTCTCTGCTGCTTTTACAGATCCAGACTAACACGGCTACCCCTCTGATACTGCTGGGTAAGGGGCTTAGAGTCGGACTGTTATGTTGGATCTCCACACTGCCTTGAGAAGCCACAACTCCAACATAGAAAAGCCCAGTCCAGAGTTACTGAGCTTTCAGGGAGAGAGTCTAAGGATGAGGAGAAAGCTATTGGGCCTGTTCAGGCAGTAAGTCCCACAACAGACCTGGAGCTGGAAGGGAAAACTCCCTGAAAGGATCTAAGTAGTCTTTCCGCTGCCCCCCACACACACACGGACATGGGGCCTCAGCTACCTGGGGAAAGAAGTAGAGCTTCTATATGTTTTCCTTTCCTATTCCTCCCACTGAGAGTCAGTGGATTCTCATGACACTTGTGTAAATTCTGCAAATTCTAGAGTCTTGGGTTCCAGAGAAGCAAAAGTGAGTGTGTCCTTTGCAAGGCAGTAATTAGTATTTTTAAGAACAAGTGGGGTGAAAATCAGGTGTCTAACCCTTCTTTTGCCTTCTCCTCCCAAGGGAGTGTTTGGTGATGTTTTTCTCCTACATCGAGTCTTTGAGTGCTCTGTATCATGCTCCATACCCGTCCTCCATCCTGCAGAGAAACCTGGTCCTCTGCAGCCCTGCCTCATGTGCAGTTAATGCAAATTGTACCAGTGGCTTTCAGCCCAAGGACCCTCACTGTGCCAGGGAAAGGGGCTGAGATTTGAGGCAGCAGTGGAATGGGAGTTGTGTTTTCTGATCATCAGCCATAAACCCCTGCTCTGCCAGGGAAAGGGGTCTGTCTTTCCACCCCTCCCCACCTCCACAATGTGGCTCCACATTAAAGCTGTAGGGCAATGGTTCCCAAAGTGGGGTTCATGTTAGGGCGTTCTTGGGAAAAAATTCCCTAAGGGCAGCCAGAGCTGTCCCTAGGAGCCCTGGGCAGCATGGGGCCAGCAGCCCACAGCCCCTGGACTTCCAAAAGCTAAGCAGCTCAAAGCAAGCATATCTATCACACTGAGGAGATTTAAACTTCAAGATTCCTTATAAGAAATGGAAAGGGAGGTGGATATTTTTTGCTGTTTTTAAAATTAAATAGGCAGCTGGTATTGTTTATAAAATTATTATGAAGAACAAGTTTAAGCTTTGTTGTAATGTGCGTTGTTTGCCTGGACTGCTCAAGACCTGAATGCTTGTGTAGGAGGAATTCTTTGAGTTGGCTTCTTAAATACCTTCATGCTGTTTCACATCTGATACTCCTTGATGAAACAGAGGAGCCTTGACACAAGCTACGAAAGTGAGAGCTGGGAAGATTGTTGCCATTTTCATAATGTAATAAAAATACTGTAATGATAAATAATAAATAGTGTGTAATAAGCATGTCATAAAAACAAATTTTATATTTCCACGATCACTGCTTTTATAATTTATACTCAGGTAAAGGAAAAAATCTATGGAAATACTCATTTTTAGAAGGGGGTGTGTGAGACTTGATATTTTAGTGAAAGGGGTTCACAGGTTGTTAAAGTTCAGGAACCATTGCTGTAGGGGCACTTCAGGCAGTCTGTAACTAGAACACACACTTGCATGAGGATTCTACACCCCACAAAGCTGCACGTTCACAGGATTACAGAGGAGTACATGAGAAATCCCTTCCCATGTTCAAAATCATTCAGATTTACTGAGTAAAGCCTTGAGTGGTACTAGGTTGCTCCTATAATACTTAACGGGGTGCTAGTCAACCGGGGGGAGCAGGTTGACAGCCTTTCAGGCTTCCAGGAACATCCAGCAAGTTCCTTCCACAATCTGGTACGTTTACCAGTACTCCTCTTCTGTTGTGTGGGCCCTATGCCAGGATGAATAGCATACTACCTTTGCCCTGTAAACAGCCAGGGGAAGAAGTACCACTTGTTTTGATGTTTTTTGTACATAATGCACAACAAAACCAAACAAAAAAGCCCCAACAACAAAACCAAACACCAAGAGCAACAACAAACCACCAAAGCAACCTACAAGACTTTCTCAGAACAGAATGGCAGTGGCTTGCAAACTCATTAATAAAATATCTTCTTTTTTAAGCATTATTAGAGATATTTTCTATTGATGCCTCTTTTGAGAGTATTTTAAGATCAAAACAAGGACATCTAATTAAACTAAATATTAAACTAAAATATTAATATAAATACAAAACATTTCATAAATGTTGGGAGCCTGCTGTTGATGCAGCAGTAGTGCCACCAGTGAAAGAGACATTCACAACTTCAGAAGGGTTCTTCTTTCCAAAAGACCCCATAGACCATAAGAGTAATGACAGACTGCACAGTAATTTCGAAGCCTCACATACACCAAACATTTTTCATATATTTAGTAAGGAAAGCCAATTTCATAGCAAACAAGTGATTTATGTAGTGATCTGATCCTTGACTGGAGTGAGATGTTTCCGGTTAAGAACATAAGAATGGCCACAGTGAGTCAGGCCAAATGTCCATCTAGCCCAGTATCCTGTCTTCTGCAGTGGCCAATGCCAGGTACTTTAGAGGGAATGAACAGAATAGGTCATCATCAAGTGTTCCATCCCCTGTTGCCTATTCCTTCTAGCAACAGAGGATAGGGACACCATCGCTGCCCATCCTGGCAATGGATTCTAACTTGATGGTTACAAGGAAGCCATGTTTCACCGATGAATAGCCATCACTCATCCTAAACTGATATTTTGTGCATTCAGACTTACGGGTGAAACGCTATTGGAGGAAACATTAAATAAATTAGTAGCTGAGACTGTAGAGAGGCCACAGCCCTCACTATCGAAGTCAGCACAGCAATCTCTTTGTTGCTACTAACATCAAGGGTATCCAAGAAGGGACCATTACCCTGTCAGAAGAAAAAATCTGGAGCAGAAGTTCCCAAAGAAACTTAGATTTTCCTGCAAACCAACAAAATCCTCACCGTGATAAAGAGAGAGAGTATTTGTGTGCAAGAACTCACAATTCTTGTACAAAAGATCTTCAGACCCATCCTCTACACCCAGAGTCTTTAGTGGCTGGTAATAATCACAGCAAGAAACAGGTTGCATGTTACGCACCTATACCCAGGTATAAACATGCCAATCAATCGGTACCCTGTCCAGAGAAATAGACCCATTCATAACTGGACTGCTGCTGGAAAGGATTCATAGCTACCAGTTCTTCAAAATAAAGAGAAGACTTTGTTCCCAGTGCAGAGAATTGCTCACTCAGCAGTCAAAACAGACATGGATTTGGCTGTCATTTTACCATAATGGTAAAGATTTGAGAAGACCCAAAACTTCATTGCATCAATCATTTCCTGAGGAGTCCTCAGTAGGCAATTATTTCTAATGACTAAGATTGTTGGTGCCATGTACCAGCTTAATCCTGAGCAGGTTTCTCAAAATGAACCTGCAGAAATTTCCTTCTGAGGACAAAGATCCAGGCACTTTGCACAGTGCAAAATTAGGTGTCATTCTCAGATCACACCCGAATGTCCCTTTGTGGGTAGTACAAGCATGCTGAAAAACCAATTTTCACTTAACGTTTTCATACTTGGAAGACAAACTTCCAAAATCTCCTTCAGTTGGTTTTGACATCTCTATCAGGATGTGTGGGTTTGTTTGTTTTTTTAACAAAAGCACCCCACAAACATGGCTATATAGGATTGAACCAGTGCTCCATCAAATCCAGTGTCCTGTCTGACAGTGGCCAGTATCAACTGCGTCAGTAGAAGGTGAAAGAAACGCCTCAGTTACAGGACTCACAGAGGAAGTCTCCTTTTACCTGCCATTAGAGGCTGGCTTATGACTGAGGCAAAAGTTTATGTCCTGTCCAAAATCAGGGAGTAACCAGGGGTCAAAGTTTCTCTGTGACAATGGACAGAAAATAATCTGCTACCTTTCAAGAGGGTTCATATAAAGGATATAGAAAGGAGGAAAAGGAAGAGTTGAAGTCCTCTTCCTAGTCCTCCAGTAGCCCAGATGGCATTTTGGACTTGATAGATATCTAAGAATCCCACACTGTGTCTGCAGAAAACACCAGATCACCTGAAGCAGGGAATTAGACCAGGAACACCTACGGTAAACAGCCTGGGCACCAAAAAGGAGTGTTCCTCATGGATTCTCCATTAACCTCTGCTACAGTTTGGTAGCCATTTAGAACTCAACCAGGATATTTCATTCATTGATCTGGTCAAATTTATGTTTCTGGTGCAAGAGGAAACATAGATTCACAGGTTCCAAGGCAAGAAGGGACTACAGTAATCATCTTGTATCTGATCTCCTGTATAACACAGACCACAAAACTTCCCCAAAATAATTCCTAGAGCATATCTCTGAGAAAGCTCTTTTGGGGGCAAGGACTGTCTCTGTTTCTTCAGTGCCCAGCACAATGGGGCCAGGACCTCTATAGGCTATTGTAATACAAATATAATAATCACAAAATGCTGGTGGTCTCAGCTAGACAAAAATTTCTCCAGGATATTTAGTTGGAACCTTACAACCAAGCACTGTAGAAACATGGCTATGTGCTACTGGGCTGGTTCCCATATAACTTAGAATCATAGAATCAAAAGGTTGGAAGGGACCTCATGAGGTCATCTAGTCTAACCCCCTGCTAAAGGCAGGACCATTTTCCCTAAATAATCCCAGCCAGGGTGCGGTCTAGCCGGACTTTAAATAGCTC
>NC_133771.1:63836376-64016809 GCF_003597395.2 Chelonoidis abingdonii | reverse complement strand
CCCCCCCCCAGCCTGATGGTGAACAAGTGGGAAGTGCAGGCCACAGTCCCTGCAAGTCCACACCAGGATCTGGGTAGAGACATCCATGGACAGAATGTCTGTCTGGATACAGGCGCTGGTGGAGGAGACAGAAGGGGTGCTAGCACAAGCAGCGCGCCTCCTCTTCACCATAGCGGCTTCCCCAACTCCTTCCCAAACTCCCTCACAGACTCCCCTGTTGGCTGTCCCCTGTTCGCAAGCCAAGAACTTCTTAGTTTATAAAATTATATATGGGGGGAGGGATAGGGATTTTCATTCCTGCCTGTTGTTCTACTATAATTAACTCTGGTTATCCTTTCCCTCCTCCCCCAACTTCTGTGATTCACTGTTCTCTACATCTCATTAGTAATAAATGAGGAGAAAAGCTGTGCAACAGAATGAGAAATTTCTTACCAGATAATTTTTCTGTTAGCAGCTTCTCTCCAAATTTAACCCACCCTAACACAAGGGGCACATGAGGAGAGGCTGAGGGAACTGGGATTGTTTAGTCTGCAGAAGAGAAGAGTGAGGGGGGATTTGATAGCAGCCTTCAACTATCTGAAAGGGGGTTCCAAAGAGGATGGAGCTAGACTGTTCTCAGTGGCACCAGATGACAGAACAAGGAGTAATGGTTTCAAGTTGCAGTGGGAGAGGTTTAGGTTGGATATTAGGAAAAAAAATGTCACTAAGAGGGTGGTGAAGCACTGAAATGGGTTACCTAGGGAGGTGGTGGAATCTCCTTCCTTAGAGGTTTTTAAAGTAAGGCTTGACGAAGCCCTGGCTGGGATGATTTAGTTGGGTATTGGCCCTGCTTTGAGCAGGGGGTTGGACTAGATGACCTCCTTATGTCACTTCCAACCCTGATATTCTGTAATTCTATGAAGTGACCAGAATATAAATTGAAAATTTTCTCTAAAGTGAGACGTCTTAAGGGTAATTTAATAAATTATCTCAAGTTGCCTTAATGTTAATAATGGGTTGCTACAACTGTAGAAGAACTCTTTTGGTGGCCTGAGCTGAAGGGCAGAGATTAGTCCTGAAGCTTCCAGCAACAGCACTGGACTGTCTCTGAATTGCATAGGTGGGGGGCAGTAGCCCATTAGTAATGAATTTGGAGAGAATCTGGTAACAGAAAATTGTCAGGATAAGAAATTTCTCTTTCCTTAGCAGTTCTAAGTCCCCTTTTCTCCACTTGAGGCAGCACAGATGGGACTAAACAAAGTCTGAGGATCTTGTCCTCTGTGATCTTGACTTTTCAGAAGTGCTTCAGGTATGCCAAGGAGGGTTTTATCATATGGTTTTAATAAGAAATGTATAACTATATTAAATGTAAAATAGAAGTTAATAGTGATGAAACTTGCCACAAAATAAAAGCAGTTTGCCTGTGTAAAAGGTCAAGTATTTCCATAAGGCTAACTTATTACAGGACTCTATTTTTTTTCTTAAATTTTGATTTAAGATGTTAGTGGGATAGGACTTTGTCTGTGTTTAAGGGAATTATTCCTGAAGTATAACATGTTTATGTGAATACTTTCTTGTGACTTATTTTTATTTGTTCTTTTACAGGGTCTAAGAGATACTCCTCACTACCGAATTCTTATTAACCAAACCAACGGCTTTGGCAAGTCTACAGTTTATATTCCTGAGGAGGAGATAACAATTATTATGGGATTAGAGGTAGTATCTTTAAGCATGAAGTCCTTTGTAATTTTAACTTATTACCCTTTTGTAATCAAAAAGGTCTTTGACCTACTCAGTATAGAATAAATATGTCAACATTCTGAAATGGTAGAGAACAGTCATAGGAAAAGCAGATATGCAAATATTACATAAATTGTACAGGTGAAAATGGAATGATATTGCTATACTTTTTGTATACATATCTTCAATGGATATAGAATGCTAATAATCTTATTTAGGTGCTGCCTACTTTCACCTTCCTAGGGTCCAGTTGTTTGACCTTGAGATTTTCTAAAATATCAATTTGGTGTCTGTTGTGAACAAGCTGTTGCAAAAGATGGGCTTTGTTTCTGGATTCCACTGACAGTCCAATTTGGACAAATCACTTAGTCTCCTTATCTCTAACTACCTGACTGAAGAGAGGCTTATTTGTAAAAGTGCTCTGACTTCTTGAAAAACTAAAATATATACAGTGTACTTGTACATGCTTTTCTAAGTTTTAAATTCACTGAGTTTGTGCCACAGAAACAATAACTAACAGCTATTCAAGAGTTTTTTTTTAAAACGAATATTAATAGCTACAGTACAGCTAAACCACCAGCCTTTTTCAGTAATGTTGTTACCAATCAATTTGTAAAATTCTTTCTGCAGATACGCAATCCTGATCTGACAACTTACTTCAGTAGATATGATGGATCTAAATACATTATGCAACCATGGTTGAGAAAAATCTACCCCCATGACTGAAGTATTTAACATTATATGTAAATTGTGCATCTGATGTACAACTGCGCCGTACATTCCTTTTTTAAACTGGGACAAATGGAAACCAGGGTAAAACTGATTTGTAAATTGTTTCATTAAAGAAATAAAATTGAACTTCTAGCATAAAACATATGTTAATGGCTTATTTCAGTTCCATTAGAACTGAATGCATTACATATTGAATGCATTATGTTGAGGTTACTCAAGTAAAACATTCTCTCTGTCTATATATATAATCAGAATATTGTGAATTGAGGACAATGAATAATTTAGTTCTCACTAGCTTGGGATGAAAGCTTTAAATATAGCTGCATTGCAACTAGCAGCACCAAACGTTCTGCACATCAAATATTTTAGCTTTTTGTGCAAGCTAAATAGTCTAGCGTGCACTGTTTCTTCAAAAGTAATATATTCAATCTAGCTGAAGGGCAGTGATCTAGATAGAGGCCAACTGGGACTAAATGTTAACAAGTTCTTGGAGATATTTGCAGTAAGTAAATCTGTGAAATAATGTGAATAGCTACCGGTACTTTTTTGAAGGAGTGTACACTGAGCTACTTATCTTTGCTTAATATGTTTAGACCAACTCTTGAGACGCACATTAATATCTAAGAAACCTGATATTTAATCAGTCTTTCTCCAGGTGTAAGAGAGAAAATAAATGTGCTTGAGGCCTTTTTACTTTAGCATACAAAAAAGCTGTATACATGAGCTTCCTACTGGTGTCCTGCCCAACTCTACCCACTATAAATAAGGGTGGGAGAAAGGGGAGGAATACTAGTGATGGCATGAAGTCTGTATAAAGCCTTTGAGCCCTCCTTCAATCTCCCTGGTCACTCGATTACAGACCTCGAAGTTGCAATACTCCAACAAAAAAATTTCAAAAACAGACTCCAATGAGAAACTGCAGAATTTGAATTAATTTGCAAACTGGACACCATTAAATTAGGCTTGAATAACGACTGGGAGTGGATAGGTCATTACACAAAGTAAAACCTATTTCCCCATGCTAATTCCCCTCACACACACACACTGTTACTCACACCTTCTTGTCAACTGTTGGAAATGGGCCATCCTGATTATCACTACAATTTTTTTTTTTCTCCTGCTGGCCCACCTTAATTGATTACTCTCATTATAGTTAGTACAGCAACACCCATTTTTTCATGTCCTCTGTGTATATATCTCTTCCTACAGTATTTTCCACTGCGTGCATCCGATGAAGTGGGTTTTAGCCCATGAAAACTTATGCTCAAATAAATTTGTTAGTCTCTAAGATGCCACAAGTACTCCTCGTTCTTTTTGCTGATACAGACTAACATGGCTACCACTCTGAAATTATTTCAGTGTAGCTTGAGGTATCCACCTTCAATTTCTTTGAAAAAACATGATAAAACTATTTTTCTCTCTCTAGGTAGTTCTGAGAACAATCTGGTCTTATTTTTTGGAGGGGATGTGGGGTGGAAAACTAATGTTATAACTATTTTTTTCTGAACATTTACAGAGGAAGATACAGGTCTGAAAAACTGAATAAATTTGTACTTTAAAGTACATACATTTATTCCAGGATTTGTCAGAGACAAATAAGAAAAATGCTTTAACATGCTTCTAGATAAGTTTGTTTTTTCTCTTTTCTTGTCTCTTTATCTCAAAAATAGCAAATATTTTTGAAGAAGCATAAATAGTGGCACTTTGGATTCTCTGCTGCACAGTCAGTGTGTTTGAGGAGTTGGATGGGTGACTGTCTATTTGTCCTTCCCATTCTTTCATTTCCTCTTCTCTGATAAGCAGTGGTTTTCCCAGTGACTGGCCGAACAGTCGACAGACCTCTTGAGCTTTTCGACGTGTGTTCCCAACAGCAGCAAGACACACTTGACGCCTGGGAGGTAAAAAGCAAGGGAGCTTAGCTGATCCAACCATAGCACAGAAACTCCTGCCAAACATTATTTTTTGTGACTAAACAGATACAAGGCACATCTACTTCCCTACTCATATGCTTGATAGTTAAACATGGGGAGCAGGTGGAGGAGGAAGCTTGTAAGGGAAAACTCCAGTGTGCTAACAGACTCATGGCTAGATATTTAGAATACATATTACTCATAACCACACCTCTGAGAATTTCAATGTTTTTTTTAAGCAGTGGATGACTGAACTTGTTTCTTGGATGTAGCCAAGCCCATCTGAAGAGTGTGAACTTCCGATGAGATGGAGAAGGGTTTTTTGATGGTATCAATGGGAAAAGCAGGCTTTTGAATGCTCTTTTAGTTCATCTCAATAGGAATTGAAAAATTAGGGGAAGAGAAACAGATAAATATAGTCAATCTCCTCAGGCACCTTCCTTCATCAACCACTGAGTCCTTGTCTCATGTCATTCATGGCAAATTAACTCTCCCTCTATGGCTGGGGTGCTGTGGGAGGATGTTTTGATGTTAGAAAGTTTTTCTTTCTCTTCAAAGTAATAGAAGTGGAGTTTCTTTAGAAAGGTATATTTCAAAGTTTGTTGTCAACAGCTAAGAGAAGGAAGGACAGCAGCAGCACTTGGGGAAGTGGATGGAGCCTGTTAAATGCTTGTACCTTCCCATACAAATCCCAAACTAAAATTAATTTGTTTAGATTTAACTCCATTGAAAAACCAGATATGCTGATTGAGCATGTTAAAAGCATATTGTTTTTCCTACTGAAATTATGGGAAAGCTTGTTACCTCCTGCCTTTATACAAGGACACTGCAGTCTCCATGAAAGATTAAGCGTTACCATTTGCAAGCTAAATGTATAACCTTTTCTAAGTTTCTTGAATTTTCCTTTAAGTATAAGGCAGGAGTGGGCAACAGGGAGACTATTATTGTTTCCTTTTTTAAACACTCTGGATTATGTATTATGTAAATGCTTCCTGAGGCTGTGCATTTCTGTAGAGAGGAGAGGGAGAACTTACCGAAGGGTGTCTATAGCCTCTGCTGTATGGTAGAAGTGAGGTGGACTGATGGTAACAGAACTACCCAGTTTCTCAATGAGTAAGTTGCAAACGTTCTGCATTTTTCCAAAATCACTAAATGTAATGCAGACCTGTTAGTAAACATAAGTGGATTAGAAAAGTGACTTTCTTTTCAGTGACTTAATTACAAGGGTACATTGCAAACCTGATATGTAAGGACAAATGAGGGTATTAGCCCTATACCTCCACTACTACTTGCCTAGAAGATGTCTGCAACCCTCCAGTAAACTGATCATTGTTTTGCAGCAGAATTAAAATAATGGATTCAGAATACGTTCTTTGTGGGGAACTTTAGAAATTTGGTATGTTCGCAATTTGGAGAAAGAAAACGTGTCCTTAAGATGTCACGAGCCATGTGTCCCTAATTCTTACATTTTGAAGCCAGCTTAGGGAAAGTACAGATGCCAATTACTATTTCATGAGTGTTTATTCAGAAAACTAGGCAAACGGGATGAAGCGCATATGCGGGAAGGAAAATTGCAGTGTAATTCTAGGCACTCTTACATGCACTTACAAAAAGACTAAACTTAGTGTTTAGTGACTAATCTTTTAGTAATATTAAATTTTAAGAACCTAAGAATGGCCATACTGGGTCAGACTAAGGGTCCATTCAGCCCAGTATCCTGTCTGTCAACAGTGGCCAACACCAGGTACACCAGAGGGAGTGAACCTAACAGGCAACTATCAAGTGATCTCTCTCCTGTCATCCATATCCACCCTCTGACAAACAGGCTAGGGATACCATTCCTTACCCATCCTGGCTAATAGCCATTAATGGACTTAACCTCCATGAATTTATCTAGTTCTCTTTTAAACGCTGTTATAGTCCTAGCCTTCACAACCTCCTCAGGCAAGGAGTTCCACAAGTTGACTGTGCGCTGTGTGAAGAAGAACTTCCTTTTATTTGTTTTAAACCTGCTGCCCATTAATTTCATTTGGTGGCCCCTAGTTCTTATATAATGGGAACAAATAAATAACTTTTCCTTATTAACTTTCTCAACAACACTCATGATTTTATAGACCTCTATCATATCCCCCATTAGTCTCCTCTTTTCCAAGCTGAAGAGTCCTAGCCTTTTTAATCTCTCCTCATATGGGATCCATTCCAAACCTCTAGTCATTTTAGTTGCCCTTCTCTGAACCTTTTATAATGCCAGTATATCTTTTTTGAGATAAGGAGACCACATCACATTTTTAAGGTTAAAATCCAAGAAATAATAACTTCTATTTAAATCTGTGTTCCCCTACTCCTCCCTTCCAAAAATAGTTAAAGCTGAGAGTATATCTTAGTAACTTAAGGGTAAAAATAAAAATTAAAGGAATGTTGTAATTATCCCAAAACCAAGCACTAAAAATCTAGGAATTTGAGTTACATTTAAAAAGTCAAACATGTTAAGGAGTGCACAGTTAAGACACCAAAACATCCTTAACTCTGTCCTGTACTGATGTCGTGCAAAAACTATATATTTATGATTCAGGCATTTTAGTGTTTAGGATTCATGGTTAGATTTAACTGATTTTTAAAGACATGATTTTTTTTTTCATATTTCTTCCCTACTGTGTCATCACTATAGGATAAAATGTTTTGTCCTCAGGTAACTGATGTATCCTCTTAACTCTGTTGTAACATAGCTTTTCGTCTGGGAATTTCGTTAGTCTTTTTTAAAACTATTAGTTTCATACAAACACTAAACAAGAAACACAAAGAGAATGCTGCCATGCAATATATCTTATGATATGATGTGCACTATCAACCTTAAATAATTTATTCATTTAAAGGCAGATTTATTGGTACACCTAAACCATGCAGTTAAACAGGGTTTACAACTATTTTACATTTGCATGACTCTGGGAAGAATCCAAAAGACATACTGGTTAATGTGACTCTCAATTTGCAAATGATTCATTTGTTTAGAGGCTGTTAGAGAGAGAACTCTACTTACGTAAATAAGGTGGGCCCAGGACCAGTGTGAGTTCTGATATTTGTGTGCTTTGAGGACTCCCCCTATGCTCCTGCTATAGCAGTAACTCAATGCACAGTGGCGCCAAGAAGCTATCACTGGTGCCCAAGCTAGTATGCAGTCATGACTCTTTAAACACAGTAACAGCTGGGCCAAGTGACCTGCCAGTAAGAACTTACTGCATCTGTCCAGTCTTCCTCTTACCACTGAGTCATTACAATTCACAGAATTGTTGCATCAAATGGAAAAAAAATTAATTGATAATTTCCTTTCTGCTAGAAGCATTTCCCACAATTCTTCTACGCACAGGGCTGCTCTTCTCCTCTCTGCAGTGGTGATTCAAAGCTGCAGTGCAGCTCATGCTGGCCACGCCCCCTTTCCCCACTTTCTGCCAGGTGAGTCATTCCAAAGCTGTGTGAAAAACTTAGAGAAAAATATTTATAAGCATAACATCAATGACAAATGCATTAACTGTACACCAGGCCAACTCCCTTCATGGTAAATATGCAAATAAAAGCCCGATCTTTAGCAGAAAGGCACCAATGTGGGTAGAATTGTGGGAGGTGCTTCAAGCAGAAAGGAAATTATTGTAAGAAATTTTTCATTCTGCAGCCCAGTGTCTTCCGCAATTTTGTTACACGTGAGAAGTAGTGAGCAGTGTACAGGAGTAGGGAGAGACAAGAAAAGGTAAATAGAAAAAGAGTTAAATAGACCTCCTCCCCCTTGAGGATTGACCAAAAGGCCAGGCCACTACTGGACCACTGCGTGGAGCATCTTTTTGCCAAAGGAGGCTTTTGCAGAGGACAGAAAGTTAATCAGCGACCATGTGGCTGCGCTGCATATATCTGTGGTAGAGGCACATGCTCATTTGGCCCACAAGGTTGCCATGGATCTCGTGGAGTGTGCCTCGATAGCTTCTGAAAGAGAAGTGCCTGACACTTTTTGTAAGCTTCAACAATGCACAGTCTGATCCATCTAACCAGAGACAGCCTGGAGATTCTGAGCCTTTGACATTTCGGGTGAAAGAAGGCAAACAGGGCCTGATATTTCAGGTGAAAGAAGGCAAACAGGGCCTGATATTTCAGGTGAAAGAAGGCAAACAGGGCCTGACCTTGTGGATTCTGTGCACTTGATGTAGATTTCAGTGTTTTTCTGACATCTAAATTGTGCCCCAGCTTCTTGGGTGGGTGCTGTGGCTTTGAGCAGGAGGAAGGAAGGATAATCTCCTGCAAGCTACGGAAAGCAGACTTCACACTGGGGAGAAACTACAGCAGTTCTCAGTACCTTCTTGTCTTCATGGAACACTCAGTGGGGTCCTTGCATAAATAGGACTGCCAGATCTGAAACTTGCCCAGGAGACATGATGGCAGCCAGAAAACAGATTTTGATGGAGAGACAAAATGCTGATATACAAGTCAGGGGCTTGAAAGGGTGAGTGGCTAGGGCTTTCAACACCAGTGGTGGGACCCATTTAGGGAAGACTGGTCTGACTGCCAGTTTGACTGCTCTGACAAATCTGACTACCTTGGGATTACATGCCAAAGAACCTGAGGATCCTGTGAATAGAATGCTACTAGTGGCAGATACTTGGCGAGCTATGGTGCTGGACTGAAGACCTTTATCTATACCTTCTTTGAAAGAGTCCAGGATAGCTGGAATTCCAGATCTCTTGAATTAGCATTGCTCTCCTGGCATCAAATGCTGAACTTGGTCCAGATGGAGGAATAAGCTTTTATCATGGAGATGCTCCTGGACTCATACAAAGTCCTGATCACTTTGGAAGATAGGCCTAGTGCTATTAACGTTTCCCGTTCAATAACCAGGCTCTCAGCTGAAGATGATCTGGGTCTGGAGGAAAGGGCCTTGGGCACGGATGTCCAGTCTGGGTGGCAACTGTAATGGTGGTTGCAGTTTCAGCTCTATCAGATCAGAGAACCAGGGTTTCCTTGGCCAATACAGAATTATCACTATCTCCTTTCTTTGTTTCTGCTTTATCTTTTAAATTATTTTTCTTATGAGAGGGAAGGGCAGGAATGCATATCACAAGCTTTCTGGCACCTGTGGGACAGGGCTCTGTTCCCAGGGACTTGGGATCTGATTCCCCGGTAAAGTATTTTAGCTGCTGGTGTTTTTGTAACTTGCAAACAGATTAACCAAGAGGAAACCAAGCATCTTTAAGATCAGAGTGAAGACTTCCTGGTTCAGGCACTATTCTGTTCACTGTGCAATGGCTGAGCCAGTCTGCTTTCTGATTCAACTTCCCTTTTATGTGTATCACCTGGGAAGAGAGATTCTTTTCTGCCCATTTTGTTATCTCCTATAGTATATTTGTAGTCTCTGATAGTACAGAAGCCATTATACACCCACTTGTGAAGGATAGAGATGAGATGAGAAAGTTACCTTATGCAGTAACATAGGTTCTTCAAGATGTGTGTCCCTGTGGGTGCTCCACTTTAGGTGTTTGTGCTCCCCTGTGCTCATAATTGGAGATTTATGGTAGCAGTTCCCGGTTGGGTCACACATGTGTGACCCCCATCTCACACCACTTCAGGTGGTTATCTGGCACTGTGCGACCAACCCCCACTCTGTTCCTTCTCTACTGCAGACCATTAGTGCAAAACTCTGAAGTAGAAGGGAGGAGGAATGATAGTGGAGCACCCACAGGGGGACACACATCTCGGCTGTTTAACAAAATGTTATGTACGTTTGTGGAGCATGTCATTTCAGATCCTGAGAGCCATGAAGTAACCACGCTTTGAGTTGGAGTCTTTGAGAATCCGGATGGAGGACGTGTCCTGTGTCCTCAGACAGAAGCTGAGACAGAAGCGGGAGTGTGCATGGTGGACACGCCGCCATCCGTAGAAGGTAAGGATACATTTGTTGAGACCACATGTGGGCTATTAGGATCACTCTGGATCTGTCCTGTCTGTTATTGTGAAGCACTCAAGCTAGGAGAGGGGTGGGAGGGAAGGCGTACAGGAGGGGAGCATTCCATTTAGTGAGGAAGGCATCGCTGACAAAGTATGGACCGAGTCCTGTTCTGGAGCAAAACTGCAGGCATTTGGTATTTTGTGTGGTTGCAAAAAGATCTATTGTTGGGAATTCCCAGGTCTGAAAAATGTTTAGGAGAACATGTATCCAGCTCCTACTCATGGTCCTTAGAGAAGTTCCTGCTCAGGGTATCTGCTGTGGTATTCTGGCATTCAGGTAGGTACGATGCTGAAATATGGACATTGTGCTTGATGCACCATTGCCAGAGTCACATGGCTTCCATGCATAGGAAGTGTCATGTTCCCCCTTATCTGTTTATGTAAAACATACAAGCCATGCTGTCTGTAAGGACCTGTACAGTCTTGTCTTTGATGATCAGTAAGAAGTGGGAGTAGGTGTTTCGGACAGTTCATAATTCTAAAAGGTTTATATGAAGATGGGATTCCACTGTGGACCACTGGCCCTGGATAGAGTGTGGGTTTAGATGTGCCTCCCAACCCAGAAGGGATGCATCTATGGTGATGGTAAACGCTGGTGGATTCTGTTCGAAGGGCACCCCCCTCCAAATGTTGTATGGGTATGTCCATCATAAAAGGGAGAGAGTCTTTTATTTTGTCCAGCATTGTGAGGCGTTCATTTATATTGTGCCTGTGTGGAACATAGTTGTCCGGAGCCAGGCTTGTAGACACTGCAAGTGTCTGATGACGAAGGTCATGACAATCATGTGGCCTAGAAGTTGTAGGCAGGTTTTGGTAAACACTTGTGGACTGTTTCGCATCATGGAGATCAGGTTGGGTAAAGTGAGAAATTATTTTCTTGGTAGAGAGACCATTGCTTCAGGGGAATTGAGGTATGCCTCAATAAACTCCTGTTTTTGTGCTCGTGTCAGAGTGGATTTTTCTATGTTTATTTGAAGGCCTAACCTCGTAAATAGAGTTATCACCTATCTAGTGGACTCTAACGCTGTCTGCCATGTTGGTGCTTTCAGCAGACAGTCATCCAAGTATGGAAATTTCAGGATTCCTTTTCTGCGGAGGTAGGCAGCTACAACGGCTAGGACCTTTGAAAATACCCGCGGGGTACTGGAGAGGCTGAAGGGTAGGACTTTGTCTTGAAAATGATCTTGTCATATTGCAAAGCAGAGAAACCTCCAATGTGATGGATGAATGGTTATATGAAAATACACATCCTAGAGGTTGAGGGCTGAGAACCAGTCTCTCCTGTCTAGTGCTGGAATCATGGTGCCTAGTGTGACCATTTTGAATCGTTGTGTTTTCAAATTTATGACTCGCTGTAGGTTGAGGATGGGTCTTCACCCTCCTGGTTTTTCTGTGTGAGAAAATAGTGTGAATAGATTCCCTTCGTCTGTATTCCATTGGTATGAGTTCTACTATTCCTAGATGTATGGGGTGGGTTACCTCTTCTCACAGTAGATGTTCATGAGAGGAGTCCCTGAAGAGGGACGGGGTGGTAGGGTGGGTAGGGGGCTTGGAGGTAAAGCAGATGAAGTAACCAGTCCCGATAATTTCCAATACCTATCTGTCTGTTGTAATATTTTTCCAGATTGTTAGAATGGAAGCAGGCAATCTCCAAAGGTTTTGCAAGTTGTAGATGGCTCCAGCATTGAAAAATACAGGGTTCTCAGGCCCTCAGCCAAATTTGTTGTCTGGAGGTCAATGGCTAGCACATAGTATTTGAGGGAGTAGATTGTTCTCTCAATGTTTTCTGCTTCTGCCCCGATGCTCATAATATCTGTGGCGTTGTGCATATAGAGGGGGGTCAGGATCTTTGACAATTTCCCTGTTTTCTTTTGGTCCTAGGTATGTAAATGCTGAGAGAGCTCAGTGTTGCCCTCGAGTCCTTGAGAATGTGTAGTGACTCATTTGTTTTGGGCGCAAATAGCTTAGATTCTTTGGTCTTCAAGTGTCGAATGTATCGGCTTTGGGAATCCAGAGAGATGGAGCCAGGAAGCCCTTCTCATAACCACCATGGTGGCTATGGACCTCGCTGTTGTATCAGCAGAATCCAGAGCATCCTGGAATGCTGTTCTGGTTATGAGTTGACCTGCTGATAGAATTGATTTGAATTGCTTTTTTTAAATCTTCTGGAATAAATTCAATAAATTCAGAGAATTTTGCCTAATTATTGTGGTCATATTTTGCTGGTAATGCTTCATAGTTAGCTATTTTCAAGTATAAGGTCAGAGAGGAGTATGCTTTGCGGCCAAAAACGTCGAGCTGCTTCCAATCTTTGTCATAGGGCATGTTTCTGGATATTCTTGTCTGCCCCATTCATTGACCACGTCAATCACTAATGAGTTCGGCATTGGATGTGAGAAGAGAAATTCAGTTCCCTTTGTGGGCACGCAGTAATTTTTATCAGATCTCTTGCATGTGGGTGGGATCGTTGCTGGGGTTTGCCAGAATAACTTTACTGGTTCCATAATCACATCATTTGTTGGAAGGGCGATTTTGGAGGATGTCGATGTGTGCAATATGTCTATTAATTTATATTGTGCCTCCTGGACCTCTTTAAGGGAAATGTCCAGTGAGCTCACAACTCTCTTATAGAGATCCTGCAATTGTTTCAAACCATCTCCTGTGTTGGGAGGCAGGGGCATGATAGTGTCATCAGGCAAAGATGAAGAGAAGTGAGCTTCAGGTGGATTGTCCTTGTCAAAGAATTCCTCCTCCTCTTCCCCCCCGTTCTCTAGATTCAGGTGGTCCCTGTGCTGTTGATAGGGATGAATGATGTGTGCTTGCTCTGGATGGGCTGGCAAGTCTGTGTTGTTGTTGTTGTGGTAAGTATGCTGTCCACGGGCTCTAAAATGGGTACTCTGGAGTGAAGGGCATAGGTGGCATCCAAGGATGCCCATACCTGGATTGGTCCTTAGGGTCCATGAGGTAGCCCTTGCCTTGTACAGATGAGCAGGTGTGATGAGAGCATTCACAGGGGAAGAATGTTGTGGAGAGTGTAGAACATCTTTGTCTCCATACTCATCATTGCTAAAAAATTGCGGGATGAAAAGAGGTGGAGAACTGGGTTGACTAGGTTCCGAGGATGCTACGTAGACTCCAGTATCGAGGAGACAGTGAGGTCTTCCTGGCATAGGAATTGCTGCAAAGTGGATGGCATCAGTACCATTGGCGTAGTAGGAGTCGGTACCGGATGGTTTGATCTGCTCATCGGTGCCAATGTGCAGCTCAAGTGCATGGTGTCTGCGCTAGGTGGTGGATCATCTGTGGAAGCGCCAAGATGCTCTGTACTGGGTTTTTGATCAGCTCTGCTGGTAGCGCAGCATGGGATTTCAGTTTCCCCTTGCTGCCTGTGAAACAGCTCAGCCACTTGGCATATTTTGTTTTCTTGGTACCGACGGTGCTGGAGGGACCCACTATTTCGGCAGCTGAAAGGATCAGTGCGATTGGTACCAAAGCCATTTGCCCATTGGAGGAGTGCCCTTTCTTGGCCAACTCCTGAGTCGGGGACGTTGTACCCTGTTTGTTTGCCACCTTCTTGGTGAATTGATCGGAAGCCTGAACCGTGGAAGAAGGGCCCCTGTAAAAGACTGTAGTTGGTGATCTCTGACCAGGAGGGGTCCATACCTCAGGCTGAGACACTAGACAGAGAGACTTCTCCATGAGGAGGAATTTAAGTTGGAGATCTCTTGCCTTCCTGGTTTGAGATTGTGACAATGCGAGCACTTCTGTGGTATACGTGTCTTGCCGAGACAGTGGATGCACAAAAAGTGTCCATCCGAAACTGGTATAGAAAGTCTGCAAGTAAGGTAGCATTTGAACTCTGGGGAGTTGGGCATGCCCCTCAGGGAGCGTACTCTCCCCATAAGGAGAAAACAATTACTCTACTGCAGTGGTTGAACGGACGCCTACAGTCCTATGAAGAGAAACAAAAAAAATGCAATTTTTGCTGTTAGTTTTTGTATCTTTTGCTAGTTGCTCTTTGAGTTGTTTTTTGGCCTGCCTAATTATACTTGACTTGCCAGAGTGTGGGTGGCCTTCACTTCCCTATCTGTGGGGTCCTTGGGAAAGAATTCCCCTTCAGCCAGAATAATCATGTATCTTGCTAAGGATGCTACTGCAGTATCTACTTTTGAAACCTCACTAATAGAACATTTAGGCTCTTGGAGTTTGTAAAAATCTAAGGTCATATATGTTAATGGTCTTACTCCTGCTGAGTTTTTCACTTCTCCCTAATCATGCCTCCAAAAAAGGAGTGATGGGGAATCAGAACCTTGAGGGAGGATTTTGAGGGGCGGTATTTACTTCAAGGCTTGTGCTCAGGAGCTTGGATAAATATTGTGGACACAATCTTTTGCACATGCCCTCAAACTTATTTTTTGGCGGGATGAGGGGGTGGGGGGAAATATTTTTGCTACATTTTCCCTGAGTCCTGCTCAGATTCAGAGCCTGACAGCTCTCCTTCCTCGGTAGACGAGGAATCTGAGTCAGAGGAGGAGTGCTGCGTAATTTTTTTGTACTTTCTATCTGTTGTTTGTTTGTACTTTCATTCTGGCGGGTTTTGGCACGGTTTGTGAGCATGGCTGCTATGGCATGGCCAGAACGCAGTTTCTTGCCACTTGCTTTAGGCAGTGCCCAAAGCCCTCTACAGCATTCTCTGTCAGAGCCTTCTCCATCAGAGTCCTGTTCCTCCAGGGTGGCATCTCCTTATCTGAGTTCCCTGACCTGGATTGGGAAGGTAGTAGTTAGTTATGAGCCTGGCATCTCTCCTCAGGGAAACAAAGGCCCACTTCAGTACTTGTGTGGGGACCAGTATCTGAGTAGGGTTCGTATCTTTGCAGTCCTGTTTTACTCCAGGACGTACCTCCTGGGTAAGCTGGATGAAATCCTCTTCATCCTTAGAGGCTCTGTCTGTTTTGCCCTATGTCTCCTGGTTGGGTTTCTCTGTGGTGGAGTCACTGCTTTTTGGGTGTGTAGGGGACCCAATATTGCCTGTCCCATTCAGAGCTCTGTGTTCTAGCAGAGTTAAGTCCTCTGACTGGGAGCAGCCTGAGCATCTTTCGTCTTTGGCTGAACACCTGAGAAAACTGCCGCCTTGCATAGAGCGCACCTTGATTTTGCCCACTGCTTAAGTTGCTGGTCTGCCATGTCTGAGAAGGGGCAATGGAGGCTGTAGATTGCTATGTCCACCAGGCTGCTCAAATCCTGGACCAGAAGGCTTGAAGCAAACCAAAATGCTCAAACTACCCAAAAAACAGCCTAAACAGTAACTTTAAAGGAGTGAGTTAAGCAAACTGCTGCTGCGGAAGCAGGATATTGGGGGGGAGGAGGGTTGGGCCAGCGCAAGCTGTGTTGCAGCTCTGAACCCGCACAGGAAGCGACAGTGACGAGAGCAGTCTCATGCTTAGCAGAACTGCGGGAAATGGTGGGTTGCAGAAAATGGTAGAGAAAAACTGGCGATTGGTTGAGTTCTATCAATATGACTATTTAAGAATTAGTTCAGCTGTTGACCTAAGTCTTGCTGTAGTCTATAGAAAAACAATTTGATACCTTAATTTTTCAAATATAGACCATTCACAAGACTTCAATTACTTCCAACTACATGGGAAGTTTAAAGCATCTGCAGTATTCAGTTAAGATAGTTCAGGACCAAGGCAAAATACTGATATATTTCTTAAAGGGCCAAGTTTAATTTTAACTCCTAAAAACAAATAGGGGAATTCTCAACATTATTTCTGTACTCGGTGCTGTAAGTTTGAGGTGGATATAATATATTCTTCATACAAACCAAAGAAGCTCTCTCCCTCCTTTAAGTGCAAAATGGAACTGTACTTTCACTACGGAGTTGCAAGTAACTATTAGTGATGCAAACTTCCAGGTCCCCTCCACAAAACACGTTATCAAGCTATTGCAGGGGTAGGCAACCTATGGCACAGGTGCCGAAGGTGACACACAAGCTGATTTTCAGTGGCACTCATGCTGCCCAGGTCCTGGCCTCTGGTCCAGGAGGGCTCTGCATTTTAATTTAATTTTAAATGAAGCTTCTTAAACATTTTAAAAACCTTATTTACTTTACATACAACAATAGTTTAGTTATATATTATAGACTTCTAGAAAGAGACCTTCTAAAAACATTAAAACTATTACTGGCACGTGAAACCTTAAATTAGAGTGAATAAATGAAGACTCGGCACGCTGCTTCTGAAAGGTTGCCGACCCCTGAGCTATTGGATAGTGGTCTAATTACCATGCTGTATTGCAAAGGTTCATAGACTGAAAAAAATGGTGCTTTTCCTTAGCTGGATTGACTCCCAGTACAGCACTTCCTGCTTGGTAAGGGGCTACTCATGCAAAGCCCTATTCACATGCATAGTCCCCTTGGTGTCAGTGGGATTACCCACATAAGAGAAAGTTATTCACCTTCTGCAGTAATGATGGTTCTTCAAGATGTGTGTCTATGTGCTCCACTATAAGTGTGTGTGCACCCTGTGCCTCTGATCAGAGATCTTTAGTAGCAATGTCCATTTGGTCCACACGTGCGCTCTCCTCCCTCCCTTGTGCTCTGCTGCGAGGCTAATTAGCAATGTGCGGGTGAACCATCCTCAGTTCCTTCTCTACTGTAGAACCCCTATTGGGAATTCTGAAGTAGATGGAGAGTGGGTTGGTTGTGGGGAACCATTGTTACTTCACAAGGTGAGTAATTACTTTGAGTATTGGTGCTCCACTGTAGGTGGTGTCCCTATTGGTGCTCCACTGTAGGTGACTCCCAAGCAGTATCTCCAATGGAGGGTTGGGACTCTGGAGTCAAAGCCGTTATGGATTACAATACTGTGGAGCTGAAGATGGCAACAGAAGCAGAGTAATCGGACAGTAGTCTGCGAAAGTATGAGCAGACACCCAGGTTTCAAGAATAGGAATGTCTTTAATTCAAGCGACCGAGGTGGAAACTGACCTCGTGGAATGTATAGATTCCAGGTGGAGGTACCAAATTACGAGCATGATAGCAGTAGCTAATACAGCTCTAGACCCATTTAGAGAGCCTCAGAGCTGATATCGCTGTGCCTTTTAATCTTTCTGCAACTGATAGGAAGAGCTTGGGAGATTTCCTAAAGGCCTTCATCCTATCCAAATAGAAGGCCAAGGCTCTCCTAACATCCAGCATATGTAGTATAGCTTCCCTGTTATCATGGAGTGAATGGGTTCCTTTCTACAGCAAAGAATGTAGAAAATCTTGCTCTTGCACCCCAGAACCTAGCTTACTTCTTGCAAAATTCTGTGGGGTGACTTTTTAATTTTACTTCTTCATACTGTACAGTGCTTCATATTGTACAGTGCTGTACTGTATGTAACTGTCCCTTGCTAGTTTTGAGGAAAAAAGACAAAACCTACAAACTCACTATGTCTGGGTGCATGGTTATTCCTCTTGCTATGATTAATACATACCTCTGCTTCCATTTGATAAGCATTTTCTACTCTACTAAAATCCTTTGTCACAGTCACATTTTCTTCCTGAAACAAAGTACAAGAGTATAATTTTTAACCAAAGCAATTAAGAATTTGTGTTCACAGGCTACATGATATTCTAACTTTCCCTATTGTTGTGTTACTGGTAACTCAGAAACACATGTGAAATTTGCTACACCACTCTCTTCAGTTAGAATCCAGATGGCAGTTAAAAGTGGCAAGTTTCTTTTGAAAAGTGATAAGTCTAGTGTTCTGGACAACAATTCTTCCTTTAATAAGAGTCTAATCCTTTAATAAGTGGCAGTTAGTCAAAGCTGCGTATCACTGCATAACAGTCCATCTGACTCACAAAACAATGAGTTTAAAGTTTAAAGAGAACTAGCGTGTGAAAAGTGCTTTCCAAATCCATATTCTAGATTTCAAAAGCAGCAGCTTGTAGTGAATAGGTGACTTAAAAAATGATTGAGCAATGTTATTTTTTCCTCTTAAGGAGTACCTCCTTTAACTATCTTTGCCATAACAGCAGCTGTATTATTCAAAGTGATGATCACACAAAGCACTAGGAATGTTTGCATGAGAAACACTATATAAATAAAATACAAAGAGATTCTAGTTACACTTGAACATTGAAATGGTTTGGTGCTTGTGTCATATCAAACCCTCTCCTTCAGTCTACAAAGCCTCTAAATTGTTCAATTTCACCATTAAAAAGGGAAAAAACTCAGGGTGTTTCAGAGAAAATGATTATTAGAAAAGGGAAGGATGTTCTATCTTTTTTAAAAATGCATAATTTACAAAGATTTCCAGAGTGATTGCTTCAAAACACACACCCGCATTTTTCCTTTTGAGATCACAAACTTCCTTTCAGAGTCTCTTCTTCCTCTTTCCCAGCCCCCACTTCATTCTGAACTGACACAATACAATCACTCCTTTTTAAAATAACTGCATCACAATAAAAAGTTTAATTTATAATAAATCAAGAATTGTAAAAGATTTAAATCTTTCTAAACCTCTAAAGTGTGGCTGGCTCAGGGATTTGGTAATGGCAGATAAGCAGATTTTCCATTTGAACTGTGTTGAATTCCTCTTTGAGTGGAAAAGAACAGCATTTCCCTCCACTGTTTATCCACTTCCCTTACTCATCCACAAAAGAAGCTTGTGTCAATGTATTCCTTGAGTCAGGAACACATAAGATAGCATGCACTGATCTATGGCGCTATGTAATGACAAGCATTTCAAGTTACCAATTTGAGTCAGCTCCACAAATTATTACCATTGTTCAATGGCTTAAAAGTAGACTTTGCAGAATTCAATTTTTTTTTTTATAATTGAGAATATCAAAATATTTATTTCTAAGCATTTTTATCAGTTTAAATTTTCAGTTACACAAAATTATGGGTGGGATTATCAATTATTTAATGGCAGATGTTGAGATTCAACAAATTAAAGTTTTAGAACCGTTAAAACACAAATTGTGAAAATATACAAACTATCCTTAAACTCTAAGTTCTCAAGGAGCATTTTTCTTACCCTGCCTATTTGTAAGTTTTTATTACTATCAATTGAAATATTTTTCCATTGGTTTGTGTGTATATGGTGGAACTTACGGATATTTTTCAATAGCAAGCTAATCCTTCCAAGCCTTTCTATAAAATATGAGTTTGGGAATCTCAGTACAATTTCCAATAGACAAATCTCAAATGCAGTTAACTTTTTGGCAGTCTCTTCAGTGAAGGCCAAGGGATGATTTGGCCACAGTGACCAAATTGCACTTCTCAGGCAGAAGCATTCTTGCCAGAACAGGGTTGATGTAAATTAGCAAAGTAGCTGCCTGTGGAGTGGATAGATAGCTTAAGTCAATCCAATTCTAAAAATTTACTTAGCTTATAAAATAGCTTCAAGATTTTTTAAAAAAACAAATCCTACAATATTTTTAATATCAATAGGGAAATGTAGTCCATTTATTTGGACTGCCATAGGAAACCCTTTTTCACTTTTCTCCCAACCTCTCTCAAACATTACATAGAAATAACCAAGCTGACATGACTAATAATGAACAGCTGTTTTGGTAATCTGAATTATGGAGAAGAAAAATGTCCCCCAACCCCATTCAAAATGTTTTAAGCCTATCCTCTCTCTGCACAGATTGAAGTACAATTGCCTTATTTGATACTTTATATGGGTTGCATATGTACTTAAGGACACTGCCATCTTGTGGTTTTGGGTCCTATTACAACATAAATGGTGGTAAGACATTTTGTTTTCAGTATCAGTTTCGGTAATATTCCACAGGAAGTTAATTTTTATCCCATTACACTCCAGATTTGAAATTAACAGTTTTCAGCAATAATCAATTCCAGATAAAAATTAGTGGAAGAAATGTCTGCTCAGTTATATTGTTAACTTTTAACAATAATATTCCAGTTGAGATTTTTTGCTCCTGTTTATGATGTTCTTTCTTGATAGAAAGGAAGGTGAGGGAACAATGGATGTTAGCAGAATTCTTAATTAGAATTATGACTGACTAGCTGAAAATGAAAAGGCTTTTTGGTTTATTTTTAATTGCTTATGTCTGCTGTAAGTTTTTTCTTCTTTTTGAGGAGCTATCAGTTTAATCATACTAGCCACAGAAAAAAATAGTTTTAGCAACACTTTAAGATGAACTTTACATTTGGTGCCATGTTCTTAGAACTTGTGTAACAGTCTGTTCCATCTTCTAACTTTCAGTGGGCAAGAAATGGTTTACAGTAGGATAATTTTCCAGTTCAGAATAATTAACAGATCACATGCAAGACATGTTATCTCATCCACTCCATCAGTCCATAAGCCTATTCTCAAAAGAATCACACATGTAATTTGCTTACCCACTGTATTTTTGTAATGTTACTGAAGTGAACCACCACTGTTCCAGAAAAAGATCATTTATTTGTTTTGCAATAGCATGTCATGGAAGAGGATCCCATTTTATTAGACCGGGGTAGCAATATTCGGCATCTGGCCCATCAGAATAATCTGCTGGCGGGCCGTGAGACATTTTGTTTACGTTGACTGTCCACAGGCATGGCCCTCCATAGCTCCCAGTGGCTGCAGTTCATCGTTCCTGGCCAATGGAAGCGGGGGGCCGCATCCCACAGGGACATGCTGGCCACTGCTTCCCACAGCTCCCATTGGCTGGGAGCAGTGAACCGCAGCCACTGGGAGCTGCGGGGGGCCGTGCCTGTGGACAGTCAATGTAAATAAAATGTCTCATGGCCCACCAGTGGATTACCCTGATGCTGCATGCCGAAGGTTGCCAACCCCTGTACTAGACACAAAATGTATAAACAAAATGGAAAGATTGTTCCTGTCCCAAATTGCTGCCAGTCCAAGGCTAAATGTCTTACATGGTGATGCTATGTCTTTCTCTGCTTTTCCATTTTCCCCTACCCTTAAAGCATGAAAATCCTACAAAATCTGCTACCACCATAAGCCTGCATTCGTAAATTTTCTTCTGCTAGGAGGAGCCACTTTGCAGCCACTGCTGGTTGCACCATAGATGCTGAAATGAATGACCACTCCTTCCTTCCTGAACATGGAAAAACAACCTAAAACAAAATGTGAAAGCTCAAGCCAAGGTGAAGAGCAACCAATTATGAAAAAGGAAATGTCCGAAGGTAGTCAAGTTTTGCTGTAAATTTTGCTCCACTTCATTTTGGTTCTTACTAAAAAGGAAACAACCCATTTTACTCAGCATGAAAGGTAAGACAGAGATCACAGTTGGGAGAAAAACTTAGTTTGAACATATATGTCCTTAATATACAGTAGCAATTGGCTATACCATTATTTGCATTTGTAAATTACCAATTAACATTTCAGGTCATTTAAAAACTGCCTTTTTAAAACCTTTAGATAAAAGCTTTGGAGAAATGTACACAACTTAACTTTGCACTATGGTAAACAGTATATAGAAGGACAAATGGAAACAGCACAGGAAAAGTTCGCGCTACTTTTTAATTCTATATTTATTTTTTCTCCTCCTTGGCATAAGTTTGTTTTGTTTTGTTTTTGTGATGACGTCCCATCTACGTATTCATGGGAAATAGTGTATTCTGACACCTCCCAAGAGCCCCAACTAATTAAAATATGAACCTAGACGGATAATCTGGAATTGAAAGCCATAAATACCTAGATAAAGTTAACTGGTATTCAAAGCATACTGCAATTACGAATTACAAATGGTATTTGTGCTCCAATCCCTCCTTCTCTTTCATCCAACCTTGTGATGGCACCTCGCATGAGGCTTATAAAATTGGCAACATACAAGTCAAATGCAAAGAAGACTGTCTTACTTTAATAGCATGAAACCTGTCTTAAGCAAACTCAAGAGATCAACAAAAGTTTACTTGCTTAACAGGCGTATTTTAATAAAGGTGGAGCAGAATTAGACTCAACAGATTTGAGAATACTTTGGGATTTCTTAGGGCAAATGGTTGCCTAGTAAAGGTGGTGTCTTGTCCAGCCTTCAGTGTATACTTATTTAACTACTAGGTGTGAATACATGTTATTATTGGAACAAACCTTTAACTGCTTTTCACATTAATGTCTAAACCAGAATTCAAGTAGCATGTAGTTTGTGGGTTTTGTTTTGTTTTTTAAATAGCTTCTGACCCTGAATCCTCATGCTACTGCTATCACAAGTCACTGCTTATTTTTAGCAAGGTGGCCACTATTAACTGCCAGCTGCAATATGTCTTAAAAAAAGGAGGTGGGGGGGTGGGTGCCAGGGGCCTTAGTGGCTAAGTAAAAGACTATTTCCTCATTTTATTTCTCTATAAGCCCTCAAAGCAGACTCTGTGTTTTGTAAAGTGCTGCATACACTTAACAGTACTCTATAAATAAATGCTACAGTGTGGTTTATTTCTGATTAAAATCTTGTGTAAACATGTATGGAAATTAGGTGCAGCCCTCAGGCTTCCTGGCAACCTGCTAATGCAGCTCTTGCTGCTGCAAAGATTGTGCTGTACTGATCTAGTCCAACTCCCTGGTACAACAAAAATGATTAAGGGGAATGGTGATATGGATTAACAAAAGGTGTAAATATTTATAGCTTGGCTTAGTAATTCCCATGAGAGCTTAGATATCTTTACAAAGATTGGAAGGGTATAAACACCAGGAAAGGATATTAATTTTAGTGTGGTCCATAATGGTATTGATTAGAAGTAATGAGATAAAAATCAGCAAAGGACAAATTGCTAGTAGTGAGAGTTGTTAGATGGTAGAATAACCTACAATGTAAATGGAGGAAGTCCCAGTGTTGGAGTGATTTGAATCAGAGTAAAACAAAGCAATACAACTTATACCACAGGAAAAAGCTTCAGGAAGAAAAAACAAACAACAAAAAACAATGGGACTTTAGGTTGCTCTTCTGTAAGTTGCCTTGACCCTGATACCTTACTGGTATTGAGGTACCCAGAACTGAGTGTGGTATTAGGTGGACTTTTCAGTAAGTATAAGGGAGAATTAATACCTCCCTTTTCCATGATCTGATGTGTCTGCACCTGCAGTCCAAAACTGTGTTGGCATTTTTTACCACTGTGTCACACTGAATGTTCAGATCTCAGAGGCAGTCTACTGTCACTCCTAGGTCTCACCAGCATTACTTTCTGAGATACAATTTCTTTAAATGTATGTCAGACTGGTGTTCCCCAGATACATAGCTTGGCTTGGTACAGGTCAGACTTCATTTTGTAAAAAATGTTTCAGGTCTCATTGGTGTTTGCAACACCTCCTAATTTGAGTAGTATCTTACTTTAATTTGCATGCCGTTTATCCATCTTCTATGTCATTCATGGAAGTGTTGCAGCACTTTGTGTCATCCTATTTTCAATTACCCTAGTGCAGGGGTAGGCAATCTATGGCACAGGTGCCGAAGGCAGCACGCAAGCTGATTTTCAGTGGCACTCACACTGCCCGAGTCCTGGCCACCGGTCCAGGGGCCTCTACATTTTAATTTAATTTTAAATGAAGCTTCTTAAACATTTTATAAACCTTATTTACTTTACATACAACAATAGTTTAATTATATATTATAGACTTATAGAAGGAGATCTTCTAAAAACGTTAAAATGTATTACCGGCACGTGAAACCTTAAATCAGAATAAATAAATGAAGACTCGGCACACCACTTCTGAAAGGTTGCCAACCCCTGCCCTAGTGGCAAGGTTGGAAGTTAGTTATTCACAACTTGGTCACCACAAGCTAGGCTTCCATGAGTCATTTTTTTGTGATCTTCCCATATTTTTTAAAAGAAGTATTCATTTACCTAGCAATGAATTATGAGATGGTTGAACAATTTATTAGGGTGGTTATTTTTGGTGTAGGAATGAAACAAGTCAAAGGCTTCCCAATAATAAAGAACGTGTACACGAAAAAAACAAACTGCACCACACATTCATCTACTGGATTTTGAGACTTCAGCAGATTTCATAATGGTGTAATTGCCTGAAATGCTATAAGCCCTTGGATAAAGTTGTTTGCTTTCAAATTATTCTTTTGAAGCTAAAGCTGCAGATACCTCCAAATAGTGTATAAGACACTGATTTTGAAATTGGGCTTGTGCAACTGTGATTTCAAAGCTTCCTCCTGGCCCACCCTTGTACTTATTCAAAAATGCCATCCATATTTGAAAAGCTCACCAGTGTGGCTGTAATCTTCTGAAACAGCTTACTTGGATTAATAATTAACCCACAGAAGTTTGGAGGTAAAGAGCACTTTCAATAGAAAAACTTTCTCAGGGTATGGCTACACTTGGAATTTCAGAGCGCTGCCGCGGCAGCGCTTTGAAGTGAGTGTGGTCGGAGCGGCAGTGCTGGGAGAGAGTTCTCCCAGCGCTGCATGTAAACCACATCCTTTATGGGTGTAGCGTGCAGCGCTGGGAGCTGTGCTCCCAGCGCTGCTGCCCTGATTACACTGACGCTTTACAGTGCTGTATCTTGCAGCGCTCAGGGGGGTGTTTTTTCACACCTGAGCGCGAAAGTTGCAGCGCTGTAAAGTGTGAGTGTAGCCATACCCTCAGTAAGGAACTATTGACAGCTGTTGTAACTCACTGAATATTTTTGGATAAGACTATTCATTCTGTATGAGCAGTGTATAGGGAGTGTCAATGCTGAGAGATTCCTCAGATAGATTTTAATATAAGTAGCCACACCGTAGCAAGAGAAACAGAACTATGGACAAACTGGAGTCTAACAAGATAGACTCAGTCCTGTCTGTATGAATCATGTGCCACTGCATATATCTTAATAGGATTAGAAATATCTCGCCAGAGTGAATAAGTGTGAAGTATTTTTTTTTTCAGATGTGAGCATTATATTCACACACAGAAGCCACAAGCGGCTGAATGCTGGAAACCTACAATCTTCTACTTATCCATATAAGAAGTACTGAATAGTACAGGCAGCAGCATAAGCCTCCTCTGTCACCATCTGCCTCATTCCTGATTTGAAGAGTCAGCTTCTACGGGCAGGAAGATAATTCAGCTTCCATTCACTTTCAGTCTTTGGCTTCTCAGATGAGAATAGCAACAAGCTGTGATTATGACATGGATCGCTCGCCACTAGAAAACTGACTGATAACCAACTTCATATGCATAAGTCACAGAACAGCTATTAGACACCACCCACCTGGGCTAGATTCCTTCCAGCAATCTAGGGGTAAAGTGAGTTCTTCTGATTTAGTGGCAGCCTCTCATTTTTTTGCTTTCAGATATATTTTTGCCAACATAAATATCAATGAGAAAAGTATCAGATTAGTGGTCTGAGCATTGGCCTGCTAAACCCAGGGTTGTGAATTAAATCCTTGAGGCCATTTAGGAAACTGGGGTAAAAATCTGCCTGGGGATTGGTCATTTTTATTTTTTAGGGGGAAGGATAGCTCAGTGGTCTGAGCATTGGCCTGCTAAACCCAGGGTTGTAAATTCAAGCCCTGAGGGGGCCACTTTTGGTTCTGCTAGTGAAGGCAGGGGGCTGGACTCAGTGACCTTCTGGGGTCCCTTCCAGTTCTATGAAATAGGTATATCTCCATATATTATGTGTCCTAGCCTGTGGTGGAAGATCCCTGGTCTGTCTGCAGTAGACAGGTACAACTCCCACAACCAGTTCACTTTCCTTGTAGAGAAAGCACAATTATTGTCATCATTCCCCTGTAAAATTTTAACCACAGTGCTGCCTCTTTTCTGAAGGAATTTAGAGGTATAACTCCCTGTTTTAGGCCATTTGTTTTCTGAGTGGGTCAGAAACATAGGCAGGGTTAAGGGAAGAAGAGAGAACAGTGTGCTATGCTCTGTTGCTGCAAGAGAACAAATGACTGCTGCAGACTAGACAGAGGGGCCAGCAAGCAAAGTGTTAGTGCCACTCTTAACATATTAGCAACAGAGTGTGTAGCTAACACACTCTGCAGCAGAATATCAGTGCACAATGACAGTGAGGTGAACGTAAATGAAGGCTGCATAATCCTCCTACCCAGCAAGGCAAGCAGCAACTACTTCACAGAGAGAAAGAAAAGCACAGATATAGAGACAGGATTGGCTTAGATAGAGAGAGATCCTTAAGGCAGTCTTGCAAAATATTACCCACACCATGAAAATAAGTGTGGGCAAGTAAAACTTTGCCCAGGTCTACACTACAAGTTTAGGTTGAATTTAGCAGCGTTAGATTGATTTAACCCTGCACCTGTGCACACGACAAAGCCATTATTTTTTACTTAAAGGGCAGTTAAAATCAATTTTGGTACTCCTCTGACAAGGGGACTAGCAATGAAATCGACCTTGCCAGGTCGAATTAGGGGTAATGTGGTAGCAATTCGACGGTATTGACCTCCGGGAGCTATCCCAGAGTGTGCCATTGTGACCGCTCTGGACAGCACTCTCAACTGCGATGCACTGGCCAGGTAGACAGGAAAAGGCCTGCGAACTTTTGAATCTCATTCCTGTTTGGCCAGCGTGGCAATCTGCAGGTGAGTGCAGATCTCATCAGCAGAGGTGACCATGATGGAGTCCCAGAATAGCAAAAGAGCCCCAGCATGGACCGAACAGGAGGTATGGGATCTGATCGCTGTATGGGGAGACGAATCTGTGCTATCAGAACTCTGTTCCAAAAGACGAAATGCCCAAACATTTGAAAAAAATCTCAAAGGGCATGAAAGACAGAGACTATAACAGGGACCCGCAGCAGTGCCACACGAAATTTAAGGAGCTGAGGCAAGTCTACCAAAAAAACCAGAGAGGCAAATGGCCGCTCCGGGTCACAGCCCCAGACATGCCACTTCTATGATGAGCTGCATGCCATTCTACCCCACCCGTGCTTTGACTCTGTCGATGGAGTAGCACGCAACAGGGATGCAGGTTTTGAGGATGAGGAGGAGGTTGAAGATAGCTCACAGCAAGGAATCTGAGAAACCGTTTTCCCCGACAGCCAGGAACTGTTTCTCACCCTGGACATGCAGTCAGTATTCCCCGAACCCATCCAAGGCTGCCTCCCGGACCCACCAAGTGGAGAAGGGACTTCTGGTGAGTGTACCTTTGTAAATATTATACATGGTTTAAAAGCAAGCATGTTTAATGATTAATTTGCCCTGGCAGTCGCAGCCAGTACAGCTACTGGAAAAGTGTTAACGGGTCTGGGGATGGAGCGGAAATCCTTCAGGGACATCTCCATAAAGCTCTCCTGGATGTACTCCCAAAGCCTTTGCAAAAGGTTTCTGGGGAGGCCAGCCTTAATTCCATCCTCCATGGTAAGACACTTTACCACGCCAAGCCAATAGCACGTAGTCTGGAATCATTGCATAACAAAGCATGGCAGCATATGGTCCCAGTGTTTGCTGGCATTCAAGCAACATCCGTTTTTTATGTGTTATCCTCAGGAGAGTGATATCATTCCTGGACACCTGGTTGAAATAGGGTGCTTTTATTAAGGGGACATTCAGAGGTGCCCATTCTTGTTGGGCTGTTTGCCTGTGGCTGAACAGAAATGTTCCCCGCTGTTAGCCATGCAGTGGGTGGAAGGGTGAAGCAACCATCCCAGAGAATTGGGTGTGTGTGTGGGAAGGGTTTAGTTGGGTTTGTGCTGCACGTTAACCCGAAAACTGTAGCCCCTACTCCTTTTAAATGGCCAACCCATTTTAAATGGCCAACCCAGCAGCTGCTTGGTATGGGACATGAGGGCACTGCTGTTTGAAACCATTCCCACGTTATGAAGATTAAAGAAGCCAAAAGGCTGTGTCTTACCATGGCTGCATGCAAGCCAAATTCTGTTGGCCAGCCCTGTGTGAAAGCTCTCTCACACCAAACCGGCATACCCTCAATAAGAAGCAAAATGTGATCGAAAGCACATGTGCTATGTATTGTTAACAGCAAGGTTGACTGTGAAAAAGTCTACCCATTGTTCTCTAAAATGTGTCTTTTTAATGACTATTCTCCCTTTTTTTTCCCCTCCACCAGCTGAAAATGTTTCAACACTCACATTATCTTCTCCTTCCCAGAGGCTAACAAAGATTAGAAGGCCAAAAAAAAAACACTCGCGATGAAACGTTCTCTGAGCTCATGCAGTCCTCCCACACTGAAAAAGTCCAGCAGAATGCATGGAGGCAGACAATGTCAGAGTCCAGGAAAGCACAATATGAACATGAAGATAGGTGCCGGCTGAAGATAATAAGTGGCGACCTGAAGATGACAGGTGGCATCAGCTTGGTGACAGAAGGCAAGAGGCAATGCTGAGGCTACTGGAGGAACAAACTGATATGCTTCGGCGTATGGCTGAGGTTCAGGAAAGGAAGCTTGAGCACAGCCCACCGCTACAGTCCCTGTGTAACCAACTGCCCTCCTCCCCAAGTTCCATAGCCTCCTCACTCAGATGCCCAAGAACGCGGTGGGGGGGCCTCCGGGCACCCAACCACTCCACCCCAGAGGACTGCCCAAGCAACAGAAAGCTGGCATTCAATAAGTTTTAAACTGCAGTGTGGCCTTGTCCTTCCCGCCTTCCCCACCCCACCCGGTGCTTCCTTCCCCACCCTCACCCCTCCTGGGCTATCTTGACAGTTATCCCCCTATTTGTGTGATGAATTAATAAAGAATGCATGAATGTGAAGAAACAATGATTTTATTGCCTCTGCAAGTGGTGATCGAAAGGGGGAGGGTGGTTAGCTTACAGGGAAGTACAGTGAACCAAGGGTGGGGGGGAGTTCATCAAGGAGAAACAAATAGAACTTTCATACCGTAGCCTGGTCAGTTATGAAACTGTTTTTCAAAGCTTCTCTGATGTGCACCGCACCTTCCCGTACTTTGCTAACTGTCCTGAGCCTAATTACACATTCTACCACCATTCTGCACTTGCTCAGCCTATAGTTGAACAGTTCCTGATTACTGTCCAGGCTACCTGTGTACAGCTTCATGAGCCATGGCACTAAGGGATAGGCTGGGTCCTCAAGGATAACTATAGGCATTTCAACATCCTCAATGGTTATTTTCTGGTCTGGGAAGAAAGTCCCTTGCTGCAGCTTTTGAAACAGACCAGAGTCCCTGCAGACGTAAGCATCATGTACCTTTCCCGGCTATCCCGTCTTGATGATGGTGAAACATCCCTTGTGATCCACCAGTGCTTGCAGCACCATTGAAGAGTACCCCTTTCAGTTTATGTACTCGCTGGCTTGGTGCTCCAGTGCCAAGATAGGGATATGGGTTCCATCTATCAACCCACCACAGTTAGGGAATCCCATTGCAGCAAAGCCATCTACTATGACCTGCACATTTCCCAGAGTCATACCCTTGATATCTGCAGCTCTTTGATTGCGTTACAGCAGCCCCCACAGTAGATTTGCCAACTCCAAATTGATGCCTGACTGACGTAGCTGTCAGGTAGCTGTCTGGCAATGCAAGCTTCCACAGGGCTATTGCCACTTGTTTGTCAACTGTGAGGGCTGCTCTCATCTTGGTATTCTTGTGTTTCAGGGCAGGGGAAAACAAGTCACAAAGTTCTATAAAAGTGCCCTTACACATGTGCAAGTTTTGCAGCCACTGGGAATTGTCCCAGAGGTGCAACACTATGTGGTCCCACCAGTCTGTGCTTGTTTCCCAGGCCCAGAAATGGCGTTCCACGGCATGAACCTGTCCCATTAACACCATGATGTCCACATTGCCGGGGCCCATATTTTGAGAGAAGTCTGTGTCCATGTTCTCATCACTCTCGTCACTGCGCTGCTGTCGCCTCCTCGCCTGGTTTTGCTTTTGAGGGTTCTGGTTCTGCATATACTGCAGGATAATGTGCGTGGTGTTTACAGTGCTCATAATTGCATCAGTGATCAAAGCGGGCTCCATATTTGCCGTGCTATGGCATCTGTGCTGAAAAAAGGCGCAAAACAATTGTCTGCTGTTGCTCTGATGGAGGGAGGGGTAACTGATGACATGGCTTACAGGATTGTCACACAGAATGGCCCCCTCAAGGACTGAACTCACAACCCTGGGTTTAGCAAGCCAATGCTCAAACCACTGAGCTATCCCTCCCCCTACTATTCAGGGAGAAAGGGCGGGGGGAGAAAATGAATACAAAACAAATCTGGTCTCTTTAGGTTTTGATCCACTCCATCTCTCTTACACATCTTAGGCTGGCAGATTGCGCAGTATGACTGCTAGCCATCATTGTCTCCTGGCTGCTCGCCAGAAGACGGTGCAGTACGATTGCTAGCCATCATCATCGTCTGGCTGCTTGCCAGAAGATGGTGCAATATGACTGCTGGCCATCAGCTTCTCCCATTTATGTCCAGGCACCCCCGTCCGACCTCACCAAGGCCAGCCAGGAGCACACATATCTGCCCAGGTGCCCCCGACCGACCTCACTGAGGTCGGCTAAAAGAGCACCCAGGAGATGATGATGATGGCTACCAGTCATAATGCACCGTCTGCTACCAAAAGGCAATGAGCTGCTGCTGTGTAGTAATGCCACGTCTGGCAGCACCCAGGAGCCACATGGTGACGGTGAGCTGAGCGGGCTCCCTGCTTGTCGTGGTATGTCATCTCCATGGGTAACCCAGGAAAAAAGGCAAGAAACGATTTATTGCCGTTGCTTTTACGGGGGGGGGGTTAATTCCCATGGGTGGCGGAGATTGCGGGAACTGTAGGATAGCTACCCACAGTGCAATGCTCCGGAAGTCAACGCTAGTCTTGGTACTGTGGATGCACTCTGCTGAGTTAATGGTCTTAAGTGGGGACACACACAATCAACTGTATAAAACTGATTTCTAAAAAATCGACTTCTATAAATTCAACCTAATTTCGTAGTGTAGACATACCCTTAGACATGGACGTGCAAAATTTCATGATAAGTTTGTGAGCTGGATTTAAAGGCAAGTTTCCTTCTAAATCTTCCACAAAGCAGTGCCCACTGTGCAAGGAAGGTCCTTCACAGGAGATTTCTAAGTCCTAGCCAGAAAAAGGAGGTATAAATTAAAGACCCGTCAGATTTTAAAACAAAATTAATCTTCACATCTATTACCCTCTATATACACGCTTCTAGTTTGTGGTAAGTTTGTGTTACTTACTGATTTTGAAATAAAATACCAAAAACAAAAAGATTTGAAGAAATGGATGTAAGGATTAAAAATAAAATGTTTTAAATGCAGCAAACTGTTGGCTTAGTTTTTGTTTGAGAATTTAAGAAGACATGCCTCACCCAATGCCCCCCACATCAACAATGCCAGTGAAATGTTGAAGTAACTTACAGTGCTGCACCTCATGAGGCTCTTAGAATATTTTGTTACATCTAACTGTAATGAACAACAGGAGAATAAAATCAGTGATCCCTTGTTGGACAGAATATAGACACATCTCTGGTTTATAGCTCAATTTTGACATTTAAAGCATGTATAGGTCTCCTCCAGGTCAGTAACACATACTCAGAGGTGAAAGTAAGCTGGTACGCGCCAGTACGGAGGACCGGTAAGAAAAGGAGACTGACTGAGGGAGAGAAAGAGAAGCCTGCTCCCTGCATTAAGAATAGTTTAAACTCAGCTGTTCCCTGATGGTTCAGCCCCTAGGACTAGGTTTCTGGCCTCCTTGTTAATTTCATTCACAGTAGCTGGGGGGAGGGGGTCGAGGGGAGAGTGTGTTTGACCATGGCAGGGGCAGTTCCTGTCTGCCCCCGGAGATGAGGGGATCTCTCCTACTAATATACACAACAAATACAAGCATTTGGCTGCACAGCTTAAATCCTGAGGTAATAAAAGCAGGTGGAAGGGGAAAACTCACTTTCACATTGGTTTCTCATTTCCTCCCTCCCCCTCCTCCAGCCAGGCTACAGACAAGGCTCTGCATTCCTCCCCATCGCCCCCCCCTCCTCCCCACAGCAGGGGTTTTCCTCTAGGCTCTAGCTTGCAGTAGACTGGCTGAGATGCCTGCTATTGCTGCCTGCAAAAGAACAGTTTAAACTCAGCTGTTCCCTGTGCAGTTCAGTGACCAAAGTTAGGAGCTGTTTCTGGCATTCTTGTTAATTTCACTCCCAATTGTTGTTGGGTGTGTGTGACCATGGCAGGGGCAGTTCTTTTCTGCCCCTGGGATGAGGGGATCTCCTAAACACAATCAAAATCAGGAACCATTTCCAAGTTCAAATCTATCCCATTCCCTCCCCAGCAGAGGATCATGGCTGTGATGTCCAAACTGCTTGCAGATCCTCTTTGAAATGTTACTGCTCAAAAAAAACCAACACAAAAAACATGGCGAACATGGTGGAAAGATGTGTCATAATGATTAGGGTTTATTTTGGGCAAAGCAATTTTGCTAAAACAACTGAAGATTTACAGGGAAAGCAAATAGCCCCCATAGAGAAAACCACAAAGGGATGGGAGGGGAAAACTGAATATTCAGCAAAATTATTGTGCCCCCTTTGAAAGAAATAGCAATTTTCATTTCAATCCACCCTCTTTTTATATTGATTTAAACACCTGAAATGTCCTTAGGACAGTGGGTGCAATCTCAGATCTCTTTGTTTTGTCCTGCCGGCAGAGTGCAAAGGCTGAAATTGATAAAACTTTCTTTAAATATACATTTCAAGAAGGCTATTCCAGTTGTCCTTCATGCACCTCTGACTTTCCCTTCCTCTCCTCCTCCCCGCCCGGCTCCCTCCCTGGCTGGCTGTGGTTTTTGCCTTGGTTACTTACTCCTTGGCAGACACAGCTCAGTGGCACCTGCTGGCTCTCTGCAGGGAGCAGTCCACAGGGGCCGGTTGCTGGGGTCGCTGCTGGTCGGCGGCAGGCTGCAGCTGCATTGTTTGTGACACATTCATACACATACACACAGTATGTATGTGTATGTATGAATGTGTGTGTCACAAACAATGCAGCTGCAGCCTGCCGCTGACTGCCCTGACCCCAGCAACTAGCCTCTACTATTGTATTTTAGTAGTATTGGAGATCCCCTCATCCAGGGGGCAGAAAAGAACTGTCCCTGCCATGGTCCCACACAGCTTCCCCCCTCCCCCCCCCCCACAACTGGGAGTGAAATTAACAAAGATGCCAGAAACCTCTCTTAACCCTGGGGGCTGAACCATCAGGGCACAACTGAGTTTAAACTGTTCTTATGCAGGAGGCAGTCTCCCTGCTGCAAGCTAGAGGGAAGTCTCTGCAGCAGCTGCTGAGTGCTAGGCAGGGAGAAAGCATAGAGTCTAGCATTGCAGCCTGGTTGGAGGAGGAGGAGGAGGAGCGAAGACACAGAGAAAAATGTGACAAAGAGTTTTCACTTTTTCAGGCTTATTCCAATAGTAAAGTTTTATTACAGACAGTACTGGTAGTAGTAATAGTAGCTTTATTTTCTCTATCTATGTCGTGCAATGGAAGGGATCCATGAAGCACGTAGGAGAGGTGGGTGGGTTGCTTGCAATTGGACCATATGGGTAAGAAATGTAAATTACTTTCACCCCTGCCCAAACCCCAGGGCTCCCAGCAGTCTCTGCAGCTTGTAACTCTGGTGTTAATTTAAAGGGCCTGGCTACTAGCTTCAGCCGATTCGCTGAGCCCTTTAAATCCTGATTTAAAAGCCCCAGGATTTAAAGGCCCCATCTCTTCCGATAGAGATCATGCCACTTCCAGTTGAGGCCCCTCCCAATCCACAGGACTCTGGAGTACCAGTAAATCCTTTAAGTTACTTTCACCCCTGCACATACTCCAATCATTGCACTGTTTGCAATCCCTTACCAACTCTGCTTGTTGCCATTGCTGTTGTTTTCATAAAGGGTTTATTAAAAGAACATGAAGTCAATGGAAAGATAATACAACCACTGATATCAGATGGGTGCTCCGGGGCAAGTGAGCAGGTGCTGGGGTGCGGAGGGTGTTGGGGTTTAGGTAGGGTTGCCAGGCATCGTTTTCGACTGGAACGCCTGGTCAAAAAGCACTGCTGACTGGGCCACTAAAAGTCCAGTCAGTGACACAGCGGGGCTAAGGCTGGCTCCCCGCATGCCCTGGCTCTGCGCAGCTCCTGGAAGTGGCCAGCATGTCCAGCTCCTAGGTGCAGGGGTGGCAACTGGGGCTCCGTGCACTGCCCCCACCCCAAGCACTGGCTCCACAGCTCCTATTGGGAGCAGCATCAGCAGACAGCACACAGAGCCCCCTTGCTCCTCCACCTAAGAGCTGAACATGCCAGTTGCTTCTGGGAGTCACCTGAGATAAGCGCTGCCCAGACAGAGCCAACACTCCAAACCCCCTCCTGTTCCTCATCCTCTGCCCCAGCCCTGAACCCCCTGCTGCCCCCCACATCCCTCATCCTGAGCCCGCACCCCCTCCCATACCCCAACTCCCTACCCTGAACCTGCTTCTGCACCCCAAACCCCTCAGCCTCAACCTATAGCTCCCTCTCGCACCCTGAACCCCTCATCCCCAACCCCACGCCAGAGCCCACACCCTCAGCCCTCACTCTCCAGCAGCCCAACCTCATACCGTAGCCCGGTGAAAGTGAATGAGGCTGGGGGAGAGCGAGTGACAGAGGAAGCGAGCGGGAGATGAGACCTCGGAGAAGGGTTGGGACAAAGGTATTGGGTTTTATGCGATTACAAAGTTGGCAACCGTAGGTGCTCGGCACGGCCACTCAGTGGGGTTTAGGACTTGGGGTGGAGAAGGATTAGAGCCAGTGGCGGGTTTAAGGCTGGGGGCTCCCGAGGGGGGAATTACGGGGGCGAGGGGGGGTTAGGGCTGGGCACTCCGAGAGACTGAGGTTTAAGGCGGGGGCCGCGGCGGGGAGGGTGTTGCAGTTTACAGCTGGGGGCTCCCGTAGGGGGGCGGGGTGTCTCCGGGCTCTCACCTGCACCCCGCGCTGCCGGGCGCTCTGCGCGATGTACTCCAGCCGCCGGGTCACGCTGCTCCGCGCCTCCCCGGCCTCCTGCTTCCTGCTCCCCAGCCGGATGGAGATCCGCGCCCGGTCCGGGGCCGCACACAGCTCCGCGCTGCCGCTCACGTGAACCTCCCGCCCTGGCGGCACTGCGCTGCTGCGGCCGCCGAGGAGCCCCGGCACCGGCTCGTTCTCCCGCCCGCGAGCCCCGAGCGGCGGGGCTAAAAGCTCCGCGAACACCCGGGCTGGAGACAGCGGCAGCGCGGACAACAACATTCTGCAGGCCCGTTACAGCACCATGGCAACCAACGCCACGGTGGCCGAAAAGCCCCGCCCACCCATGGCATCATGGGAATGATACACGAGAGTCACGTGACTGTCATATGTCTGTTCCTGGGGCGGAACTAACTGCCCACGGCCCCAGGGCGAGGCGGAAGCTTCTCCAGGAGGCCGGCGGGTACGCTCCGCCCTGATAGTTACGGAGGCGCCGCCAGGACTTGGAAGTTCCTCAGCTTGGCGCAGCTCCGCCAGCACGAGGACTGAAGCGCTTGCGGCCCAGCTCCGCAGCAGGGGGCCGCGGAAGTGGCCACACGTCTCTCGCCTGACCCTGGCCCCTCGGTGCCGCAGTGTCGCCCAGGCCTGTGGTCCGCAGCAGGCCTCTCCCCCCGGGTGACAGGCCTGACCGAGGCAGCGGCGCCGCTGTAGCGCCGAAAGGCCAGTGAACCGGCGGCGGGACCTGGAGGAGGCTGCCTGGCCGGGTCTTAATCTGCGCTGGCCTGTGGGCGGGCGCTCTCAGCTGCCTCTGCCTGAACCGCCCGCAGAGTACACGGAGCCTGCGCCAGTAGCTGAGACCTGCCTTGCGCCAGGGATCGAACAGGGATGGGCCTAGTCGGGATTCATTCCGCGCCCACAGCTCCAAGTTCCCTGCCTTTGGACTCCAGTGTGAATAGATTGGTTTCCTCTTCAGTTCTGAACCAGAAAACTCTTGGGGAGGTTAGGTCTCAGCTTTTAGCTGACACCTATGAATGGCCCTTGAAGTGTCAAATAAGTTGCAGAGCCTGTCCTTAGGGCTTTTCCACTGAGAAGTGGAGGGGTTGCTGGACTCAGGAAGGAGAGTACCTATTCCAGCCCAGTTTTACAGATTCAGAAGGTTTGGTTTTTTTGGATGCTTGTGTGCACTGTATCCTAACCGTGATCTTATCAAAGTTTGTTCAGTACTGGAGGATGTGTGGTAGCCTTTGGAAACAGACTGCAAGCCTGAGTGTTCTGGTGCTGCGGGGAGGGGAAACAAGTTACACAATCTTTTTTAGGCACCCTCTCCTGTCATAGGAGTGGTGGGATCTGAAACAAGGAAACGCTCACACCAACTTGCCTCAATTCTATTGTTACTTTCCTGCTATCAGATCTCCAGGGATTTGTCTTGACTAGGAAAAGTGGTCAAGTTTAGGTTGGGTTTAACTAACTAGCTAAATCCAACCTCAGCTCTACTTCTTTCTTTATGTAGATGCAACGTCTGGTTTAATTTAGCTAATCAAGCTGTAACCTAGATTCTTGCCTAGAATCCAATTCTAGAGTCCTTCAGTGGGTCTGGAGCAGGACTGCATCCTTTTCTTACAGACTCACCCATCCTTGGCAACCCCTGGCATCTGCTATAGGATCCTCTATGAACTTCTCTGCTAGCAATTATTTCATCCCCGCTACAAGAATAAGCAATGACGTAGTTGGAGGAGACTCTCAGGGTGTAATGCCAAAGAATCCTTTCTCTCTCCCGGGGGCTTAGCCCTCCCCGTAGATGGAGGTAGCTTCTGCCCCATATAGTTGCTCCTGGAAGGGAGTTGCACTGTTTCATAGATTCTAAGGCCATAAGGGATCATTGTGATCATCTGATCTGACTTCTCATATAGCACAGCCTATGGAACTTCTCCAAACTAATTCCTAGAGCAGGGGTGTACATTGCCAAAGAGCCATGGTAATATGTCAGCAGCCCCCCATTAACTACCCCCTCAGCTTTCAGGGCCTCCTGCCCACCAGCAACCCGGCTGATCAGTTCCTCCCCCTCCCCGCACTTCCTGATCAGCTGTTTCATGGCATGTAGGAGACTCTGGGGAGGGAGGGGGTGGAGTAGGGGCAGGGCCTGTGACAGAACCAGGGGTTGAGCAGTGAGCTCCTCCCAGCACATTGGAAAGTGGACACCTGTAGCTCCAGCCCCAGAGTCAGTGCCTATACAAGGAGCTGCATATTCACAGCCTGTCCAGAGCATATCTTTTAGAAAAACATCCAGTCTTGATTTAAAAATTGTCAGTGATGGAGAATCTACCACAAGCTTTTGTAAATTTCTCCAATGGTTAATGACACGCCATTAAAAATTTATACCTAAGTTCCGGTATTATTTTTTTCTAGCTTCAACTTCCAGACATGAGATCACGTTATACCTTTCTCTGCTAGTAAGAGTCCATTATTAAGTGTTGGTTCCCCATGTAGGTACTGATAGACTGTAGTTAAGTCACCCCTTAGCCTTCTCTTTAAGTTAAACAGATATGGGTTCTTGAATCTATTGCTATAAGGCTGGGTTTTCTACTCCTATAATCGTTCTCCTGGCTTTTCTCTGAAACCCTCTCCAATTTATCAACATTCTTTTTAAATTGTGGACACTGGAACTAGAATAATAGAAATGTTTATCTGGAGGGACCTCAGGAGGTCATCTAGTCCAGTCCTCTGCACTTGTGACAGGACTAAGTATTATCTAGACCGGTGATGGGCAATCTGCGGGCCACATGTGGCCTGTCAGGATAATCTGCTGGCAGGCTGCGAGACAGTTTGTTTACATTGACGGTCCACAGGCGCAGCCTCCCGCAGCTCCCAGTGGCTGCGGTTTGCCATTTCCAGCCAATGGGAGCTGTGGGAAGTGGCGGGGGCCACAATTTACCCACCACAGATAGGTGTTTGTCTAGCCTGTTCTTAAAAACCTCCAATGATGGAGATTGTGGAATCTCCCTGGACAATTTATTCCAGTGCTTAACCACCGTGACAGTTAGGATGTTTTCCCTAATGTCCAACCGAAATCACCCTTGGTGCAATTTACTTCCCTCCTACTTGTAACAATCTTTTATGTACTTGAAAACTGTTATAATGTCCCCTCTCAGTCTTCTCTTTTCTAGGCTAAACAAACCCAATTTTTTCAATCTTCCTTCATAGATCATGTTTTCTAGACCTCTGATCATTTTTGTTGCTCTTCTTCGGACTTTCTCCAGTTTGTTCACATCTTTCCTGAAATGTGACGCACAGAATTGGAGATAATACTCCAGCTGAGGTCTAATCAGCACAGAGTGGGGTGAAAGAATTACTTCTTGTGCCTTGTTTACAACTCTCCTGCTAATACAGTCCAGCATGATGTTTGCTTTTTTTGTAACAGTGTTACACTGTGAGCTCATATTTAGCTTGTGATCCACAATAACCTCCCAGATCCCTTTCTATAGTACTCCTTCCTAGGCAGTCAGTCCCATTTTATATATGTGCAACTGATTGTACATTCCTAAGAGGAGTACTTTGCATTTATCCATATTGAATTTCATCCTGTTTACTTCAGATCATTACTCCAGTTCATGCAAATCATTTTGAATTTTAATCCCATCCTCTGAAGCATTTTTTAACCCCTCCCAGCTTGATGCCATCTGCAAACTTTATAAGTGTATTTTCTGTGCCATTATTTAAATCATTGATGAAGAAATTAAACAGAACTGGACTCGGAACGAATCCCTGGGGGACCCCATAAAATATGCCCTTCCAGCTTGACTGTGAACCAGTGATAACTATGCTCTGGGAAGGGTTTTCCAACCATTTATACACCCTCCTTATACTAGCTTATATTTCTCTAGTTTGTTTATGAGAAGGCCATGCGAGACAGTATCAAAAGCCTTACTAAAGTCAAGATATACAACATCTATCACTTCCCCGCATCCACAACACTTGTTACCCCATCAAAGAAAGCTATTAGGTTGGTTTGACATGATCTGTTCTTGATAAATCAGTGCTGACTGTGACTTATCACCTTACTATCTTCTAGGTGTTCACAAATTGATTGCTTAATTATTTGCTCCATTTGCTCTGTTTTCTTTCTGGGTACTGAAGTTAAGCTGACTGGTGCGTAGTTCCCCAGGTTTTCTTTATTTCCCTTTTTATAGATGGGCACTATATTTGCTGGTTTCCAGTCCTCTGGAATCTCTCCAGTCTTCCATGAGCTTTCAGAGATAATTGCTAATGGCTCAGATATCTCCTTAGTCAGGTCCTTGCGTATTCTAGGATGTATTTCATCAGGCCCTGGTGACTTGAGTACATATACCTTGTCTAAGTACTTTTTAACTCGTTCTTTCTCTGTTTTAGCCTCTGATTCTACCTCTTTTTTCACTAGCATTCACTATGTTAGATGTCCAATTGCTACTAACCTTTTTGGTGAAAAGTGAAACAAAAAAGTCATTTAGCACTTCTGCCATTTCCACATTTTCTGTTGTTGTTGCCCGCGCCCCCCCCCGCCTCGACTAATGGACCAACCCTGTCCTTCCATTTGCCTCTTGTTTCTAATGCATTTGTAGAATGTTTTCTTGTTACCCTTTATGTCTCTAGCTAGTTTGATCTCATTTTGTGCCTTGGCCTTTCTAATTTTGCCTCTATATACTTTATTTGTTTAGCTTCAACCTGTGTAATATGACCTAGTTTCCGCTTTTTATAGGACACTTTTTTGAGTTTCAGATCACACAGGAGTCCAGCAGTGGTCATACCAGTGCCAAATGAAGTAAAATAACCTCTCTGCTCCTACACAAGATTCCCCCTGCTAATGCATCATGTTAGCTCTTTTGGTCACTGCGTCACATTGGGTGCTCAGGTTCATCATAGTATCTACCATGACCCCCAAATCTTTTTCATTATCACTCTTCCCAAGATAGAGTCCCCCATCTTGTAAGTATGGCCTACATTCTTTGTTCCCAGATGTATATATTTATATTTAGTCATATTAAAACATGTTGTTTGCTTGCTCCCAGTTTACCAAGCAATCCAGATTGCTTTGAATCAGTGACCTGTCCTCTTCCTTATTTACAATTCCCCCAATTTTCAAGTCAGCTGCAATCTTTGTCAGTGACAATTTTATATTTTCTTCCAGGTTATTGATAAAGATGTTAAATAGTGTAGGACCAAGAACTGATTCCTGAGATATCCCCACTGAAAACACACATGCTTGATGATGATTCCCCTTTTACAATTACATTTTGAGTCCTATCAGCCCATTCTTAATCAATTTAATGTGTGACTTGTTAATGTTATATTACACTGTTTAATCAAAATATGTGGCACCAAGTCAAACACCTTAGAGAAATCTAAATATATGATGTCAATGCTATTACCTCTATCAATCAAACTTCTAATCTCATCAAAAAAGATATTTAGTTAGTCTGATAGGATCTATTTTCTATAAACCCGTGTTGATTTGCTTTAATTACATTAGCCTTCTTTAGTTCATTACTAACTGAGTCCTTTATCAGCTGCTCTTTTATCTTGCCCAGGATCAGTGTCAGGCTGACAGGCCTATAATCACCCAGGTCATCCTGTTTGTTCTTTTTTAAAATTGGCCCAACATTAGTTTTCAGTCTTCTGAAACCCAGTGTTCCATGACTTATTGAAAATCAACATGAATGGTCCAGTGAGCTCTTCAGCCAGCTCATCCAAACTTCCTGGATGCAAATTACCTAGACCTACTGATTTAAAAATGGCTAAATTTAGTAGTCTCTGTTTTACAGCCTCCAAAGACAAGTGGAATGGAAAGAGTGCTATCACCACCATGTGATAAAACAGATGTTTGCAGTCTCATCCCCAAATACAGAACATAAATATTTATTGAGCACCTCTGCCTTCCCTGCATTATTACTGATTCTACCATTTCCATCTAGCAATGGACCAGTACCATTGTCAGGATTCTTTTTGTTCCTAATGTATTTTTAAAAACTCCTTATTGTTCTTAACTTTTCTGGCCATAGATTTCTTTTTGTGTCCCTTGGCTTCTCCTGACTACTGATTGATATTACTATCAACTTCCCCTTTCTTCCCTTTGTTCTTTCCATTTTAATTTTTTTAAATTTCCCCTCCAAACCAGTTTGGTTGTGGGTTTTTTGTTTTTGTTTTTTTAAAAACCAGTACAGCATTTTTCTTCAGTTGTGACTTCTGTGCATTTAGTAAGGGCTTTCTTTAGCAATTCCCAATTCACATTTTTCTTATTAAATTCTTCCTCCCAGCTCATTTGGCTCATTTCAGCGTTGTGAAATTGGCTCTATTAAAGCACCAAGTGTGTGTATCTGTGTACATTGGAAGCTGGTCTAGCGTGGAGAGTGAGGATCATTGGCTTTAGGATCCATACTGTTTGCTCTCTAACTTTTCCTGCCCCTTAATCACCCTGGAAAGCTATTCTTTCATCAGGACCAGTCCAGGTAACTCATAGATTATTAATGTGTAAGAGCAGATATCTTTATCTCCAACATTAGAAAACTGTTTGTATACCTAGAATTAATTAGTTAATGGTTGTATACAGTGTACTTGTAGTCGTGTTGGTCCCAGGATATTAGAGACACAAGGTAGTTGAGGTAAATAATTGTATGTTGTAATGTACTGTGAAGAAGTGCTAAAAATTGACAGATTAATGACATTTTAAGAACTTTAGTTTTTCAAATGATGTTAAAATCATAGGTTTAAAATGCAACTGGTGCTTAACATTTGATGATGAGACAAGTGCTTTTGAAATATCTTAGACAAATATCCAAAATCACACAAATAGATTCTCTCTCACAAAATAATTTTCTTTTGTCTCAGTCACCAAAAGACACCAGTAAATGTGTGGAACAGAGGATACTAATTAATTTTACAGTCTTTTCTTTGCACAGATATCCCAGATTGTAGCTTGTGAGTAATATAGTCAGAGAAAGCATTTGTCAAATAATGAACAGATTTTATAAAAAAAACAAAACAAAAAACAACCCTCATTCTGATTGTGCTAATTGTCAAACATCAAACGGGGCTAAATTCAGCACCTAAATTGTTTTCTGCCAATAATTCATCCAGCTGTAGTAGTGGGAAAGTTGCATTAATTCAATTATAATATACATCTAAAAATTCAAATTCTAATCCAAGTTTTTTTATCCAGCTTCTTTGATCTGTGGAATTTGGCTGGCACATTCTTTTTGAACTACGTGTTTGGAGATTTTTTTGTTTTGTGTTTTTTTGTTTTTTGTTTTTGTTTTTGTTTTTTGCAGGGCAGGGGAGGTCTGTTTTGTTGGGGTTTTTTGGTGTGTGAGTCAATATTATATTTTTAGTAGTCTTGAATCAAATTAAGGGAGGGATGGAAAAACCATAATAGTACTTTGTATTTATGTAGACACTGTTCTATCTAGGTAATTCAAATAACTTTACAAACATTAAATACTGCTCACAACACTCTTATCACACACAAATATTGTTATAGCTACTTATAAATTGAGCACTTGATGCACAAAGATATTAAGACCCACATTTTTAGTATCAACCACTTTTGGTTACCTCAATTTTTGAGTCCCCAACTCGAGGATCTGTTTTTCAGATTTGCTGAGTACCCACAACTCCAGTTGAAGTCAATAGGAGCTTTAGTGTTTAATACCTCTGAAAATTAGTTTTCAGGTTTTTCAGAAAATTAGTTCCAAGTTTTTCAAAAAAGGAGACACACAAAGTTTGTGGATACTTATAAAAAATTTGGACCTTAGTGACTTGTGCCTGAATTCACACAGCAAGTCAGTGGAAGATCTGGAATAGAATCCAGCAGTCCTGAGGCCAAGTCACTTGTTTTTATAATTGTCACTCTCTCTGTTTGTGTCTCTCTGAAGCTAAGAATGTCTATTGAGTCAGTTTGTAATTATGGAAGCAATTACACATATGGTTAAGAGCTCACTTTGTTCCAGATATCACCAGGTTCAGTCATCATTGGGATTTGCAGGCTGTTACCATCCAATTTTTTAAGTTCTCAGCCATTTTAACTTTACAGAGTATACATGTGGTGTTCAACTAGAGTAAAGCATGTCTCTATGCCATGCCAAGAGGCCTAGACCATTGTGATTTCAGATGTAACTCAACCAGTCATCCATAATCTACAGCTAATCTGCACACAACAATTTCCTTGGTTTTATGAGGGAGACTACGTAGATGGTGGATTACTTGGCTAACTGCTGCACTCATGTGATAGCACAGGTTTTCAGGTACTATTTCTAAATATATTATAGACACTACTGCCTCAAAGCAGAGAACTAATCAAAAGTGAAAGAAAAGTTGAAAACACAGAGTACAGTGGTAATTAGAAATGTATGTTCTTCATCATTAAACTCTCTTATGGTGTGACATCAAATCCAAAATGATTTCTAAAGCACTCAGTGAAAGCAGAACATTATTTTTCCCAGTTAGCTGATATGTTTATAGAGGATTTATTTAAACCAATATATGTATAACTGGGCACATCTTAAATTTGGAATGCTGCTTATCAAGAAATTGTCAGTGATGCTTTGCAATAAGTGTTGGATAATCCAATGAAGCCAAATCACATACTGTTCAAGTTGGCTTTTATGTGTTAAGCACTATTCCTATTTACCTAACTGTTGAGACGATTGAAATTGATTTCTTTCTAAGTTAATTGTATTATGCCAGACAGATTATATTGGTCAAAGTCTGCTATGAATATTGGCCCTTGGACTCATATCTATAACTATACCCAAAATTAAATTCTTAATTATGTTTAGCTTTCTAGGAACATAGTATAACCTACTAGGAGTACTTCAAGAACGTATCAGAGTGAAAGAATAATTCTTTATAACCTGGAAAACCCTTTCTAAGGCGAATTACAAAGTCACATTATGTGCAAAACTGATTTGTGGAAATCTTTTTTTAATAAGGAAAACCAATTGCTCTGAATCACAAGATGTTCCCTGTTGAGTTAATTTGTGTTAGCAAAGTAGTGAGAGTGTGACACAATAGGGCTGATGTGCTATCTAAACTGACTGATATTACTCAGCAATGTTTCTTTAATAATGCTTTCCAAAGGCACCATTCTAAATATACATGGGTCATGACATTTTCTTATTGAGAAACTGTCACTCAAGAACCTGGATATATGCCAGATCTGTGTATAATAAGCTTTTTTGATTGATGTTTTAGTTTTGTAGTACTCTTTAAAGAGAGAACTGTTGACCTGAACCTGCCAGTGTGGCACTAGATATTGCCAACTTTATTTTCAATTGTGCCTGCCTATAATTAACTTTTTTTAAAATGGAAAACCTAGTGACAGAATATGAGACAAGGGGATCTTGGAGAAGTGTGCTAAAAGCTGGCTCTTTTTCCTGGGGAAGTAAATGTTTTTATTTTAAAGAAGTAGAAGAGATTTCTATCTCTATGAAAGAAACATGCTTGGATAGGTGGATGAGGTACACAGAGTTTGACTTTTTTTTTTTTTTTAAACAATGAAGTATGCATCATTTAACAAAAAATGTAAGATTTTCAAGGTTCCTTCAGTGGAAAAGAAGCCTTTGTCAAAGCTTTTCCTCTATGAAAGGAAAAGGAAAGGTATTGTGGCCATGATGCCTGAAGTCTTGTTTGTTTTTTCTGTCATTCCTTCAGCAACAGTTTTCAATAATTCCAAAGTCTGTAACAGTGTCCTTTCAGTGGAGGTCTTATAAAGACTATCTATATGTTGACTGGTTATATGCTACAGTGGTTGCATGCAGAACTGGTCACCTATTTAGAACAACATCTATCACTTCATACAAACCTTGCACCTGAACATTCACCGTAAGTCCAGTTTTGCCCACTTTATTCCAAATCACAACAGAGTCATATTGGACTCAGAATTGGTAGATGAGATATGAGGCCTAAGGTAGAGTTACAAAACTTCTAAAGTGAATTTGACAAGGAACTCATGAATTAGTTAAAAAGCGATAATCACCAAAGTTGAAAGTCTCATTTCCACCATTTTGTTGGGAAACAAACGCCACACCAGAAAGGAGAGTGAGAGAGAATCTAATTTAGTGGATTTCTGTAGCTGAGATCTTGTTTCCAGGACCAAAATTTAAGAAAGTAAATTGTAAAACTGGGTCCAGCAAGTATAGTATAAAGTGCCAGATGACTGCTGGAGACCTAAGCTTTTTTTTTTGTTTGTTTGTTTTTCTTTTCTTTTCAAAAAAGTGTCTAGCATTTTTCCTTGCAGAGGTAGACCTCAAAATGTAAATAAATTATTAGGGAGGCTTCCCAATGGGAAAAAAAAAATTCCAATCAGAAGGTTCATGAAGAAAGTTGATGAACCCATTGAGTCCCTTGTGGGATGTGGGGAACCAACAATCCTCTTAAGGCTCAAGGGAGGGAGGCTGATGAGACTCGTAAGGCAAAATAGGGGTTCTTCCCGCCTACAGAACTCAGAAGAGGAAGGAATTTCACCTGATTTTCTCCTCATCTAAGTCCTTCTCTCCCTTCCCTACAGAAATCCTGGGGTCCATAAGTAACTTTTAGAACTACCTAGCTTGCTCAGTTGAAGGTCAGGTTGAGTCCGTCCATCTCCCCACTAGGGTCAGTGGATGGGGATTACTTTACACATACAGATAACGAAATGTCCTATGGATTAGAAGTTGAAACGTTTCTGGGAAATGGAGAGCATCTTCTCAAGAGCGCCTTTCCTGAACAGCTAAACATCCCACTAACTTAGAAAATATTTTTTTTGTTGTTTTTGTGTGTTCCTCCAGGCCAGCTTCCCCTGGATATTTTGATCTGCAGAGCTGGAATCCTCTGGCTTGAGGGGATACGGCAGTTTTAGAAAGCTTCAAATATTTTCACCTAGGCTGGGCCCAAGCATGTCATGTTCTGTTCCCCAATTTTAAATTTGGCCAACAGAGAGACTGATTGGTCATAAGAAATAGAGCTTTCCACTTCTCTGTTCTGATTCAAAGTCAGCATACAACATTAGCAACAACTCTGGTCATTATCTGGTGTCTGTTTGTCAGTCTTGATTGATTAAGCTGATTGATTCATTCTGGTCCACAGCACAAAAGACTATCACAGTTGATCATTATTGGTAGCATCTGCAAAAGAGACCAAGGATTCAAGGCCTGATCCAATTCCCACTGAAGTCAAAGGAAAGACTTCATTGACTTCAGGGGGAGCTGAATCAGACCCTAAAACATGAACTGAAGATCATGGTACATAATGTCACAGATGATGTAGGAAGGTATAATACCCTTGGGGGAATTCTGTGTGACTGCATGTGCACAGAATTCATGCCCCCTGCAGATTTCTTTGCTTACGTGCGGAAAAATGACTTCTGCTGGGGAAGCAAAGGGAAGCCGCAAGAGCGGTCATGCGCCCACTCCCTGGCAGTACAGACAGATTGGTTTGGGCACCCAGAGAAGCCGGTAGCGACGTAAATCACTGGTTGAGGGAGGAGGCTGGGTAGCCGTGTGTGAGAGAGAGAGAGAGAGACACACACACTCTCACTATTGCAGCACGCTCAGTGTAGAGGGGCAGGGCTTTTGGGTATTTCTGAAGAGGTAGGTGAGGGGCAGGCTCTGTTCCCTCAGGCAGAGCAGAATGTAGCAGCCTGCCTGCTTAGTGAATTGTTTCCATTGTTGTTAGTGAATTCCCACAGGAATATAAAACAGGTGTAAAAAATTTTAAGGCTCCTTTACATTGCTAGAGTGGTGTAAAGGAGCCTTATAAATGCGTATGGTGCTTCAGTGATTATAACTGGTCTAAATATTTGGACTGAAAAAATTTCCTATCAAACTATGCCCCATGAACTGTTTGCTACTCACTTTTTGAAGATGGTCAGTAGCCCTCACTTGCTCTTCAGTTGCCTATGATGTAACACTGAGCGTATGGCTGCATATATTTGTTGACTAATAACTAGAAGTAGAGAGTCAGTACTAGCTGCATTACTATTAGACAAACGGGGTTTGGTGATTTCCTCCAATGCCCCCCACTCCCATTCTCCATCCATTGTTTTGTAGTTTAAATAAATTACTAAAATAATTGAAACTAGCTGGATTATATTACATTACTTTGACAAAAAAAATGCAGAATTATAATTGTCATGGTATCTTTCCCCAATCTGAACCTTAGAGTCCAAAAAAATGGGGTACCAGCATGAATTCCTCTAAGCTTAATTACCAGCTTAGATCTGATAAGCTGCCACCAATCAGGACTTGGAGCGCCTGATAAACTCTGGTCTCCCCAAAACCTTCCCTGGGGACCCCAAGACCCAAATTTCTTGAGTCTCACAACAAAGGGGAATAAACCATTTCCCTTCCCCCTCCTTTCTTCCTCCCAGATCTTTCTCACCCTGGGTGCAGCAGGAGATTACCATGATTCAAACTCCTTGAATCACAACACAGAGAAATCAGGTTTTTTCTCCCCCTTCTCCCTCCCTCCCAGGTTTTTCTTCCCTGGGTTATCCTGGAGAGATAGACAGTGATTCAAACTCCTTGAATCTTAAAACAGAGGGATTCCACCTCCACCCCTCCCCTCTTCCCCTCACCCAGAGGCAATACAGATTCAAGCTCACTCAGTTCCTTTGAGCCTTAACAAGGGAAAAAAATTAATCAGGTCTTTAAAGAGAAAACTTTTAATAAAAAAAGAGAGAATAAAGATAATCACTGTAAATTCAAGATGGAATATTACAGGGTCTTTCAGCTTATAGAAACTGGAGAAAAAGCCTCCTCCAGCAGAAATACAATTTAAAATACTTCCAGCCAAATACACATTAAAACTCTACCCCAGATACACATTTGCAAATAAAGAAAACCAATTAAAAAGACTAAACCGCCTTTCTACTTGCACTTACTACTTGAATAGAAAATTAGAGCCTGTAGTACGTCCGGTCACTGTCAGAGAGAACACAGACAAAGAAGAGAACACACACAAAAGCTTCCCTCCACCCAGATTTTAAAGTATCTTTGATTGGTTCTCTAGTCAGGTGTTGCAGGTCACTGTTTGTTAACCCTTTACAGGTGAAAGAGACATTAACCCTTAACTATCTGTTTATGACAATAATATTGTACGCAGAATTTTTAATTTTTTTGGCGTGGAATTTTTAATTTTTTTTGGTGCGGAATTCCCCCAGGAGTAGTGTAAGAGAGAGGTTCAATTAAGATTATTATGGAAAAGACTTAAATCTATGCGCTCTATTGTGTCTTTTACTGAAATACTTCAAGTTCATGGTCTCACTGCAGAAAAGCTAAATGATGTCTTTTATAGTTTTCTTTACCACATCGTCAGTGGGGAGATACCTACACTTTGCAGCTATTAAATATGAGATATTGTCAGAAATCAAGGTTTCAAAAGAGGAGTTAAAATAAACATAACTTTAAAATGCAGTAGGTAGCGGGCTTGTTGGTATTCATTAAAATATGACTAATCTACTGTAAGCATCTTATACATCTGTATAAGATCGTAAGAGCCACATTTCAATTTGATGCTATTAAAATGTCAGACTGAGCTTTATGGATTGTTAAGTAATAAAAATGTATTTCTCAACCCTGCAATTTTGTATTTTCTCAGTAGCTGATAATGATTGTCAATGAGTACATATGTAAACTTCCATTAGAGAAGGCACTATTTAAAAACTCAACGTTAACTGCCCATACATTTTCATATACTAAGAACAACAGCATTTTTGCTCTTTACAGAGCATGGAATATGCATTGATAAGTTCTTTGATGGCTGCTGAGTCCATTGTGTGATGGCAGTCCTGCCCACAGGTAGGGCGCACACACACTAGCAATGCTCTGAATCTGAGCAGCAGATTCTTTCCTCCTCTGATGCCAGTCATCACAAAGCTCGATCCAGTCTGCTTTGCAACATCTTGCTCCATCTACAAGCTGATTCTGCCAGTCAGAGCAACCTTCTGCACTCCTTTCCCAATCATCCACAGAGATTCCAAAGGACACTAAATTTTTGCAAGCATCCCAAAATCTGTGTAGTGGTCTGCTTCTATTTCTAGACCCTTTGCAAGCTTCAGAGTACAGCACACTCTGCAGGATCCTGTAATCCGGCATTCGCTTGACGTTTCTCTGCCACGTGAGTCTTTTCTTACTAATCAATGTTCCCATGAATGACATACCAGCGTGGTTTAACGTTTCCACATTTGTTACCCTGTCTTGCCATCTTATTTGAATAATTTTACTTAAGCAGCTGATATGCAAACTGTTTAGTCTTTTCGTAAATTTGACGTAAGTCATCCATGTTTGTGAGCAATATAGAAGACTGGATAAAACATGTCTCATAAATACAGATTTTCACTTTAGTTGACAATTTATTGTTCCAGGCTCTGTCTTGCAAAAGACCAAAGTATAAGGTTTGAGGCCTTTTTCTGCAGCCGTATTGTGAGAGCAGCAGCCATGAGCCAAGAAGCAGAAAGTCACATCTTCACATTCCATCTAAATTACATAAAGATAATGTAATATTCGGCTGCTAAGAAGGAGATCCTGTCCTAATAGTACCCACCATCACCAGATAAAGAAACATCTAATCTCTTTCTATTGTTCTTCTTGCCCATTTCACTCTGTTTAACCTGGTTGACTAACCACTTCTTCACATGTTCATTCCATACTCATCTCCAGACTTCTCTCTTCTACTGGCCCCTCTACTTGGAACCCCCACCTGACCAAGTCTGCAATGCCACCAGCCCCTCCTCCTTCAAGTCCTTCCTTAAAATAATGCATTTTCCCCCAAAGGCCTAGGAACCTCAGTCCTTTGCTCCAAGAAGCGTTAACAAGCTAGAATATGTCAATTTTTTTAAACAATCATACAGAAATCATGGAACAGAAAGATATGTATTAAAATGTCACACTCTGATCATACTTTTTTTTTTTGTACACCATCCCCCTTCCTGTATTTCTATGTTGTCATTTTAGGGGAAATTTTCAAAGGCACAATTGGAAGTGAAGTGCCTTACTTCTATTGAAAATCAATTGTAAGCACTTTGGAAGGGACGTTGCTCCAAATCCTTGGCTGCACCCAAGGAGTACTCTGCACAGTTCTGGAATGGCAGTGATACTGCAAGATGAGTTGTGCTCCTAAGATTCTGGGGTTGTACTGTACTGGGACAATCTCCTGGCATAAATTAGTATAGTTGCCAACAGACACAAGTGACCATTACAGCAGCCACAGATCACTGGGATGCTCTGGCGATGTCCCCTCTTTCCCTGGTCATCATCTGTGCTTCTTGATTATGTCTCGTGCAGCCTCTGTGCGAGGATCCGATGCCTCCCTAGGACCAATCTGAACTGGGGTTAGGGTGACCAGATGTCCTGATATTCAGGGCTTTTTCTCATATAGGAGCCTATTATCCCCCATCCCCTATCCCAATTTTTTCACACTTGCTATCTGGTCACTCTAACAGGTGATTCTGCTGTGGCCACCTGAGTTTGCTTTAGGGAAGGTGAGTGCTGTTAGAAAGGCCTAGAGAAAGTGTGGAAACCTTTAAAAGGGCTCTAAATGAACAAGTGGAGCCGCAATGTGACTTGAATTAATAAGGAAGAACACAGTGATCAGTTAGTTGAGATTTTAAGGATGGAACTTTCAGTAATATGGTGAATATCTGAGTTAATTCTGAAAAAGGCACTGCAACTGGGATGGCAATATGAGCTAGTGAAAATACGTCACCCACCAAAAAAGCAGTGAAGCATAGTGCAAAAATGGCGAAGGAAAAATTTCCACTGGGAAACTTCCAATTGAAAAAATCCTTTAAAAAGCAATGAGTTTCCAAGGTAGAAATGCACAGATGTATCCAGAAAGAGAACAACAGATTAGATCTGCCTGGACGATGGAATAATGCACAGGAAATATAAGAAAAAAGGACAGCAGAAGCAGTTCTGTCAAGCAAAGGGATCATGAGGCAGCTCAAGTGACTATTGTCTGTTTCCTGAAATCTATATCTAAAAAGAGCATTTATGAACATGCTTGGACTATGAATCTGAAGATCTGCAATACTGTTAAAAGTAAAATTGATTCAGAGGTAAAGTGATTTATGAAGAAACTTTAAGCGTATGAGCTGTAGCACTAACATGGAGCTGTCCAGTGTATTGGTCAATAGCCCAGGGAGTCAGATAATTTGCCAAGGTCAATTTAAAGCCTATGCTAACTACAGTGGAACGAGTTTTCTTCTACACCAGAAATTTTATTAAAATATGGAAAATAGTATTATCCCAAACACTAGTTTGTCTCTTCTTCTAGCTCAGTGTAGAACTTCTACTGAAAATGGGTGACCAGATGTCCCAATTTTATATGGACAGTTCCAATATTTGAGCCTTTGTCTTATATATGTACCTATTAGCCCTCTCCCCATCTCCTGTCCTGATTTTTCACACTTATTGTCTGATCATCCTAACTAAAAACCTCCTCCAGGCTCCCTGTTGTTTGGCTTTTTGATACAAATATAAAGAAACAGCACACTGTCTCACAATGATGCCTGTATGTATGTATGTAATTATCTTATTTTTATTTACTGTGAACACCTATTCCCTAAAAACTGAAATTAGACCACCAAATGATTATATGTAGATCACCATACTGTAGATCACTGTACTGACCTCAGGTGCTAACAACATTCAGTGACTATTTGACCTCATCTGAGTTTGAACCAATCCTCTGAATCATCCTGTTTCCCAGCACAGTTATGCATAGAACTGAAACCACATTTTATTAAAAAAAATCTTTATTGCCTTTTTATTATTATTATAACTGTCCTACACTCCTCCTAGCTCCCATCCTGCACTTGTGGTAACCTGGAAGCTTGAGATGTAGGATAAGAAGTTATATAGGCTGACCTCTTAATTCCCAGAAACTTTATCTTTTTTGTTTTCAGTTGTTCATGCTTAACAGTAATAACATTTTGAGTAACGAGGATTAGCTAATTTTTAAACTTTGTTATTTTTTGCTTCCTTGGGCCTGATTCTAATCTCCTTTGATGTCAGAGGCCTTGTTCTAAATCTGAAAGGTGAATTGGACTCCTCCTTTTGAATTATTTTCTCCTTTTGAAAAATTAGACCTACTGGAAGTGGCTCAAGTATAAAGGAAATAGAAACTTTCAAGACAAATCAAATGTTTGTTTATATCAATTTGGGGAGAGTTTCGAAACCAGATCTTGTGCTCTGTTCCACTTCCAAGTAGGCTTAACCAAGTGATGAGGGAATTCCCCAGCACTGGAGAATCACTTAGTGGCAGAGAGCCGGTATGACCTGTTCCAGGATAGGTGGAGAGGGGTGTAAAAGTGGTATAAAATCACCTTTCTTCTTGTCCTCCTCCTTAATTTGGCTGCACTTTCTTGTGATATTCATGTAGATATTCTGAGATATTTTAACTTCTCTAGAAACTGGCAGTAGAAGGGTAAACTTCTGTTTTCAGATCTTCATGGTAGATTACAACTCCATTATTTGGTTCTCTTGAAAATAAGGCATTAGGTGAAATACAGCAGTTGTCTTAGTGCTAGGAAAAACAAAGCAAAATACCTGATATGCAGCCTTCATTTGGTTGCACTATCATTTAGATTAGAATGATCACTGAAGTATGTTTAAAAAGAAGTTATTGTAGCACATATTGGAAAATCAATACCAATGTCGTCTTGCAGCATTGTGCTTTGGGATTAAGATGTTTGGGAGTGCTCAAAGTCAACACATTAATAGAAAATTGAGCATAATACTTGATTGCCTGAAAACAATGACAACAAAGAAGAAAGAGCATTGTGGAATCTTCAGTTTGTTGGAAAAATTGTTTAATTTTGCTGCACTGAGGAGCTGAGCTGTATTTTAATTTCTGCTTTAATTTTTATATCAATTAACATAGATGAGAGAGAGAGAGAGAGGGATTCTATTCCTATTTGTTCATCAACAGCATATTTTATTTAATTCCAATCTGTTACATCTGAGCAAATCTATTGTATGTAGGGGTTTTGTACATGTATCTCAGGGGGAGTAATTTGGCCAGTGGAACCTTTTATTACAGCTGATGATGCATGAGAGGGAAAGAACCCTCTACAGCTAGCTCTGAGTTTAGGTTGAGTTTGTAGGGTTTGCTGTTAGAAAAAAAGCCATCCTTTCACTTGTAAATTAAGCAAATTCTATATGGAATCATTGAAAGGAGACAAACATGGAATCCCATGATGTTATTTTTAGGGTAACTTTCAGATCAGAGCTGCACTTTAAAATAATGTATTGTAAAGCATCTGCACAAGACGTCACGGTAAATATTGCACATGAAACCATAACTTTGGCATTTCCTCATGTGGATTAATTTAGCTTTCTCTCAATGTAGTTTTATTGTATGGATAATCTGCTATTCATATTTGTTCATCACATATACATCACTTTTTGTTATAAAACAATCACAGGTTGCACTTGCTAAAAGGGTGGTAGAGCTGTTACGATAGTGTGCACTTCCTGTGAGCCCCAAGAGGAGTTTTGACTGGTGCTCCCACTGCAGCTCAGGCTACGTCTAGACTACGCGCCGGATCGGAGCGTTAAAATTGATTGCTCAGGGATCGAAATATCGCGTCTGGTCTGGACGCGATATCTCGATCCCAGAGCGTGCTTAGATCGATTCCAGAACTCCAGCTAGACGACCAGACTTCCGGATTCGACACGGCGAGCTGCGCGGATCGATCCCGCGCGGTGAAGATGGGTGAGTAAATCGATTTTAGATATTCGATTTCAGCTACGCTATTCTCGTAGCTGAAATTGCGTATCTAAAATCGATGTAATCTCGTAGTGTAGACCTGGCCTCAGTGCCTTCTCATCATGTCCAATGCAGGTTTGGACCAGATTTTCATTTACAATAAAGCCTCTTTACACTATCAGAGTAGTAAATGAGAATCCGTGCAAATTAGTATAAATGCAAATTGGGCCAAATATTTGGAAGGTATTGAGCAAATGAAGAAATAGTTTAGAAAGGGCCAAGTGAATGTAGTTTATTGTCAAGTAGTCCTTACAGCATGAGCCTCTGAGATGCTGAGTGTCCTCAATTCTCATCAACTTCAATGGGAGTTCAGAGCACACAGCATTTTGATAGGAGTGCTTAGTATTGTACAGGATAGGGCCCTAAAATGATGAGTTGTGAGGAAGTCAAATACTTGTGTTGTAAAAACTTATAGGATGTATATAAAATTGTTCTAAATATATTACAGTCTTACATATGTGATCTCTTGTGCAGTGACAAAGAATGGCATAAGATGGCAGTAAGAGATTGCAAAATACTTAGTTCTTCAGTGACACGTTCCATTGAATCAACCATTGAATTGTAATAAACTTGATTATATAACCAGTGACAAAATGGGGTTGCTGGGTTGCATCTATGTACTATTTGCCTGCTTCTTATACCCCTCTCCTTCCTCAGAGGAGGAAAACCTCTGGTTTATTTGTCATTTATAATTTCTTGTCTTGCCATAGGAAATCATGAACTCAAGATAGTCACTTTATAGGTATTTTACCCCACATTACCATCTGTGTCACATTGTTTGAAATGTATGTTTGTACCTTTTCCCACTTTTGCATTCAAAGTATAACAACTCTGTAAATTTAGGATCCGACTGTGCCTGGCTTGGTGTATGTGCACAAATGAGAATGGTTAGGGTGCTTAGAAGACTTCTCAGCCACCCATGGATCTTCACGTCTCTGTTAATGGCCCAGACGCAATATGGATTGGAAATGCACCTCTACCTCGATATAATGCTGTCCTCGGGAGCCAAAAAATCTTACCATGTTATAGGTGAAACCTCAGTATATTGAACTTACTTTGATCTGCTGGAGTGCGCAGACCCACCCCCACCCCCGAGCGCTGCTTTACTGCATTATATCCGATTTCGTGTTATATAAGGTCGCATTATATCGGAGTAGAGGTGTAGTATTACTCCTGTCTACCAGTGCTGCTTCTAGTCTCTTCAGACGGGAGGGGACTATGGCACATGGCCCTTTCTCCTCTGCCCCATTCAATAGAGCTAGCTGAGTGTGTGGAATCACAGACTGCACTTGTTGAAAGTATGGCAGAGTTGTTACTGTGGTGTGCGCTGGCTGTAAGTGCCAGGAGGCATTTTTGCTGGAGCTCCCACTGCTGTCCAGCACCTTCTTATCACCTCTAGTGTAGAGTTAGGACTTCAAAGCACAATCGTATCCCTAATGGCGGACAGAATAATTTTTTTGAATTTGATTGCAATTATTAATTTTATTTTAATTATCTGAAAAGTAGCTTGGGAAAAAGACAGGGACATATTTCTGGAGACTATTTAATATAGATTTATGTCATCATGAAGTACTTTTATCAATTATTTGATTACTGGAAAATGTTGATTTATATTTTAAGTACAATATGTAATTTCTAAGGACCCTATGGTACTGTGACGTGCATCCCATGGGTCTTCAATAATTGGCTTTATGTCTAGATTTAAAGATATTTCTGTAACTTCTGCATTATGTATTGGTTTTGCCCATCAATCTGAAGTACTTTACAAATATGGTATTGTTATCCAAAAGAGGCATTGTTTGATCAAAAATGTGAAAGCACTAGAAAACAACACAGTGAGATATCGCTCATTCTAATCTATCTAAGACTTTTCTATAATGCCAACCACTACATTCTAAAATCTCTCTCTTCAGGAAAAGATGGATTCAGAAGGAATTTTTCTTGCATAAGTTAATGCTGATTTTTTTTCTTGAATAACCAATTCTCTTCAGCATCTGCATCTGTGTAGCCACTAGGGAGTTGTTTGGCTGTGATTTTTATCTGTCATCTAAACCAGAGATCAGAATGAAAAATCTAGCTTTCATAAACATCATGTAGATTTGTCATACGCCCTGGAGGACTTTAAGTCTGTAAACCCTGGGATGGATTACAATAAAACATAAATATTTTCATCTGTGACAGATATAATCTTGCTCTAGTGTTGCTCATATTATGTAGAGCAAATCACTGCCTATTTTTCTCAGACCAACGCTTTAACATTTCAAGAGATGAAAAGCGTGAATGAACTGAGATTTAATTCAGCATTGTCTTTTAAAACTTCCTGCTTCTGGGATTGTCAAAATGGCTACAGGTTTTTTTCCTGCATTCCTTTCACGCTGTCTATAATCTCACACACAGCATAAATTGTTTCCACATAACGTCAAATGGTGTTGCAGCATTACATGGCTTGTGGCATGTGTGTCAGTGAAGCACAGTGTATGTCACACACCATGCCTTTTGTCTGTGATATGCCATGCCATAAGCTAATGGTGTTTTGGAGCAAGACTGGAAGTGACCCATAGCCATAGTGTAAGTGTCATTCATGCTTTTCATTTCACTAATATGAAACAAAATTCTGAACTCATATTGCGTAAGAGTGCAGTGCATAAATGTCCGCTTGTTGTATTGCTGTCTTATAAAATTCAACATATAGCAGCTTCTTTATAATCTAAAGAGGCAATGAACTGCTCTAGGGACAACATCTGTGCAAACCTCTGATAACTCTAGGTACATCGTATAGTGTTGCCTGTAATATTTCACTTCCATAATTAGCCTCCTTATTTAAAACAAAAACAAAGTAAAAGTGACTAAACAAGAGCAGAGTCCACTTTTGTTTGTCTTGTACACACTTACTATGTTCAATAGTTAGATAATATGTTGATTAGCGTTCCATATATACTGTTGGTCCATAAGTATGACATTTTGGTAGATATTATCTGAGGATAATTGTTCAGATAATCTTTTGGAACCCTCGTGTCTTGCACAAACAGAAACGTGTTTCAGAGTATGGGTATGTCAACACAACATAGCCTATACTAGCATAGCTGTGTTGGCTAGCCTGATAGCATAGACAAAATCTTAAAAACCTTAAAAGTTTTTTTTTTTTGATCAGTGTAGAAACAACACCTCCTTAAATGATGTTAGCTACACCGATGGAAGCACTCTTTTGTCAGCATAGCAGTGTCTACACTACGGGTTATGTTGACATAGCTGCATTGCTTTTGCTTGGGTATTTTTTTTCACATCAGTGCTTAACATTGTTACGCCAATATAACTTTCAAGTGTAGACCAAGCTTGTGTGTTTGTGTGTACACATATCTCACTTGAGATAGATATGTACAATGAGGTCCATTAAAAACATTTATTGGCATTTTTAATCTAATCATATAACACCATTTCATACCTCAGTATTAGAGAGACAAGCTGGGAGAGGTGATATCTTTTACTGGACCAACTTCTGTTGGTGAGAGAGACAAGCTTTCAAGTTTACGTGGAGCTTGAAAGCTTCTCTCTCTCACCAACAGAAGATGGTCCAGTAAAAGATATAACCTCACTCACTAATTTGTCAAAGTCACTTTGAATTCTAATCCTATACTCCAAAGTAGTTAATTAAAATATTGAGTAGTACTTGACCCAATGTGCATCTAGATACACCCTCACAGACTGATATCAAACTGTTGATAACTACTCTTTAAGTGTGGTCTTTCAAGCAGTTATACACCCAGTTTGTAGTAATTTAATCTAGACCACATTTCCCTAGTTTTCTTATGAGAATGTGGGACTATGTCAAAAGCCTTACCGAAATCAAGATATATCATGCCGACAACTTTCCCCACATCTACTAGGCTAATGATCCTGTCAAGAAAGAAATTAAGTTGGGTGGGCATGATTTGTTCTTGACAAATCCATGTTGGCTATTATTTATTATCCTATTTTGCTCTTGATGCTTACAAATTGATTAATTTGTTCCTGTATCTTTCCAGGTATTGTTCAGCTGACTTGCCTATAATTCCTTGGGTCTTTTAGTTTCTCTTTTAAAAAATAGATACTATGTTTGACCTTCTCCTGTCTCTGGAACCTCACCTGTTCTCCATGTGTTTTGAAATATAATCTCTAATGGTTCCAAGACTGCTTCAGCTAGTTCCTTAAGTACCCTAGGATGAATTTCATTAGGTCCTGCCAACTTGAATACAGCTAACTTATCTAACTATTCTCATCCTGTTCTTTTCATGTTTTGGCTTGCATTCCTTTCCCCCTGTTGTTAATATTAACTGTGTTGAGTGTCTAATCACAATTAACCATTTAGTGAAGACTGAGGTAAAACAGGCATTGAATACTTCACCCTTCTTGATTTCATCTGTTGTTATCTCTCCTTTCCTGCTAAGTGGTGGGCCTATGCTTTCCTTTGTCTTTCTCTTGCTACTAATGTATCCTAGAAACTCTTCATGTTATATTTTATGTCCCTTGCTAGATGAAACTTATTTTGTTCCTTAGCCTTTCTGATTTTGTCTCTACATGCTTCTACTATTCTTTTGTACTCATCCGTAGCAATTTGTCTATGTTTCCACGTAATATAGCATTTCTTTTTTGATTTTTAGGTCATTTAAGAGCTCCTAATGGAACCAAACTGGCCACTTACTATTCTTCCTATCTTTCCTTTGCATTGGGATAGTCTGCAGTTATGTATTAAATATTGTATCTGAAAAACTGCCAGCTTTTCAGAAAGGGATGCCCAGGGAGGGGGGGGGGCAAGTGGGGCAATTTGCCTCAGGCCCCGGCCCCCACAGGGGCCCCGCAAGCCGCTCCGGGTTTTTGGTGGCACTTCAGCAGCGGGCCCGTCACTCACTCTGGGTCTTCGGCAGCAGGTCCTTCAGTTCAGCGCAAGACTTGGAGTGAGTGAAGGACCCGCCGCTGAAGTGCTGCTGAAACCTTGGAGCGCCACCTGGTGAGTACAAGTGGTGCTGCAAGTGGCAGGGGAAAAAAAAAAAAGCAAAGACGCGATCAGCAGCACTTAGGCTGCTCTACTGCTCCCGCTTCATTCTTCAGTGGGAATTTGGCGATGGGTCCTTCCCTCCAAGAGGGACCTGCTGCTGAATTGCCGCTGAAGACTCGGCCCTGCCCCAGGCCCCCTGAATCCTCTGGGCAGCCCTGTTTCCAGAATTTTCCTACAGTGGGATCTTAATTACCATTCTCTGAATTTAACATCTTCTTTCTTGAAGCCCATTGACATTATTTTGCTGCTCTCACACCTTCCTTTTGATAAAACCATGAAATATATCATTTCATAATCACTTTCATCCAAATTGCCTTTAACTTCCAGATTTGCAATGAATTCATTCCTGTTAATTAGAATCAATGCTACCCTAGCTGTTCCTCTTCCTCCAGCTTCTGAAACAAGAAATTGTCTTCAATACATTCCAAGACTGTATTGGAGATTTTGTGTTTTGCAGTATTACTTTTCCAACAGATGTCTGGGTTAAATCCGTTATTACTACCAGGTCTTGTGTTTTGACCTTGGTTGATGGAGGATATGGGCGGGAAGTGGAGCACTGTCTACTGCTGGAGGTGGCCAGCAGCCAGTCTGCCCCCTGCAAAGCAGCCAGTTCTCCTTCCTCCTCTGGTGCTGCTATTGTCTTTTCTAGTCATCTAGTTTCCGCTATCCCAGGCGTCTCCATATGCAGCTTGTTGAAGTGTTCATGTTGCTGGATGCTATGGCCATGAGCCAACTCCTCCTGCAGCTCTTTCCTGCTTCCTGAGGGACTATAGTAACAGACATCTCTCACACCAGGTAGTTCCCCTTGCCTGGCTTTCCTCAACAGGGACATGCTGAGAATGCAGCCTGCAAGTCAAGAGCAGGACCTAGGTAGAAGCCTCCAGGGTCAGGATGCCTGTCTGGCCAGGGCACCCAAAGGTGCAAGGAGAGGAAGAGATAGCATTAGTGTTGACAATGTGCCATTTTCCTCTCATTGCGGGTTCATCCTTGTAGAGTGTCTGAAAGTTAAGTTCCCCCTGCCTTCCTCAGCTGGCTTATTCCCTTAGTCTCCCAGCTGCCTATGTCTCACCAACTACATGAATGTTGCAGATGATATAATGTAAACTGATTTTAAAAAATATAAAGGTAATGTCTCTTAATGATATGGCTAGCTCAGTGGGAATCTCAATCATTGCTTAATTCTATGCTCGGATATGTTACCCATATGCTATCCTGGTCTAGCATTAGGCCCTGTGTTATATGTCCATAAACTACTGGTCTAGTAGTAGGACTACTCACATGCTTAAAGTTAAAAGTGCTTAAATGTTTTGCTGAATTTGTGCCAGTATGTGGCCCATTTATACATAAACAACTCTTACCGTAGTTTATGGAAGTTGTGTGCGAAAGTCGAAAGTAGAATATGGCCCACAATACTGTATATTACTGCAGTAGCAGATTGAACTGCAAAAGGGGTTATTCTCCATCAAATAATCTTTTAGAGTAAACAAAAGTTGATATTGAAAAAAAGCAAACAACCCAACAACCTATTGTAGTTGTAGAATTAAAATAAAAAACTAAATTATTTTCATACAAGTTTTTTGCTGTTTTAATAAGAATTTCAAACACTTTACGTGCTTTGAGGAAAAATTAACAAGGCGAATGTTTCTTCTTCGTCTGTTCTCTTGTATTAATGAAATATCTAGTTTCCTTAGTAATTAAATGGTCTTTATATATATTTTTGACTAGTATTCAGCATTCCACACCGTTGGATATCTTTCATAATCCTTACTGAATTCCCTCACTAGATTAGCTGGAATTAGAATTCTTATCAATTTAGCTCTGACTAAACCATAAAGCTGTTCCAAGTCACCTATAAACATTTCTGCACACAACTGTGAATGAATTAACAACAAGAATGTCAATTAAAAGGGTAAAAATCTGTTACATTTGGTTTCCAAGACAGATTTGCAAGAAGAAATAGTCTTCTGTCTGTCTCTTTTATTAGCCAATATTGAGCATAGCACTAAGGAGGTGCTAGTGATTCTCCTCAATGGTAAGCTTGTTCACCCATATGCGTATTCCAAAGAAACAAGAGAGAGAATACAATATATATATATATAAAGAACTTGTTACAGGAATTTAACCTGAAAAGTTATAATGGAAACCTTTTTTCCTCTTGCCTTTAAATTGGAATATAAAATCACAGTTACATTCACTCCTAGAACAGTTTTACATGCTTTCCCTTTTGTATAAATAGATATATGTACATGTTTTAGCTTACATAAAGGTGAATGTCTTTACACTACAATTATTATAGTTGTATCACCTTGACTGAAATCTGTCTCTATTTTCAAGTCTTTATAATGCAGCTGTAAAAATGTGCTCTGAGCATAGATCTTGCACACAATCTTAGTACAGCAGGAAATATTATTGGACAGTTTCTTAGTAATGAGGATAAACAAAATATAAATGAGTTCAGTTGGTATTTAGAGCTCCTGTAACTTAAAATCAGTTTTTTTTTAAATGAAGCTTTGCAACCCATTAACTACTGCAGATTAAATGATTTCTCAAAAAGTAAAGAAATAAAAAAGTCCAAAATTATCTGTTGTATATGTACATAGATTTAATCCATCCACAGATTTTGAGAGGCTCTTTCTTATTACTGACATAACTGTGCTAATAAAGGCTCCAATTCTGGAAACTGGTATATACAGGTGTAAGGTTCTATCTATGTGGATGAAGGATTGGGTCAGTGGGTTCAGTTCTGCAACTTTTACTCATGTTGAAATCGAAGCAAATACTCTTGTAAGTGCTACTCACAGTGAGCAAGGATGGCAGGATCAGGCCTGTGGATACTAAAGTCATGTGGACCCTGTAGAGATTGGTTTACAGAGGCTGGAAGGAAACCACTCAGTGAAAGTTTGGGTTTGCTTGGACATTTGAGTTCAAAGATATTCAGTGTCCAAGAAGAATGAATCCAGACAAACCCTCCCACAACGAGTCTTGGTGCCACGTTATTGTAGATGTCTTGCTGGAAAGAAGAAGAGTTTGCTCCTTCATAGCTGTTTGAACAACCCTATTCCATATACATTGAACTTAAGAGTGCAGGTTAAACTTGACCTTCATGTACTTTTGCAGTCCTAGTCAAACATTTTATAAAATTTTAATAATTGCATGGTAGACTACAGGCCAAAGTCAACCCTCGCATAAATGGCTGCATCTCTTATTGAGGTGAGTAGGAATTGCCTCCTCTTCTGCCAGAGTTGTATTTGGTCTCTTGGGAAGTTCTGGTCTATTGTACATAACACATTTTTTTAAAATATCAAATTTGTTTAGTTGATCTGCTTTGTATTCTGCATACATTGTTACCAGATTTGCCCATTACTTTGGGATGTGCTCATGTATTAAGATTACTGTTCTGGCAAGGTGCATGTGTGTGTGTTCTGTAATTCTACCAATGTACTGCTTGTGTCACTTGTGTTTGTGTATGGAGCTCTACTTCTCCCTTCTGCAAGTCCCTTCCCAATGGAGCAATCCCGCAGGACCTAGGTTCCCGAGGGCTGGGTTCCTCCAGCCCCAGAACTAGATGAACGAACACACACACACACACACACACACACACAGAGAGCGCGCATGTCTGAGTCATTCAGCAGGTCAATCAGCACTTCCAGGCTTCCACTCTTATATGCCCCTGGGCTCAATAAGCTGGGCCAAGCTGTATTCCAAGCTGCAACCCTTATATGCCATAGGTACCGCACTGGAATAGAGTAAGCCTGAGCAGGTTGGGTCGAACAGCACTTCCAGTCTGCCACTTTTATATGCCCCTGGACTCGGCAGACTGGGTCAAGCAGCACTTTCAGTAGTCTGGGTTGAGCAATACTTCCAAGCTACCACTCTCGTATGTCACAGATTCAGCACGTCCCTATCCCCACTTTCATGTCACAATTGTTCTGTTAGTAACCCACTTGATGAGCAAACCCCATAGTATTTTTGGGCACTATGGGGATCTCTAGCTTAGGTAAGAGAAGTATTGCTGCAAAGTAAATGGGGAAGCTAAAAACACAAAAGAGTAAAGTTCAGCAAGAGAGAGGGAAGCAACCAGCTTAACCAGACAAGTTATTTATTGAATAATAGTGATAACCACACAAGAGAGCCTAAACAAACATAACATACATTATTAAAGGTTACAAAAGTCATATATAGAAAACTATACCTGTCTAAGGTAGAAAAGAAAACAGAAAGAGAGAGCTGAGATCTCACCACTCCATGAAGCTTGAAATGGTTGGGGTACCCAGGTGGTGGTGGTAGCTCAAGGTCCTGAGTGCTGGAGACAGGCAGAGCCCCCAGCATGATCAGTCAGGAGATCAAATCCCAGTGGAACTGATGCAGAGTTGGATCCATGCAGCAGAACACGCTTGAGTATTGGTAGGCGTTTCTTGTAGGGAAACAGCCATGGTTCAAGGGAGAACACTAGATTTGTTTATGGGTAAACTGATGACCCAAGTGTTTTCTTTGGGCTAGACAATAGGGGCCGATAACTCCTATCTATGGTTGGTGTTCCTTCCAGGGAGCTCAGAATGCAGTTAGGCTACTTCAGTATTTTGGATATCAATCAAAGATTCATTACTAGAATTGGTCTGATAACTGCTGAGCTGGGTGTGTGCAGGTGTAGGTTCATTAACATCTGGAGCAGAGATCCCCCATCATGCAGTGCTTCCCTGCTTTTCTGGTCCCAGAGTTCAGTGTGGTTCTTGCCTTGGAATCTCTGTTCTCCATTCTGTATGCTAATAGAGATGCCTCCCTGTCCCATCTTTGATGCAGGTGAGGCTAGGGGAGTTGCCTTAATCCTATCACCTTTGTCAGGAGGGGTCTAGGTGTGTCTCCCACCGCCCTTTACTGGTCTCTCCAAGTCTTTTGTCTGATTGGTTTTGGTTCAAACAGAGGCTGGGTGTGTGTGTCCTTCATGAGTCAGACAGACTGGCTACTGTGCCCTGGTTCCCCAAGAACACAGAGCTGACTGATATCAATGCTTAGGTCCAGTAAAGCTATCTGATAATGATTCCCACATACCAGTGGAAGATGTCTGCTTCCAGAGTTTCTAGCTACATCACACCTTGTATTTGCTCATTCAAGATTCTAACTGACTAAATATTTATGGGCTTGATCCACTTTTTTATTAGTTCTTGAGCTGCATATGCAATTTGATTCTGCAATGTGTGAGTGCACAGTAGAGCATGTGTAAAGGCTTATCTATACATTGAGTCATTCTGGCAACTGTTAAGTTACTAGGAAAAGGGTAAGGCTGAATATGGAACACATATAGTGAGTGCCTCATTTACATGTTGAGGATGATACTTATGCTCATTTCTGTTCAAACACACCCATTCTTTATCTGCATCATGCTCCTCTCTTAGCCTGTGTTTTTGAGACTGAGGGAGCTGGTGCACAGTGGGCTTCTGATTTTTCTTTGCTCAGTGTGGTGCACTAGGTTTAGTGCTCAGCCTTACTTATCTCTGGTCAACTTATGGTGGAGAAAAACTTTGCAGACCCTGTAGCATGCTAACCAAATGCTTGCAGGATCAAGGTCTATACTGATTATTTCCTGAAGCATCACAGTGGAAATTGCATGAATGAGCAGACCGGCCTAATCGCTAAGTTGGCTGGCCATATCACCTTCAGTTCTTAGGCCTGTCTGTTGAATCCTTGGTTTTGGGCTACTGGGGCCAATGGCCATAATTCCTTCCCCTTCCTGCCCTCTCTAGCCAATCAGCACCATCAGTCCTTCCTCACTCCTCTAACGAGAGAGTCAGAGCTAGGGAATGGATGTGCCCTGGGCAGGGAGTTCATGGCAGCCAGAGCCATCAGAGAGCAGAAGGGAGGAGCAAGGCAGTAGTCTGGGCTCTTCTCAGCAGGAGCAGCTCTGCCTCTGGCTAATATATGTTTGTCATGGTATAATTCCCCACTCTGAACCTTAGCGTCCAAAAGATGGGGTACCAGCATGAATTCCTCTAAGCTCAATTACCAGCTTAGTACTTGTAGTGCTGCCACCAACCAGGAATTCCAGTGCCTGGTACACTCTGGTCCCCCCAAAACCTTGCCTGGGGACTCCAAGACCCAGTCCCTCTGGATCTTAAACAAGGAAAGTAAACCCTTTCCCTCACTGTTGCTCTCCAGGCTCCCCTCCTTGGTACCCTGGAAGATTACTGTGATTCAAACTCCTGAATCTTAAAACAGAGAGGAAAATTCACCTCCCCCCCTCCTTCTCTCTCCCCTCCCAGACTCTCCCTGAGAGAGAAAGTAATCCTCACACAGAGAGAAAATTAGCCTTTCTGTCCGCCTTCCCTCCTTTCTCCCTACCAATCCCTGTGAATCCAGACCCTGTCCTCTGGATAGTAATAAAAAAAAAAACAATCAGGTCTTAAACAAGAAAAGCTTTTAATTAAAGAAAGAAAAAAGTAAAATTATCTTTGTAAGTTAAGATGGAATATGTTACAGGGTCTTCAGCTATAGATACTGGGAATACCCTTCCAGCCAAGTTACAAGTACAAATTAAATCGTTTCAGCAAATACAAATTTAACTCCTTCCAGCCAAATACACATTTGCAAATAAAGAAAACAAACATAAGCCTAACTCGCCTTATCTACCTAGTTCTTACTATTTGAATCTATAAGAACCTGTATCAGGGAGATTGGAGAGAACCTGGTTGTACGTCTGGTCACTCTCAGAACCCAGAGAGAACACCACCAAAACTAAAAGCACACACAAAACTTTCCTCCCTCAAGATTTGAAAGAATCCTGTCCCTGATTGGTCCTCTGGTCAGGTGACAACCAGGCTCACTGAACTTGTTAACCCTTAAGCAAAGAGACAATGAAGTACTTCCTGTTCTATTACCTTAACTTAGTCTGTTTGATGGACAATATTGTCGTGGATGGGAAGCTATAATGACTGGAGGTAGAGGAGATCTGTAGTGAGTAGATAAAGGTTAGACTAATAGATAGCATGGGAATTCATTAGAATGCATTGATATGAGGTTGGAAGGGACCTCAGTAGGTCCATGTAGTCAACTCCCTGCTCAAGCAGGACCAATTCCCAACTAACATCATCCCAGCCAGGGCTTTGTCAAGCCAGACCTTAAAAACTTCTAAGGAAGGAGATTCCATTACCTCCCTAGGTAACCCATTCCAGTGCTTCACCACCCTCCTAGTGAAAGCTGCAGAGAGATTGGGGTGAACTGACAGGTTTGAGAGGTTTGTATAGTGCAATTTTTTTTGCAATTATGTGCAATATTTATGGAAACTTCTCTCAGGCTTTTTGCTGTGCAGTGTAAGCAGGTCTGTGAGAAGGACAATAATGATGTTGTGAATTGGAATATACTGACAGATAATTTAAGTGTCCATAGCACAGCTAGTGTAAGTTATTGAACAAATAAAAGTTTTTAATTTAATCGACCATTTGTATGAGATGCAGCTATTGTAGAGTAGTGAGTAAATAATCCACAATTTGACAATCTGCATCTTCTATATTTTTGGCATGGTTAGGGAAATTACTATTTAAAAATCCAAAGGACATTAGACCACACTAAATACACTTAAAGAAATTCAGGATATAGCAAAAACATAAACAATCCAAATTATGGGCAGCTATAGTCTCTCAGACATACAGATTAAATAGCACATATCACATATAACCAGATACCTCAATACCTGTCTGTAATCTCCCAGGAGGCTCACCTCCAGATTTCTTACCAGACTTTTCCAACAATTTCCAAAGAATCCATCCCAAGATTTACATTGGCCTCTATGCATGCTGGAAGAGGACTTTGAGTTCTAGAAGAGGACCTTGCTCTAGTACAATTTATGGACACAGTTAAATCATGATTAAATTTCATGCACGCTGCAAGAACGAAACAGGTTTAAATTGTATTCAGAGACAACTATTGTAACTAGTTCCCCTTCAAGTGATTCATTTTGTACTGTAGGTGGGATCTAAAAAGATGACCTGTGTACTCTGTGTACATAAAGCCATGTACAACGATGTGTCTAATTTGTGTGTAATTACCATAATTAGGCATGTAATCTGAGATTACATATGCAGAAGGCAGTTATACACAAAAGTAGCCCAAACATTTTTGTGTGTAGTCACTATATTTGGGTTCACAATCATGGTAACTTAAATTATATGAACAATTCCATTCAGATGTTTTAGGCGATGGATCTGGAGCCTTTCCTGAAATTTTGGTCCCAAGTGTAAATACAACATGTAGATTAATTTTTGAAGTAGAAAGAATCACCATAATAAATGTTTTATTAACATATCTCTTCTGTTAAAAGGTACTGGGAAATGGGGCACACTGTAGCCATAGGGAAAACGTATATGTACTCGATATGTGGAGGGGCATAACAAGTAATCTAGCAGGCAAACTGCTCCATGGAAAACTGCAAGTTTAATTGATTTCTAAGGGGTTTTTCCTGCTGTTTTTTTTAAAAATACTGTAACAATCACCACAAAGGGAACTTTGTATGTGAAAAATGTATAAGAAAGATTAAGATAAGTGATTTCTTTAGAGCTCAGGGCACAGATGATGATTCTCAAGCGACCATGCCAGCAGTAGGTATAATGCATAAGAAAATAAACATGGAATCATATTCTGACAGCATCATATTCTTTAGTGCTATATAAATTATGGAGCATTTGGTTCCAGTTTTCTATTTTTTAAGTGAATGCTATGCTCACAAAAGGTGCCAGATTGATCGACCACAGTGGTGAATGAAGTCTTCCATTTATCTACAGAACATGGATCAATATAAGCTTTCACATGCTCCCCACCAATCCCTCAACTTCAGTCTGGAGAGTTTACCAGTAGAAGTGACATGGTAATTTAGGGCCAGATTTACAAAGGGGATTTAGGCTGAACATTGAAGAACCTAACTGTTAGGCACCTTGCTGCCTAGTGGAAGTCACAACCATGAGTTAGACGCTCTATACACTGCATGGGCACAATTAGGTGCTCTGAATCAGTGACCTTTCCTCTTCATGATTTACCATTCTCTCAATTTTTGTGTCATGTGCAAACTTTATCAGTGATTAATTTATGTTTTCATCCAGGTTTTTGATAAATCGTGTCAAACCAATCTGATCGCTTTCTTTGATAGGATAACGAGCCTTGTGGATAAGGGAGAAGCAGTGGATGTGGTATACCTAGACTTTAGTAAAGCATTTGATACGGTCTCGCATGATATCCTTATCGATAAACTAGGCAAATACAATTTAGATGGGGTTTTTCTTATTATTAAAGTGGGTGCATACTGGCTGGTAACGTATCAGAGATATTATAATGGCTCCATCTCTGCTGGAACGGGTATAAACAATGCGTTCCCAAGGGCGGTTACTATTAACAACGCTTTGGGATGGCTAAATGTTCGCACCCAAATTCGATGTGGTAGAAAGTACGCTTATTAAGTTGCGGACAATACACAACTGGGAGGGATGGAACTTGCTCTTGGACGAAGGGTCAAATTCAAATAATGATCTAGACATAGAATTGAGGAGAAAATCGGTCTGACGGTGTAAACTGGATGAAGTTCATAAAGACAAATGCAAAGTGCTCCACTTAGAAGGAACAATCAGTTTCCACACATCACAAGCAGTCAATGGGAAGAGACTATGTAGGAGAGAGTATGGCAGAAAGAATCCTAGGGTCATAGTGAACCACAAGCTAAATATGAGTCCAACATGTGTGATACTGTTGCAAAAAAAGTCAAAATGATTCTGGGACTGCATAACAGTGTGTTGTAACAACAAGGCACGAGAAGTCATTTCTTCCCGCTTTACTCTGCACTAAGTTAGTCCGTCACTGAAGTATGTGTCCGTTCTGGGCACCGGCATTTCACGCAGAAGGGAGAGGGGAAAGATGTGGATGAGAGGTCAGAGAAGAGCAACAAGAATGATTTAAAGGTCTTTGATCACGTCCGTGAACACGACTACAAGGATAGGCTATGAGAGAATGGTTAACTTTATTTGAAAAGAGAAGACTGAAGAGGGGACATGATAGCAGTTTTCAGCTAATCTAAAAGGATGTCCATTCATTGAGAAGGGAGATAACTTGTTCACCTTTCTTCTAATTATAGACAAGAAGAAGCAATAGTTCTAAAGTTCAGCAGGGAATTTATGGTTGAGACATATAGGAAAAATTCCCTACTGTCAGTATGTTAAAGGCACTGGGAATAAATTGCGAGGAGGTGTGAATTTCCTATCTCTGGAGATATTTAAGAGTAGGTTAGATAAATGTCTATCAGGGATGGTCTAGACAGTATTTGATCCTGCCATGAGGGCAGGGGACTGGACTTGATGACCTCTCGAGGTCCCTTCCAGTCCTAGAGTCTATAAATCTATGAATCTATAAAATGCTAAATAGTGTAGGTCCAAGAACTGACCCCTGTGGGAGCTCACTGGGAATATATCTGCTTGATGACGATTTCCTTTATCTACTAGTCTGTTCACTTTCCCAATAATTCAGTGGGGTTTGCAGAAGCACAATTTTCCTTTACAGAAGCTGTCTTGTTGTCCCTATCATATGTTAATTTAGGTGTTTTATTACTCTAGGTGACACAGTGGCTAAGAACTGGTATGGGAGTCAGGAGACTTGGGATCTATTCCTAGCGCTGCCACTGCCCACTGTGTGGCCTTTTGGGTCTGGCATCTCTCCTGTTTGGGTCTGGCACCTGTCCTGTTTGTGTATCTGTTTCCTCATCTGTAAAAGTGGGACAAGGATACTTGCCCTCCTTTGTAAAGTGCTTTGCAATCTACAGATAAAAAGCAACCTAGGGCCACATTTTATTATTATTCTTTCAACTGATTTATCTGGTACTGATGGAAGGTTTGCTTCTATGTAATTCCCAGGATCAGCAAATAATCTTTTAAAGCTTTGACTACCCACTAGGCTCCTGATGTTAGAACTCAGATGAATATCATCTGATCCTGGAGACTTACAACTTCTTTCCATACTTCCTCATTTGACATCTCAGTCTGATAACACCTTATCTTTATTACTTCCAAAGCATAGTTCTAGGGTAGATATTTCACCATTGCTTTTGTGGAGCAGGCTGATACAGAGATGTTCTTTTGCTTCATTGCAATGTCCTTATCCTGCTCAATTACTCCCTTTCTTCCCTTGTAGTTTAGCAGAGCCACTTACTCTGTCATGTTTCCATCTTCTAATGAACTTAAATAACTTCATTGTTACCTAGGATGACCAGAGAGCAAGTGTGAAAAATCGGGGTTTGGGTGGAGGGGTAATAGGAGCCTATATAAGAAAAAGACCCAAAAAGCGGGACTGTCCCTATAAAATCAGGACATCTGGTCACCCTATTGTTACCTAACAAACAAGAATGCGCTACCCCAAATTAAAAGTCCCATCCCCATGTCAGAGAAAGCTTGGGTAAACAGCTAAGCCTTGACTATGCCCCAAAGGTTAACAAATTTGGCACTGTCAGATAAATGAAGAAGTGAATTCCAGGGTTTCATAGATTCCAGACAGGACCATCTAGTCTGACTTCCTGTAAAGCACAGACCATAAAGTTCCCCCAAAATAATTCCTAGAGCATCCAATCTTGATTGAAAAATTGTCAGTGATGGAGAATCCACCCCACCCTTTGGTAAATTGTTTCAGTGGTTAATTACCCTCACTGTCAAGCATTTATGCCTTATTTACAGTCTGAATTTGTCTAGCTTCAACTTCCAGGCATTGGTTGGGGGCCTTTCACATAGAACACCTAGACCATAGGAGTCAGATGCTGTAAATTAGTATAGTTCATTGGAGCTACACTGACTTACACTAGCTGAGGATCTGACCCTAGGTTTACAAGCTAGGTCCAAATCTGATGATTCAGTCTCATGTAAGTAGTTCATAATTATATGATAAGTCCCCTGCCTTCAGTGGTGCTACTTGCATGAGTAAGGATTGCATTATTGGGCTGTTCTCCTTGAATGTCCTATTTGATTTCAACTGTTGAAGTGACGTAAGGCACACAACGAGGCAGACCACAGTATAAAGTGACAGATCAAAACCAACACCTGCAATGGAATATGAAATATACTAAAATGAGATCCATAAAAATATATTCTACTTTATTTCATGACTAGATATTGAAAAAAAAGTCAGTGTGTGCTTGTTTGGAGCCAGAACTTCTCAATAAATACTCATAACAAAAGCTTCAACATCATATTTTCCAAGGGACTACATATGATTGTCATGGTCATTAATAAGGCTAGACACAACATATCTTTAAAAAAATTACCTAGTTAGAAGTAATTAGGAGAAAGCAGTGCTGACATATTTTGGAAGAAGCTTTTATACTGAATTGCAGACAGGCATAGATTATGAACTTCACCATGAAAGTGATACCCAATTTCACTACTTGGCAATTTGGAAAAGGGAAAAATAGTGATAGGAAAAAGATGACTTTGGTGTTTCTTTTTGGTAAGTGAGCACTGGGGCTGTTCTACTAATTTCAGTTTACAGTGATGGTATTTTACGTGTGTTTCAAAGGACAGGTTAGAGCTTTCACTCTTTAGTAGTCATTAGGGCTGGTGCAAGCATGTTTGATGCCCAAGGCGAAACTTCCACCAATCAGCTTAGGCACCGCAAGCCTGGGAGGCAGGATACGTTAAGCAGCCACAGTGTGCTTGGGGAGGAGGTGGGGCAGGGAGTTCCCCTGCGTGTCACCCCTCACCGCCTTTACTTGCTGCAGGCGGCCCTTCCCATGCTCCTCTGTCCTAGCTCCCTCCACCTAAATGCTGGCGGCGACCGGGGTGGCCAAAGATCTGGCTGCCGCGGTCACTGCTGAAGAAAATGGCGCCCCCCAAATCCTAGTGTCCTAGGCGACCGCCTAGGTCACCTAAATGCACCGGCCCTGGTAGTCATTGTTGGTACAAATGGAAGTTTTGAATACTTATGTAATCCTTCTGCCCCTCTGAGTTGGCAACAACAAGGGCTGGGTTCAGTATCCAGGGGTTCCGTTTCAATAACACATGGCATAACCGGCTCGAGCCCCCACCCAGTGACCTGGGACACTTACATACCACACCCCCCTGGGCGCCTCTAGGAGGCAATACTTCCCCTCTCGCAATACAGATGTTCTGTAGTGTTAGCAAATAGCACTTTTACATAAAGGTAACAAACCACATGATAGGTGCATCCCATTGAGAAGACACCACAACAGGATTATAACACAAACCATAAGCAAAAACCCACCTCCAGTACTTTTTTTTGCAAGTCCTTTCCCCCCTGATGTCTTAAGCTCCAATCACCCCAAGTCCAACAACCCCTGAAAAGTCTTCTGTACAGTGCCACCCCAATTCAAAATTTACTGCAGGTTCCGCCCCCTCCCCTCCAGCGCCTGTGGGTGGAAATGGGGGGGGGGAAGTCTGAAGAGGTGTTAAGGGGCCCTTGCTTGTGGCCAGGCCAACTGCTCCGCCTCTCCGTGGAGTTCTGCTGCAGCCTTCACCACGACCAGCTCCACTACACCTGCTGTGCCGCTCCTCCAGCCATCCTGCAAACTGCTTCACTCCGCTCACTGTTCCATGGGCGCTCACACATTGCTGCAAATCTCCGCTCTCTGCTAGCGCTAACGATAGGTCTTCAGGCTCCCCATATCTACGCAGCATTCAGTGATATTTCTAGCTCTTAGTTGGGGACGCCTGCGGCTGGTGCACCATGACCCAACATGAATTCAGTCTCATGCAGTCTTAGTAGACTCCCTAATGGAATCAAAATTACTCTTTTTATCACTGGGGAGAGAGAGAATGTCAATTTGTATGTTTCCATAGCCCTCAGAAAGGGGGAAGGCCCTACATCAGTACCACACACAAGTCCCCAAACCTCTCTCAATTCACGTTTGGACCCATGTCCTCTTGTCTAGCAAGTGCTAAACTATAATTTATATAAAACTATTCTCTCTCACCTATAACGCTAAAGAGCTATAGTTCTCTCTTCATTCACATAATCAGGTGGCAACACTTTATTTATCCTGTCCCAATAACAAAGAAATTGGGGATCCCAGAGCTGTCAAAATAACCATCCCAGGCTGCCTTGGGCTATGCTGGGCATGCCCATGCTAATATCTGAGATTTCACACTTCCTGAAATTCTTTCCACACTTCCCATAATTCACCACCAGATGTCAGGGTAGAGCTCATCCTGACTTTGCTTACACTTACACCAGTTGCTGATGAGGAGAATGAATATTCCTTGTTTTGGAAGCTAAATGCAATATTAAAAAGAAGGCTGACATCTTTTTTCATACAAATTCAAAACCTTAAAGTATTGAAAAATGTAAAGTCTAGTAAGCAGAAAAAAATCAGGGTATGTGACATTATAAACATGTTCTTGTGTGTTTACGTTCAGAGACAAATACATAGTGCTCAGATCCAAGAATGTTGACGTAAAGGCATAGAGAATATATATAAAGATATAAGTACAAAAATATCTGCAACCTGCTGACAACAAAGTTGCTAATGTCTGTCACTGTACTCATAGGTTAATAAAACTAGCACTTACTTAGTAAGTAAAGGTTAAAGGCCCTGCTCCTGCACCATTGAAGTCAGTGGGAGTTTAGCTACTTAATTTAGTACAAGCAGAATCAGGGCCTAAATGCACAGATTATGTAGCATTGTAACTGATTATTTATTGGTTCTAGTGATTTTCAGCACATGGTATTTGAATATTGCCTAGCTTGTATGTTTTGGGGGTATATCAAGCCTAGGAAACTCAATAGAAAAGCTTGTTTAATATCTAGTAATGTGTTTTCCACTATAATTTAATGAATATATTAAAATATTTGAAGCTCTTTTGTTACACAGAATGTTCATTACACATGTGGAAATTGGGACTGAGTGTGCAATCCTGCAGTTTAGCACTCTAATGGTAAATAAATAAGACTCTTCTTTTGAAATAGGGAATCAGGTGGTGTCACGCTCCTGAAACATCAGTGCCTGTTTAGATTCCACTCAGTTGTATGAGACTTCTTAAAAGAAGATCTGTTCTTTAAGCAGGAGATTTGACTGCACAGTGTCATCCAACAACTGAATAGAACACTAGAATAAAGACAGATAAGCTCCGACCTTTCTCTATACAGCTGTTATAAACTTCACTCCAGAATGTATTTTAAATTTCTAGCACCTGTTTTCTGTAACTTTTATTTTATTTATTTATAAATCAACATCGACTTGTCTCAGCTGTTCAGATTTCTTTAACTTACTTTCTGTGTGAGTTGGCAGGTACATTGTAAAATTATTACTACCATGAACTATAGATAATTTTTTCCCCAGAAAATTATAAATGGCTTGAAACAGAGGCTTAAATGAAAGTGTCTTCTTGGCCATAATAAGTCACTGTAGGAACTTTGTAATCTATATAATAGCTGTAGGTTTCTAGTGAAGATCTGATTTTCCTCTATATGTGTGTGATTTGTAATTGTGAATTACAGAAGGTAACAAATGATCCTGACTGGAGTGGTTCTGAGAACAATTAACTGATGTATTTGGAAGGTTTAGGATGCATAGAGTCAGGACTTTTATATTTTCATATGGTTCCCTGCTTCTTACAGTAAAGATTTAGCTTACAATTCTATTCAGTGTAAATCAGCATTACAAACTGGCTGCCTATTGGTATCCTTGATGTTCCCTTGTTTTGATTGACCTTGATAACATTAACTTTTCAAAATTCTTGACTGTTGCTTGATCAGTGAAATACTATTGCACAATCCATCTTAGCCAAGCCTAGAACACAAAAGCCCTAACCTCTTCTGCAGAGGGGTAATATTAGCTCAAATTTAACTTGACATTTGATGCAGTTAAGAGTGCAATCTTTAAATCAGACCGTAAATTACTTCCTTCGTATTTCAGCTGGACTTTCACTGCTCTTCTGAAAGATGGCATATGCATCATTTCCCACAAAGGTCAATCTTATTCTTGTTTTAGCTCATGGGCAGAATCATCATGGCTTACAATGAACATACCGATGAAATATTTTCTTCAGAGAAATCTGGCTTTAGAGTTCTAATCCTGCAGGATGCTGAGCACCTGCAAGACCCCCTGAAGCCAATGGGAGATAAAGTCACTCAGCACCAATGTGGTAGAAAATGATGTGGAGGCGAACTGCTCTGACAGGGGATCTTGCAGACTTTAAGGGAGGGTGGTCATTGCACCTCCTCTTTAAAGAGTGCAGTTTCCCCATGAAGGGCAGTTGTGGGGGAGCTAGGGCCAGCAGCAACACTAGCCTAGAAAAAAGTGAAATTCTGGTCCCATTGAAGTCCATGGCAAAATTTCTATTGACTTCAGTGGGTCCAGGATTTCACCCCTTGTGCTCAACTCTGTATTGGTTTGCAAGGGTGGATGGGTGAAAGCTCTACATGGACAAGGCAGAATTGACCCTTTAATGTAAAATTGTATTAATTTTGACAAGGGGTTTCAGTTAGCCACTTGCAGCAAGTTTGTAAAAGATGGGAGCCCTGGATTTACCAAGAGTAATGGGAACAGGTGATCAGCTCCCCTGCCACAAAGCACAGCCCCTGCTAGTGGTGCCAGCCTCCTCTTGCTGGGGGGCTGAGGTGGCCTTTAGCCTGCCCTCACCATGGGTAGCCCCCTGCTCCTCCTCTTCCCCTGAGGCCCCATCCCGTGGCCAGGCCAGAAGCCAGACCCGGGCCATGGTAAGAGCCGTCCAGTGAGCCCAGGCCACTGTGGAGAGCCCCAGACCCTCCACTTGCCCTGGGTGGTGCTTCTCTTGGGCCCCCTGTCTAGGGCAGGTGGAGGGTCCAGTGCTCCCCACAACAACACAGGATTGCTGGGTGGCTCTTACCATGGCCCGGCTCCGACTTCTGGCCTGGCCAGGAGTCAGGGCTTCAAGGGGGAAGAGGAGGAGCAGGGGAGGGGGCCACAATTCTTGTGCTGGTGCCCCCCCACATAGTTCTGGGGCTCCTGTTGGTGATCCCTCGGAGTTTGTGGAGGATTGTCTTCCATAAAATGATAGCCAGTTATTACTGGTGAATCTGCAGGTGGCTAATGAGACCATTCTGGGATCCACAGATTTTGTCGCAGTTGGTGCAGACATTTCCCAGTGGAAGGGGCAGATATGGATTGATAAGTTGGGCTGCAACACATTCTCTCCTCCCTTTCAGTTTCTCTGTTTCCTGTTGTCTTTATTGGATCTCAAAATATGGAGATCCTTGCCAATACGTCCTTTTCCATTTTGGTTGGTTGAGGGCTTGGGTTTCCCATGAGCTTGTCAATATTGCACTTTGAAGCATTTTTTTTGCCTGCCCCTTGTCCGTTGACCTTGGCGTAATTGTGAGAACATGACCTGATTCGGAAGTCAATTGTCTGGTATTCAAAAAACATGACCAGCGCAACAGAGTTGGTGGTGGATGATCATAACATAATGTTGGAGCTTTTGGCTTGGGACAGAACACTGATGTTGATCTGTCGGTCATCCCACTTGATTCAGAAAATCTTGCAGAGGCACCATTGATAGTATTGTTCAAGAATCTTGAGGTGTCTATTGTATGAAACCCAGGTTTCAGTGCCATACAAGAGAACAGGGTACAACAGCCTGGTACATGAGAAGCTTGGTTTGATTCTTGAGGTTACAATCTTCAAAGACACATTTTCTCAAGCATTTGAAAACTGCGCTGTCACATTGGAGGCAGGGCCAGCTCTAGGTTTTTTGCCGCCCTGAGCAAAGTAAAATTTGGCTGCCCCAACCCCAGCCCTGGGTTTCCCTGCCGCACCCCCCTGCTGCCCCAGCCCTGGGCTTTCCTCCCCCACCTGAACCCCCTGCTGCACCAGCTCTGGGCCTCCCCCTGCCCACACCCCCCCTGCCGTCCCAGCCCTGGGATCTCCCCCCCACACCTGCACCCCTTGGCCCCCCAGACCTGGGCTCACACTCACCCCATGCTGCACCAGCTCTGGGCACCGCTCTTCCCCAGCCACCCCAGCCTTTGGATCTGCCCCCTCCACCCGCACCCTGTGCCGCCCCAGCCCTGGGCTCTTCCTCTCCCTCCCGCACCTGCACCCTCCTTCTGCCCCAGCCCTGGGTCACTGGTAACTCACTCTCAGGGCGGGTCATTCAGCAGGAATTTTGGATGTGCACAGAACACAGACAGAATTGGTTCCCATATGGTTACAGAGCTGCAGTAAAGTGGAACAATTTTCAGCTTGTGTGATTGGAGGATATCTGGATGCATATTATAAGACTCTCCTCCATAAATGAGAAAAAGTCAAGGTGCCTTTATTATTCTTTTGTTCCACTCTTTGTTTCTATGAGGAATTTGCCAATGCATTATCACTGTCTTCCTTTTTAAACACCTAAATGAAATAAAATAAAGCAATAGCTGTTGAAAATAGCAATTCCAGTCCTAATAACCACTGGGAAGCATTTCTTGCTCAATTTTATCTACTTTTTCTACAGCAAATTACAGTGGATCAGTATATTTGATTTGGGAGAATTGAAGTAACAGCTGCCCAAATTGATCTTGAGCACTCCTGAATTTTGAGGTGGTAGATTCCCTTTCTGAATATTGGCTAAATCTGGAAAGGAAAAGTCATTTTCTCCTTCCATGGCTCAGAAGTGACAATCCTCCTACGTGCCTGGTACTGTATCTAAAGGTGCCCGGGTCCAGTAGAGCCTCCTGTCCCGTACTTTTCATTTTAAATTCTAGTGGGATCTACATACCTTCCTTGCTAGGCTTCAGACAGAGTGGGGCACTGTCCATTTGGTCCACCCAATTCCTTCTTTGGGGGCTGCAAGGTGAGGTCACACCAGTATCCCTAAGCCAGTCTGGGGATGTCTTCTGAAGGGGAGATCTGGACCAAAGCCTTCTACTCCTTGGGCACACTTGTTCCCCATTCACAGTGCCACCCCGCTCTAGCAGTGAGCTCAAGCTGCAGCATGAGGTTTCAGCTACCATACTCCCTTCCCCCCCTTTGCAGTTGGTAGTGGCTAAGGGAATGCTGGGAAATGTAGCTCTTTCCCTGCTCCAGGGCTGGTTCTATAGGCAGGGAGCTAACCAAGGAACTACAGCTCCCAGGGCCCCCTGTTGGTTCTCAGCTCCCAGGCTCGATCCCTGCTAGCTGCCGCCCCTGCAAATGGGCTGCCCCAAGCAGCTGCTTGCTTTGCTGCTGCCTGGAGCCGCCCCTGATTGGAGGCCGGTGCTGAATTTCCTGGTCGATGTCAGCCTTCTGAAACAGATGGCTGCCGAGGTAAAGGAAGTGGTCAACATTCTCCAGGGTCTCTTTATTGATCTGAATTATGGGAGCAGGATCCTGGTGATTTGAAGCCTGTTGGTGGAGTACCTTAGTTTTCTTGGTGTTGAGTGTGAGTGTGAGTTGGTTGTAGGCCTCAGAAAAAATACCAACTATTTTTTGAAGATCATCTTCTGAGTGTGCGCACAGTCATCTGCATATTGGAGTTCAGTGACTGATTTAGTGATAGTCTTTGTCTTGGATCAGAGGCAATTGAGGTTGACTTACAGTATATTTATCATATTTATATAGCACAATAAGTCTGCAGGTGACTTTAGGATATATAAAACATGACAGGTTCTGCCCTCAGGAGCTCATGGTATATAATTTTATATTCTAAAAATAATTAAGCTACAAAATAAATTTATAGCAAAGAAACAAAGAGTTAAAGCTGAAAGCACTGGAAAAAGTCAAGAGCTAGGGTTCTTTTCCATTTTGTTAAATCATCTATCAGCAGTTTATTTTGATAGAATCAAATAGAATAAAATATAGCGTTATTGCTAAGGTTTAGAAATGAATGATTATGTCATATGATGAAGTAAATGGCTGTATATAAGCCTACTGAAAAGATATTTTCTAAATGTTCTGACTTTTGAGAATGTCACTTAAAAATCTTATTCAATAAAACAAACAACAATGCTGAACTGTTCGATAGTGACACAAAGTAGAGGTGTTTAATTAACAAGTGAGCGTCACGCTTTGACTTCGCCCTAGCCTTGGGTGATGAATATAAACAGATCTACAGACCTTTTGAATGCAGCACAGTCCGTCCTCTATGACAGCACGCCCCCGCGCACACTGGTACTGAGTTTCCTGTAACTTTTATTTTGCATTTACATGGACATTCAATTCAACCATGTGAGTTTAATGTCTTAACCATTTAATAGCTGAGGGAAAGGCATTGTGAAAGGCCATGAGGGAATCAAGCAGCCTGTGATATATGCAGTCTGCAAGTATAATATGTACATATTCTAAGTGACCACAATGGCAAAAGGGAGAGTCACAAAGTCTCCACTTGTAGTCATTTGCAGCACATCTGATCATTCTACATCTGAAGCAATGGAAGGCAGATGGCTTGGAAGGTCAAAAACCAAAGGGCTGGACTGCTGGATCTGTCATGAGATAGGCATTGGCTGTGTATGAAGCTTGTTGTTGCTAATAGTATGCCATCTGGAGATGACATCAAGGTTCTTTCAAAGCGTTTTCCAAATGGGATGCCTTGAGCTAAGATGGTTTATAGGTAGACCAGACACATCTTTAAACGGGGTAGACAGGGCATGTTTTCCACCTTAACGAGCAGATTCTGCAAGGCAAGCTGTCACCTGATGTGAGAAGGAGCAATGTTGGACAGGACCAGCAGCCAGCCCAGGTTTATTGGTCTCATTGTACCAGTTATTATAGGGACAGTTTTTCATTCAGCTGAGTGTCCACTAGCCCTGTGTGAGAGGAGCTTAGACACACTGGTAATAAATTCAATTCAATTAAGCAAATACACTAAAACAGCCAGTGAAGCCAGACTAGAGATGACTATCAAAGTTCAGGTTACACTCAAACTTTCATTGTAACTTTGTTTTCAAACTCAAAACCTCCTGATTTTTTCCCCCTTCTGGTACTGAAAGCTTTCACTGACTGAGACACACAAGTGATTTGTTTTTAAGTCTCAAGAAAATGCCTCCAACTGTTTTTGAATTCTGAGAGAATGAAAAAGAATTTTACCAGGTTAAAAAAACACAGTTAGATTCAGGGTTGAAAGTAACTTCAAGGACTTACCGGTACTCTGGAGTCCTAAGCAGGGCATGGGCTCAACTAGAAGAGGTGTGACCTCAACTGGAAGAGGCAGGGACTTTCAAGATTTAAAGCTCCTGGGGCTCTGGCTGTGGCTGGCAGCCCCAGGGCCTTTAAATCATCCCAGAGCTACCAATTGCAGAGATGGCTGGGAGCCCCAGGGCTCAGGGGCGAATTAAAGGGCCCGGGGCTTCAGCCACCGTGGAGCTCCAGGCCCTTAAAATCACTGCGGGAGACCTGCCGCCGTTACCCTGTGGTGGCAGGGCTCAGGCTAGGGCTGGGGTAGCGGCGGCCGGGCTCGGGCAGGGATTTAAAGGGCCAGAGGCTCCAGCCGCTGCAGGGAGCCCCAGGCCCTTTAAAGTGCCACCGGAGCTCTGCCAGCGGGGCTTGGGAAGTGCTTTAAAGGGCCCGGGGCTCCCCGCAGGGGCTTGACTTCTGGGACCTTTAAATCACCGCCGGATAAGCTGGTCCAGACTGGCTTACTTTCACCTCTGGTTAGATCACTCCATATGCAGGAAAAGCCTGTGTAGATACAGCAAATTGAGTTTCAGCTGAAAGTTTACTACTGGATTGTCAATCAAGAGGAAAGTTTCTTCCCCACATGTAAAAGGCAGGGCAGTTGTCCCTGCCATACTCTCTGTTATGCTTTTTAGCATGGTCAGATAGTCGAGAGCATCTTTCCCGTGAGTATATGGCAACCTCTGTATTTCAGGCACGATAGTGAGGACCATGGATATAAAATTAGAACTACAATTCTATTTATTAGATATATAACAAGATGGCTCACACAGACCCTGAGTTTGCAGATCTTGAGAGTGTCTGCATCATGTCAGAGACCTCTCACAATGGGAGGCCCTCGGCACATGGCAAATTTTCAAGAGGCAGTGTCACAATATACTACATTTCCCTTATTTTATTCTTACTTTATTTTTTGGGACATATTTTAACTTCTTAAACATGGGCCTCGAAACCAGGCCAGAGGTATTAGAAGAGTATATTACAGCACTGCTGACTACTTGCTGTTTAACCTTTAGCTGTGCAGATCAAAGGTTGTTAACAGTTAACCACCAAGAGCTCAGTCTATACCATTGGCTCAGTCTGCTTCCTCATGTAGTTCCTGTATAAAATTGTCATGCAAGACTTGGCATCATGCTGGCATGAGCACCTGACACCTAAGTTCCCTTTAAGCTGCACGGCTGCTCAGGGCTCTCTCCCAGCCCCAGACCTGCTGTGGTAGGAAGAGGCGCCCTTCCCCCAGCCCCAACCCGGTCCTAGTCCCTAACCTGATGCTGTAGGGAGAGGCATTCCTCTCCTGGCCCCAACCTAGCCCCAGCCCCAGACCTGCCGCAGTAGGGAGAGGTGCCTCTCTGCCCCAGCCTATGTGCTGCTGTGGGGAGTCCTCTCTCCCCACTGTAACCCCAGGGCAGCCTGCACCCCCAAACCCCTCATCCTCAGCCCCACCCCAGAGCCTGCACCCCCAGCCAGAGACCTCACCAACCCCCACACTCCAAACGTCTGCCCCAGCCCTGAGCCCCTTATCCTCAGCCCTACCCCAGAGCCTGCACCCCTAGCTGGAGTCCTCACCCGCCCACACCAACCCTCTGCCCTGGCCCTGAGCCCCCTCCCACATGCCAAACCCCTCGGCCCCACCCCTGCCACATGAATTTTGTTATGTGCACCAATATGGAGGTGATGTGTCACATCACCTCCATATTGGTGCACATAACAAAATGAATTCCGCACAAGCGTGGGAAAAATTAGAGGGAACACTGCCTGACATCATGGCCAGACCCTGGCAGGTCTGGGGCTGGGGCTAGGTTGGGGCCAGGAGAGGAATGCCTCTCCCTACAGCATCAGGTTAGGGGCTGGGACTGGGTTGGGGCCGGGGGAAGGGCGCCTCTTCCTACCACAGCAGGTCTGGGGCTGGGAGAGAGCCCTGAACAGCCGTGCAGCTTAAAGGGAACTTAGGTGTCACGTGCTCATGCCAGCATGATGCCTGACATCCACTTATTTTGAATTTACTTTCAAATTTTTCTGATGCAATTTGTGCCTCAGAAGATGGTATCAATATTGATTGCTGGTTTTCTGGTATAGTCAGGGCCAGACTACATAGGCAAAAGAGGCAGGTGTGTCGTTCCCAGATCTAGGGGTAAGAGGCAAGCCTGAACGGCACTGCAATGCAATGTGCCAGATTGCCATACCACTGACTCAAATTTGGCCTGGTCACACCTCCTTCATAACACCTGCTGGACATCTGCTGATGTGAGGGTGGAGTAATGCTGCCTCAGGATAGCCTTATTAAGGCCCCTGTGATCCAAACCAATCCCAATCTTGCCATTTTTCTTCTCAGTTTCTTCTCAGACTGAGCTGTTAACCCATGGAGTGGGGCAGGGGTCGGCAACGTTTCAGACGTAGTGTGCTGAGTATTCATTTATTCACTCTAATTTAAGGTTTGGTGTGCCAGTAATACATTTTAATGTTTTTAGAAGATCTCTTTCTGTAAGTCTATAATATATATCTAAACTATTGTATGTAAAGTAAATAAGGTTTTTAAAGTGTTTAAGAAACTTCATTTAAAATTAAATTAAAACACAGAGCCCCCCAGAGCGGTGGCTTGGACCTAGGCAGTGAGAGTGCCACTGAAAATCAGCTTGCGTGCCACCGTCGGCACATGTGCCATAGGTTGCCTACCCCTGGAGTGGGATGTGTTCACTTTGACTATGACCCTTTTCTCCCTACCTGAGTGCATCTCTGAGTCTGTCTGTCACTGCAAAGGGTATATGTCTGCAATAATGTATGACAGGGAGAACTGATGGGTCCATATATATGGGAGGCTTCCCACAGAACTCGCAAAGTGCCCTGAAAACTTCTGGTATTGTGCAATCAATTCTTCTTTAGTGCTGGGTGCCTTGGTGTGCAGCATACCTATTTGTATATTGGTTTTAGCTGTATGCAGGTGTCTCTGGCTATGAGTGGTGTTATAGATGACTTAGTGATGGAGAACTGATGACTGATCTTAGCCTTGGTCTTTGCTGCTGTGAGGGTGACTTCTCCTTTGGAGTCTATTCTGGAAACTCCATTTATTATAAGCCCAGCATTAGATTGTTTTAGCTGGATGGGACCTGGTATCTTTTTCAAACAGTGAACTGGTAAAACATTAGCTTCAGCTCCAATATCAAGCTTGAACTTTAGAAATGCAATCCTTATATACAAGTATAGAATACCAAGGTTCTGCCGCGTGCACTGTATGAGTTGTATTATTATGTGATAATGTATCTACAAGAAGAGATTGCTCACATTCTACTTCAGGCTGAGATTTGTAGCTTTATCTTTTGGGTAAGTTGTCTCTATATACCTAGATTAATTGTATAGCCAGTTGATGAACTACACTTGTGGTTCATTATGAAAAATGGTCATGAAACCAAATAACCAGACTCAGCCAAATGTATGTGTGATGTTACACCCCATATTCATCATAGAAATGTGGTTCTGATATGAATATGGCATAACTAAGATATACTTTATGCAAGATGGCTCACGTGAGATATCATTGGAAAGGTTATGATTTACTGAATGTGATTATCCAATTTGTATGCATGTATCATTTTCTGTATCTAAAGTTAGGAATATTGACAATGTAACAATTACAGCTGTGTGTGTATTTGGAAGACACCCACCAGACAACTGGCCATCACAGCCTTGCCAGGCCATTAAGAAGAAACAATAAGACTGTGCAGATACTAATCTCTCTCCTTCCTGAGCAGCGTTCTGGGACATAACTTTGACTCTACCAGGTCAAGTGGTCCTGTCACAAAATACCACCTTGGACACTGTCGGCACTTTTCCACTGTAGGGGGGTGGGAATCAAACAAAGGATTCCCACCTTAGGTAAATTCTTTTTAAGGGCTGGGAAAGGGGTTGATATGGACTCTCCTCCATTGCCTACCCAGGAAGAAGGACTGCTGAAAGAACCTAAAGAGACAAAGGAACTAACCTGAAGCGAAAGGCAGGGGAGAGTCCATACTGAGACAGGGGTCCAGTCTGTAAGAAAAAATAACTGGAACTCTGAGCTATAAAAACTCTGCATCCTGCCTAATTCAACATTTAGGGTGAGAAATTGCATTTTGTAACCTGTTTCTTTAGTGAATCAAGCTTAGTTTGCATGTTTTGTTTTATTTGCTCAGTAATCTGCTTTGTTCTCTTTGCTATCTCTTATAATCACTTAAAATCTGCCTTTCATAGTTAATAAATTTGTTTTGTTTATGATTAAACCTAGTTTGTGCAATTTCTAATGAGGGGATAGAAGTTGTGCAAATCTCGCTTCACATTGTGGGAGAGGCCGAATTTTTATGAGTTTGCACTGTGCAGATTTTTCTACACAGCGCAAGACATTATATCTTTGGGTCTGCACTCCAAGGGAGGTGGGCACCTGAGCACTGGGGCAAGTGCCTTAAACTGAGTCCTCCCAGAGCTGAGCTCAGTGTCTATGTCTTTCTGCAGCTGGGGATGGCCCTGCCTGTGTATGTGCTAGAGGAGGCTTAAGAGCCTGGCTCAGCAAGACAGGTTAAAAGGGGCCCAGGCTGACAGAACAGGCAGGCTCAGGTGTATCTCAATACATCAGGCCTTAAAGGGAGGGCAACCTGTCACAGTATTGTCTAAAGACAAAAGAGTACAATACTAAAAGGAGACATGCATACCCTCCTTCAAGGAAGTAATTCTTTTCAAGGCATGTTCACCTTACAGAAAAGGTATGCTTTGGAAATATATATGTAAACAGGGTCTGAATGAGTTCTCCCCTGACAGCTAGCTGAGAGGATAAGAGATTTCAGAAGCAAACTGCATTTACATGAACATACCTACTCTGCCAAGATATCCAGCAGATAGAGCGATGTTGCTCAAAGTGATCAACTCTGGCTGGTGTTGGGTTACAAATCACTTTAGTACTGAATGCAGGGGTAGTGAAATGTTATCAATGTTGTTGTCTTTATTGTACGAATAAAGGGTAGCAGAACTGTGCTTAACCTGTCCCAAATGAGGAGGTCCACCCTCAGCTGAAAGGACCTTGTTAAGCCAGAGGCTCAAATGCCAGACCCCTATGAAAGTAAGAGGAGTGGGGACAGGTGTTCCAGCTAGGAGATGTGGACTCTCCCTAAGGGTCCCTAGTCTGGTTTAACCTGTTCCTCCCAATCGTTCAAAGATAGAGCTAAATAGGCTCCATTAGAAGTTGTTACTTTAAGTGCTTAAATGAGAGCTGAAATCACTTGTAGTAGGACAGCATTTCTGCCCAGCATGTTAAAAGCTGAAAATCACTAAGAGCTGACAGTCACTAAGAGAGTGACCTGCAGAGGTCACAGCAGAGAGGCAGGTGGCAGCAGAAGGTAACTGACATTTGGCTCTCAGGAGCAGCAGACAGGTGGCCAGTGGGCACAGCGAGCAGTCAGCTGGTGGGAGCAAAGCAAATGGCTGGCAGGGCAGCCAGTGGAGAGGAACTTCAACTGGCGGGGTGGCCAGTCAGAGCAAGTGCTCAGATGATGGAGCAAACAAGGTGCCTTCTTCCCTGCTTGGGAGGTGAACTTACACAAATGCACCTCTGAACCCTGGGTCTTCACTGACCAAGGGCAACCACAGTGAGTGGGGTATGGGGAGGGAGCAGAGAGGAGCACAGAAAAGGAACTTTTTTGGTTGTTGAACTCAAGAACACAAGGCAGAAGACACCACTCCGTGGGATGGGTGTCCTGCTCACAGTTTTATGATTATTAATCCTGCTTGTAGCATTTTCTTGAATTAATAGCCTTCCCTTCTTCCATTAAAAGTTATTTTCTACACTCAGACTCTGTGCTTGCGAGTGGGGAAGTATTGCCTCTCAGAGGTGCCCAGGGGTGATGTGTAATTTTCCCAGGTTAATGGATGCGGGCTTAATCCAGTTCTGTGTTGTATTGTTGAAAAGGAACCCCTAGATATTGAACACAGCCCTGGTTGCTGCCGGCTCCACCTGGCAGAAGGGTTACATATATGTAAAGGTAGCTATATTTATAAAATGGTTTTACAAGTTGCAAAGTTCTCCATATGTCACTAAAATCCAACCCACCAGTTCCTTGACTTGGTTTATTCTGTGCTTTTCTTACCTATTTTAGATACTACACTGCAAACCAGTTGCCTGTGAAGGTACCTGTGCTAGGACATAGAACAAATGTATCTTGATTTTAACAGATTTCATATTTGCTAGTCCCAAAGCTGACTTCAGCTTTGCAAAGTATTATGCTGTACTGAATATGAGTGAACAAGTATAACACCATTCAAATATAAAACTTTTTGCTAACATTTATATATAATATACACTCAGACTCCAGAGTCAGAAGGGACCATAATGATTGTCTGGTCTGACCTTCTGCATGTTACAGGCCACAGAACCTTGCCCACACACTCTAAAATAGATCCGTAACTTCTGTCTTAGTTAGTGGAGTCCTCAAATCATGATTTAAAGATTTCAAGTTACAGAGAAGCCACCATTTACACTAGTTTAAACCTGTAAGTGAACTGTGCCCCAGGCTTCAGAAGAAGGCAAAAAAAAACAACCCCTCAAGGACTCCACCAATCAGACCTTGGGGAAAATTCCTTCCTGACTCCAAATAGGGAGATCAGTTGGACCCACCAGCTAGACATCTGGGAAAGAATTCTCTGTAGTAATTCAGCACTCCCCATCTAGTAGCCCATCACTGACTATTGGAGATGATTGACAGCAGTTGGAGATCAGCTACATGCCATTGCAGGCAGTCCTATCATACCATCCCCTCCATAAAATTATCAAGTTCAGTCTTGAAGCCAGTTAGGCTTTTTTCCCCCACTGCTCTCCTTGGAAGGCTGTTCCAGAACTTCACTCTTCTGATGGTCAGAAAACTTTGTCTAATTTCAAGCCTAAACTTGTTGATGGGCAGTTTATAGCCATTTTGTTCTTTGTCCTTATTAGCATTTACCAGGGAGCAAGAGGAGTCTTCCTTCCTGTATTTTCTCTGTGGCAGAGCAGGGATTTGACCAGCAAACTTCCTGTGTGATGCTGGGTTAATCTGTGTGTCTCCCTTCCCTAGTTGTAGAATGGGAATAACCCCATAGGGGTGATGTGAGGATAAATACATGAAAAACAGTGAAGGTCTGTTGGGAATGTTTCATATAAATGCAGGAATTCTGAAAAAAATTCTCTCTCTACTTATTTAAGGTAGCTTAAAATGTGACAAACCTCAGGCTTGGAGTTTGACTCTTTGCTCTTTAGGGTGCTTGTAAATAAAGGAAGTACAAAAATTTGTAGACAGTCTGTCCCGAGGCTCAAGTAGCTCATATTTCAAAGGACTCTGAACCAGTTCTGAGGTCTTAAAGATAAACTGGAATGTGGTTCTTTTTCTCAGTTAAGTGTAAAATAAAAGAGAGAAGAATTTGGCTTCCTGTATGAGTCAAGAGCTTATTTCCAGCTATGTAAATAAGCATGGAATAATTTGGAAAATAATTTATTCAGTTTGATTTTTATATTAAAACTGATTTTGTATGGTCCACGGAACACCTCTTGGAGCAAGCCATGACAATGACATAATTCAAAACAACCATTCTGTAGCGAGGAACTCATTGTAATTGAATGCAACATCTATTGTAAATTCTGTCCATTCAGTCATTGGCCTCAATGCTGAGCCCACCAGCACAGATGCCAGCGCAAATCAAATGCAAACAACCTGCCAACACACTCAAAGGCAAAAATGGGTAGAGTTCACATTTTCATAAAATGACATACATTTCAATGCAGACAAAGGCAGGCAGACAAATGGAGAGAGAGAGGACAGCAATTCAGGTAGAGAGAGGGATGGGGGAGAGATGAACAAGGAAAGAGACAGATGGAGAGGAAAGGGGAGAGACAGGCAGGAAGGGTGTGGGTTTAGTTCATTCCCTCCCATCCCCCCCAGGGTCTTCAGTTAGTCAATTTGTAATCTCTGTCAGTCAGCTATATACACACAAAATTAAGTGTCACCCTCCAACCCGTACCTACTCAGTCAGCTGGGGGCATTTTTTTTGGTTTCCTCTTCCCCAAAGCATTTCATCCTCTGTTCCCACCCACCATCCCTATTTCACATCCTACCTCTGTCCCAGCATTTCACTCCCTGCCCGCCTCACTTTGAGCTCTCCTTACCTCCCGATTTGAGGAGTCCTGGTAGCTTTCCCAGGAGGACGTGAGCTCACAAGCAAAGCACGTGGAATACCTCACTCTTTACCCTCTTCCTTGGTCTGCAGGGGCATCAATGGGAGCCTCTTCTCCCCCACCTCAAGCCAGGGAGTGGGAGGCAGAGCAGGTGCATAACCTGAGGAGTTGTTGTTCCCAGGTGGCTCTATCTGTGTAGACGCACTCCCAGAGCTGCTATAGGGAGCAGGAAAGTGCACGAACTGGCAACAGCAAATGGACTGGCTCTGATTGAATGTCCAAGAGGTAAGGGAAATGGGGCAGTGCAGCCAATCACTTTGGTCAGTTATTTCCCCAGACTGAGGGATTTTCCCACAGCCTGGTGTCTGGGACTGAGAATTTATTGCCTGCAGGAAAAACCCCCAGAGTGGCAGAGCTGAAACTGCAGAGATAGTCCATTTCTTAATGGAAAAGTGTCCATATCAGAAATACTCAGCCCCATTACTAGTATCATATGTCACCAACTCACTTATGTAGCATATAACCTACATTTTACCGATGGTTAGAACATGGGGGTGGGGATCGCACATGCTGTAGCTTCTGCAGGCTGAGCTCACTGCACCCACCCACATTCCTTGTCTTCCTCCATTCTTGCCCCATGTGCTCTCTGTTCGCCATCCTCCCACCCCACTCTATTTCAAGGACTCCCTGCATCCCTCCACCCCTCCCTCGTGTCATGGGCTGTGTCTCTCTATAGCTCCCTCGACCACACGTCAGCGGCTCCATGTGCACCTCATGTCCTCCATTATCCTCAATTCTCCCTCCCCCTTTTCTCTCCCTGTAATATTGGGAACTGTACCTGTAAGTGATTTACCTTCCCATGGGGCTCTGAAGACACCCATGCTCTGTTACACAATTTGGAACTAATCCCTGAATAAAGTGGATCTCTTTCAAGCACCTTGGACCCAGAGTAACTGCTGAACATCACATAGTACCGGGGTAAATAGAAAACAACCTGAGTGTAAGAATGCAGCAGCTAAAACAGAGGTGGGCAAACTACGGCTTGTGGACCACATCCAGCCTGCGGGACCGTCCTGCCCAGCCCGACTCCTGGCCTGGGAGCCTAGCCCTGGCCCCTCCCTCACTGTTCCTGCTTCCCTGCAGCCTCAGCTTGCTTGCTTTGCTGCCGGCACAATGCTCTGGGCTGCGGGGCTGTGAACTCCTGGGGAAGCGCAACTGCAGAGCCTGGCCTGACCTGGTGCTCTGTGTTGCGTGGTGGCAGCGGTGGCGGCAGTGTGGCACGGCTCCAGCCAGGCAGTGTGGCTGCAGCACTGCCAGCCACTGTGCTCCAGGCAGCGTGGTGGGGGGGCAGGGAGCAGCAGGGTTGGATAGAGGGCAGGGGTGTTCGGGGAGTGGTTGGGGGTGGGGGGTGTGTGGATAGGGGTAGGGATTCCGGGGGCAGTCAGGGGACAGGGAGCTGTGGTGTGTGGATGGGGTCCCGGGGGGAGTGGGAGCTGGATGGGGCAGGAGTCTCAAGAGGACAGATAGGAGGTGGGGGCCAGGCCACCATCCCCTCCCCTAACCAGCCCTCCATACAATTTAAGAAACCCAATGCACCCCTCAGGCCACAATGTTTGCCCACCCCTGAGCTAAAACCTCCACCAGAACTGGTACTCTCTGGAAATATGGAAGATAGCTGGAAGAAATTTAAACAGCACTATATTCTCACAGTGTTGCCAATCCCAAAGATTCATAAATCATGAGTCAAACCTCAAGAAATCATGGAATTGGTCCAACACTCATGATATATAGATATAGATGTAATTTTTTTGTCTGTCTTACTTTTTAAACTCCCCCAGCCAGGTGGATTTTGATGATTTTCACCCTTACTTCTGGAGCTCTTGCGCCCACATTAGCCTGACTCCTGCTCTATTAATTCTGTCCTCCAACCTCAAATTAATTCTGTCCCCCCAGCTGCCTCTCCTGCAACTGCTCCTTGGGCTCTTCATCCTGTCCACACTCTCAGGCTTGGGGCAGAGTAGGAGGGCTGCAGCAGGTTTCCCTTTCAGAGCAGGGGTTAGTTCCAGGATTTCGTTACACCCCCTTCCTATCTGCCCATTCCCAGAGCTGTCATTGCAGGGTGAGTGTAATGGGAGAGGAGCCAGCCAATTGCTCACGGAAGGAGGGACTAGGGCCACGCTGAGCTATTGGGCTTTTTCTGCTCCACTCTTGTATGAATGGTGTTGGGTTGCTGAAGGGAGCTTTGCCTGCATCCTGCAGTAGCCAATTTGCGGGTTTTTCCCAGTAGGTGGGCGAGTGGGGAAAGCAGCCAATCAGAGAGGATTTTCGCTTAGCCCGCTCTAAAAATGCTCACTTAGTGACCCAGCTTTTTTCTTAGAAATTTTATTTCCTGGGTCTGCCACCTGGTACACTTTAAGTCTTGGCAACACCTGCATGAGAGTTGCCAAACACTTGCCATCATGCTTCCCAATTGTGTATTGCTGTAGCAAACATTAACTGTTTGGGCAGACATTTTCCATGTTTGGTCGCAGTCTGTGGTGAATTTTGGTTTTGTTTTTGTAATTGTCTTTTGAAAGTTTGAGCTAAGTTCAGCTATTTCTGAAAATGAAAATATTGTAAAATACACAATTTTGCTACTGCTAAAAATATTTCAGACTTTTTTTTAGCTACATTAGGAAAAGAGGTGGGTCTATTTTTAAACGTTAGCTAAACCATTTTAATTGTGCACTGTTAGCATCTACTATAGATCAAGTTTAACAGCTTTAAAATGTGTTTGCTGATCATGGTCAACCATTGATTCCCATATACTACAATCTTTACATGATTCCCTAAATTTTTTTCCTTATAAGTCACAAAATAAGAAAAATCACAGCATATTTCATTGTAGTATGTAGAAGCCTAAGTGTGCACCCACCTGTATAGATTAAAATGATAAATCCACTTAGCCCTGGTCTACACTACAAGGTTAGTAGTAGTTGAATTTAGCTGCATTAGGTCAATTTTATAAGCAATGCGGCTACACAACCAAGCCCGTTCCATCTACCTAAAGTGCTCTTAAAATCAACTGCTGTGCTCCTCCCTGGTGAGGGGATTAGCGCTAAAATCGACCTTGCTGGGTTGAATTTGGGGTAGTGCATACGCAATTCAACGGTATTGGCCTCTGGGAGCTATCCCAGAGTGCTCCAATGTGACCACTCTGGACAGCACTGTGCCAGGTTAGATCACAGAATCCCCCCCTTGGGCGCTGCCACCTGATGTGCCAAGACTGCTTCTGCCTCTGCTTTCCCTGCCAGCTCAGGACCCTAGCACCCTACCTTGCTGAGCCAGACCTGCCCGTCTGCTCCAGCACAGACCCAGGGTCTGAATTCCTTGCCCCAAAGGTGCTGGATTCACTGAAAGCACTTTATAGAAGTGTTCTTGTCTTTAACACTCAGATGCCCAACTCCCAGTGAGGTCTAAACCCAAATAAATCCATTTTACCCTGTATAAAGCTTATAGAGAGGAAACTCATAAACTGCTCGTCTTCTATAACACTGCTAGTGAGATGTGCACAGGTGTTAGCCCCCCCCCCAGATATTAATACATACTCTGGGTTAATTAATAAGTAAAAGGTGATTTTATTAAATACAGAAAGTAGGATTTAAGTGGTTCCAAGTAGTGACAGACAGAACAAAGTGAATTACCAAATAAAATAAAATAGAACACACCAGTCTGTATCTAATACAGTAAGAAACTGAATACAGATAAGATCCTCACCAGTTCCAGAATGCTTCCTTTTACAGACTAATCTCCTTCTAGTCTGCGTCCAGCAATCACTCACACCCCTTGCAGTCACTGTCCTTTGTTCCAGTTTCTTTCAGGTATCTTTGAGGGTGGAGAGGCCCTCTCTTTAGCGAGCTGAAGACAAAATGGAGGGGTCTCCCGTGGGCTTAAATAGACTTTCTCTTGTGGGTAGACCCCTTCCTCTCTCCCATGCAAAGTCCAGCTACAAAATGGAGTTTTAGAATCACCTGGGCAAGTCACATGTCCATGCATGACTGAGTTCCTTACCAGCCAAGCCACATTCCTGGGAAAGCCCAGGATTGGTGTCTCCAAGTTCATTGTTGGCTTAAGTGTTTCTTGATTGGGCACTTACTGAGAATCATACCTGTTTGATTCTAAGTAGGCTGTACTGCTTCACTACAGCCTACTTAGAATTGGGCACTTACTGAGAATCATACCTGTTTGATTCTAAGTAGGCTGTCCTGCTTCACTACAGCCTACTTAGAATCAAACAGGTATGCAGCCAATATTCATAACTTCGAATACAAAAATGATACATGCATACAAATAAGATTAATAGATTCAGTAGATCATGACTTTTACAGAGATCTGTTACCTGGTATATGTAGCATAAAACATTCATAAACATATTTCCATAAAGCCTTATGGATGGCACCATCACAAATACTTTCAACTCCGATGCACTAGCCAGGTACATAGGAAAAGCCCCGGGAACTTTTGAATTTCATTTCCTGTTTGGTCAGCATGGTGAGCTCAGCAGCACAGGTGACCATGCAGTCCCAGAATCACAAACGAGCTCCAGCATGGACTGAACGAGAGACACCAGATCTGATTACTGTATGGGGAGAAGAATCTGTGCAGGCTGAACTCTGATCAAAAAGAAGAAATGCTAATAATATATATGCTAAAATCGCACAGGGCATGGTGGAGAGAGGCTACAACAGGGAGACACAGCAATGCCACGTGAACGTTAAGGAGCTCAGGCAAGCCTACCAAAAGACAAAGGAGGCAAACAGTTGCTCCAGGTCAGAGCCCCATACAGGCTGCTTCTATGATCAGCTGCATGGCATTTTGGTGGGGGACCCTACCACTACCCCACCACTGTCCGTGGACACCTGCAAGGGGGAGTATCACGCAACAAGGAAGAGGATTTTGTGGCTGAGGAAGAGGAGGAGGAGGAGAATGTGCAGCAGGCAAGTGGAGAATCCATTCTCCCTGGCAGCCTTTTCATCACCCTGGAGCCAATACCCTCCCAAGGCAGGTTCCTGGACCCTGAAGCCGGAGAAGACACCTCTGGTGACTGCACATTTGTAACTACACTACAGGGTTTAAAAACAATTGTGTTTAATGTTTGATTTGCCCTGAGGACTTGGGATACATTTGCGGCCAGTACAGCTACTGGAAAAGTCTGTTAACGTGTCTGGGGATGGAGCGGGAATCCTCCAGGGATATCTCCATGAAGCTCTCCTGGAGGTACTCTGAAAGCTTTTGAAGAAGGTTTCTGGGGAGGGATGCCTTATTTTGTCCTCCACGGTAGGATACTTTATCACGCCAAGCCAGTAGCAAGTAATCATTGCACCACAAAGGATGGCAGCAAATGGTCCTGGGTTTTGGTTGCATTCAAGCAACATTTGGTCTATATCTTTCTGTGTTAGCCTCAGGAGAGTGATATCATTCATGGTCACCTGGTTGAAATAGGGGAATTTTTGTAAAGAAACAGAAAAAAGACCCTGTTCATGCTAGGCTGCTTGCGCTTGGGTAAATATAGTGAAATATAAAAGGCAAAATGTGACCTTGTACCTAAAGCACATGTGCTGTCTGCTGTGAATTGCTTGATTCACTGTGAAGGAGTCTCCCTTTTGTTCTCAGAAATGTATCTTCTTAAATTCTACTCTCTTGTTTTATCCTCCTGCAGGTGCAAATGTTTCTACGCTCCCCCGTCATCTCCGTCCCAGAGGTTATTGCAGATTAGAAGGCGAAAAAAACGCACTCTCGATGACATATTTTCCAAGCTCATGCAGTCCTCCCGCACTGATAGGGCACAGCTGAATGCATGGAGGCATACAGGGACAGAGGCCAGGAAAGCATACAGTAAGCACGATGAGAAGAGGCAAGAGGCAATGCTGAGGCTAATGGGGGAGCAAACGGACATGCTCAGGTGTCTGGTGGAGCTGCAGGAAAAGCAACAAGAGCACAGACCGCTGCTGCATCCACTGTACAACCGCCTGCCTCCTCCCCAAGTTCCATAGCCTCCTCCCCACATGCCCAAGAATGAGAGGGAGGCTCCGGGCACCCAGCCATTCCACTTCAGAGGATGGCCCAAGCAACAGAAGGCTGTCATTCAAACAGTTTTCATTTGTAGTGTGGCTATAATAAGCAATGTGGCCTTGTCCTTCCCTCCTCCCCTCCACTTGGCTACCTTATCAGTTATCTCACTTTTTTTTTAATTAATAAAGAAAGAATGCATGGTTTCAAAACAATAGTAACTTTATTTCCTTTCCCAGCTGTGATTGAAGGCGGGAGGGTGGTTGGCTTACAGGGAATTAAAATCAACAAAGTGGGCAGGTTTGCATCAAGGAGAAACGCGCACACAACTGTCACGGTGTAGCCTGGCCAGTCATGAAACTGGTTTTCCAAGCATCTCTGATGTGCAGCGTGCCTTGCTGTGCTCTTCTAATCGCCCTGGTGTCTGGTTGCTCAAAATCAGCGGCCAGGCAATTTGCCTCAACCTCTCACCCCACCATAAACGTCTCCCCCTTACTCTCACAGATATTATAGAGCACACAGCAAGCAGCGATAACAATGGGAATATTGGTTGTGCTGAGGTCTAACCTAGTCAGCAAATAGCACCAGTGAGCTTTTAAATGTCCAAAGGCCCATTCTACCACCATTCTGCACTTGCTCAGCCTATACTTGAACTGCTCCTTACAACTGTCCAGGCTGCCTGTGTATAGCTTCATGAGCCATGGGAGCAAGGGGTATGCTGGGTTTCCAAGGATAACTATTGGCATTTCAATGTCCCCAACAGTAATTTTCTAGTCTGGGAAGTAAGTCCCTTCTTGCAGCTGTTCAAACAACTTGGAGTTCCTAAAGATGCAAGTGTCATACACCTTTCCCGGCCATCAGAAGTTGATGTCGGTGAAATGTCCCTTGTGATCCACCAGTGCTTGCAGCACCATTGAGAAGTACCCTTTGCAGTTTACATACTGGTTGGCAAGGTGGTCCAGTGCCAAGATAGGGATATACGTTCCGTCTATCGCCCTGCCACAGTTAGGGAACCCCATTGCAGCAAAGCCATCCACTATGGCCTGCACATTTCCCAGAGTCACTACCCTTGCTAGCAGAAGGTTAGTGATTGCCTTGGCTACTTGGATCACAACAGCCCCCACAGTAGATTTGCCCACTCCAAATTAATTCCCAGCTGACTGGTAGCAGTCTGGCGTTGCAAGCTTCCACAGGGCTTTTGCCACTTGCTTCTCAACTGTCAGGGCAGCTCTCATCTTGGTATTTCTGCGCTTCAGGCAGGGGGAAAGCAACTCACAAAGTTCCAGGAAAGTGGCCTTATACATACGAAAGTTTCGCAGCCACTCGGAATTGTCCCAGATATGCAGGACTATGCGGTCCCACCAGTCTGTGCTCATTTGCTGGGCCCAGAATCAGTGTTCCGCTGTATCAATCTGCCCCATTGCCGCCATGATGTCCCAACGGCCACATCCCATGCTTCCCGGAATGTCTGTGTCCATGTCCTCCTCACAATCGTCCTCGTGCTGGTGGCTTCTAGCCAGGTTCTGCACATACTGCAGGATAACGTGTGAGGTGTTTACTATGCTTCCAACAGCAGCGGTGAGTTGAGTGGGCTCCATGCTTGCCGTGCTATGGCGTCTGCATGGGTAATCCAGGAAAAAAGGTGTGAAATGATTGTCTGCCATTGCTTTCATGGAGGGAGGGAGGGAAGGGAAGAGTGACAATATGTACCCAAAACCACCCACGACAATGTTTTGCCCCATAAGGCATTGGGAGCTTAGCCCAGAATTACAATGGGCAGCGGAGGCTGTGGAGACTGTGGGATAGCTACCCATAGTGCACTGCTCCGTGAGTTGATGCTAGCCATGGTACTGAGAACGCACTCCGCCGACTTAATGCGCTTCGTGGGGACATACATAATTGACTGTATAAAATCGCTTTCTAAAGATCGACTTCTACAAAATCGACCTAATTTCGTAGTGTAGACATACCCTTAGAGGTTACAGTGACATCAAGCAATGTCACGCAAGTTCATAGGCCTGATTCTTCACAGCTCTTCAAAATGCATGTAAAATGCTAGGAAATCAGAAGGTAGTATTTCATAACCACTTTGCTCAAGTGTAAATTACTATACATGGTTCAAGGCAGTGGGAAAATCATGACTCATGTTTTTTGTTAATGGCACAAGCAAGTAATGCACAATCCTGGAGTACTTCTGCCAGTCCATAATTTGAGACGCAAGTTAACTTGGATCCCAGGATCTCAGTTCCTTACTTACATTACAAAAGTACCATACAATAACATCATTACTGGAGCAATTTATTGACGTTTAAACACATTATTAATAATTTAAAAACATTTCTATTACCTGCTCTCAGTAGTTACTATTTACTTTCCAAAACAATGGGGAGAAAGATAGGTTTCTCTTGCTCTAAGGATTTGAAAACATTTGTAAGGTTTCATTTTCATTTTATGACCTCCAATACTGAATAATAAGAGATATAAACATCTAGATTTTATAAACTAGGTATAGGCTTCCATGTATAATTTTAAACAAACTACAAATAGCAACAATATGCATAATGAAAATGTTTGGGGAGGTCATGGACTAGCAGGGGAGAAGTTGGAGAAAAACACAGTAGCCCGAATGCAAATAAAGTAGAGATACATGACTTTAAGCAGCAGCTTCCCCGCTGTCTGCTGGATCTTTAAAATGGTATGAAATGAGAAGTCGTCAACAATACCTGAAGATGGGAAAAGATAAGAGAGTGGGCAGAAATGCAAAGTAGATGAGAGGAGAAATCAAATAAATAGACAAGGAAGGAAAGGGTTACGCAAGAACGAGGAAAGAGACAAGCAAGCTGTAGAATGCAAAGGAGATATCAATGCATGACACCCTCAGTTGTCTGAAGAAAGGCTAGAAGACTTATTTGTCTCCTGGAAGTTAAAAACTTCAAATTTTACTAAATATTTTGCATAGCCAAGCACCTTATGCTTTACTACTCAGCTGCATAGTGATTTTCATTTTCCACAAAGGAAAATGGTGTATTTTTATTGCCTATAATAGTAAAAACAATTTGCTCTGACGTGCACAGGATTCTGTTTGATTTCAACTTCCAAATTCATATTACTTTATTTTTTAAAAAGTGATGGACCTAGATTACTATTTCCTTGACATCGTTATTTATTAAAAAGCATTTATAAATTACATAACACCTTTTCCCATAATTTTTCAGATCATTTTCACTGCTTTTTCTTTATTGCAAACATGACTTTAGGATTAGACCATGGCTTTAGTAGCTGGATTGGGAGAGGATGTGTGGAGGGGCACTGCAACAGTGGGAGAGCTTGGAGGCATTCTGCCTCTGCAGACTATGTATAGGCATAACATCTCCAGGAGTGTTGCTGGAGTGCCCATGTGAACAGCAAATAATGTACCATGTCTCTTAAAAGGACCATGCAGCCACGTTGGAGAGCTCTCTCCCTCCTTCAGCATCTGCACGGATGACAGCCAAATCCTTGTGCTATCTGAGCGCAAGCACTGCAAGCGGCAACCGGTATCCCCCACCACACTGGGAGGGGAGAGACATCCTTGTCTTTTTCCACACTGGCTGTGGGGGGGCCAGTCCTGCAGGAGCATATACAGCACCTTTGTAAGTGTATAGCAGCTAAGATTCCTACAGCTTCTCCCCTCACCTCTGGAGGGATTCCACTATTGCCAACCTCAAGCGATCAAAAATCAATGGACAGGTGCAAAAATCATGAGCTTTTTAAAAAAAGATTTTTTGGTCTGCCTTTCATGTTAGAACTTCCCCTGCCCATCCCCAGGGTGAGTGTGACAGTGTTGCTCACTCACCCCAATTTAGTGGGTAAGGTGATTTGGGATCCTGACACAGGAGCTTTTATGCCCACATCTGCCCATCCTCCTGCCCAGCATTTGATTCTGCCCCTAACCTCCAAATCAATCCTGTCCCGCAAGTCCCACCCTTGCATCAGTTCTGCCCATTCTGACCCCTCCATACACACTTGCCCAGCCTCCTGTCAGTTCAGTCCCTGCCCCAACTCCACATCCCCCAGAAGTTAAGCCCCCGCCCTCACCCAGTTCAACTGCCCAACCTCTGATCTGCATAGGGTTCTTCACACACTCCCTTGCAGGTCTCCGGGGGCTGCAGCAGGGTTCCCTCTCCCTGTTTCAGGCTGGGATGGTGGCTCCAAGGACTCTTCAGCCCCCTCTGCCCCTTACCAGGCTGGGTGCTGCAGGCAAGAGGGGCAGGGACAGAGGCACCACACTTTCTCGGTTCTTCACAGGAAGGAAGGGAGAGGAGGGGGCAGAGTCACTATGAGCTGCTGGACTGTTTTCTCCCTCCCAACCTTTCCATATGAGAATGGCTTCAGGTTGCTGGGTGGAGGGGAAAGAGGGAGAGAGAGCTCTGTGTGCAGCATCTACAATTGGTTGTTCAACCCCCAGAAGGTGGGAAACTGGGGCAATGAGAAGGCTCAAATTCACTCGAAGGCTGGAGCTTCTTGGGTTATCACTTGGCTGGGTTCCAGCAGTGTCTAGCATAGTCATGATCTAGCTCCACGAGTACAGTGGTCCTTTCTGCTAATGTTGCCTGGGGACTCATGGTTGGTGCAGAGAAGGATGGGACCATAGCTCTGCTCTCCACTGCTGGCAGCACTGAGGCACACTCTTTACACTGAAGGGATGAAAACCGTGGTGTCAATGGGAATTTTGCCATCAACTTAAACAAAACCAGGACTTCAGTCATGGGGTGTGTTGAACAATATTCTTGCTGGTCCTCCCAAGACCCATATGAGGGAGGGAGGAAGACAACAGGCTTTGTTATTTTTTTTTTTACCCATAACATACTAAAGTGTTCATCATGACTTCAGAGTGCTGCTTGGAAACTTCAGCCAGTCATCTTAAACTGCAAATCCTCGGGCAGTAGAGAGACTTCCATGTCCCTGGAGTTTTGTAGATCAATGACATCCTCTAGAAAGTGAGATTGTTCAATGAAAATACCATATTTCCTTCTCAATTTGCAAACAGCACTTCATTTTTTTTCAATTTTCATAGGAAGGGAGAGGACGAATTTGATCTGCTTGAAAACTCTACAAAGCTATATTGACATCTATATCTGCTTCATTCTTTATGCTGCCTGTTGCACTGGTTTGCTGATGTACTCATTGCAACAAGGTTATTTTAAAGTATTCAGATCAAAGTGACATAAAATTTACCAAAGACTGACTATGTGCAATTTACTGTGTCTTTAGGCTCAGGTTGTTTCAAAAGTCTCAATTTTTTTTTTCTGACTTCCTATCAGAGTATATAAAGTGTACATATTGTGCCAAATTTACAATGGTTATGTTAAATCAAGCAGTTTTATTTTGGAAGGAGGGGTCCAATGGCTTCTGAAGATTTTGTACCTTCAGTCAGAAACTAATTATTAATGCTGACCTGATGAGCTGAACTCTGTCAGTATGAGGCGTTAAGCTGCTTCAATTTTTATATTCCAAAGGAATTGCATGTTATCAATCTAGCCAAAAGAGCTTTTCAGAGCTATCATTAGAGTGCAAGCAATAGAAATTACTAATCACCTGCTACACGCTATACAATCATGCTAAAATATTTTAAAAAATAGTCATTTCATGGTGTGTGATAAACTCTCCTACACTCTGAAAAATCACTAAGCACACAGTGTGTCCTTTTAGAGATAATTTTCAGAAGTCTCTTAACAGCATTCCAGGAATCTTGTGATATAGATACCGCACTAACCATCTCCCTTATCCAGCATGGCCAGTCTTCCCCCTGGCTCATCAAAGCTTACACTGTGCTCTAGTTAGCACTAAAACTCACATTCTAAGCCAAGGGTCAGATTTTCCTCTCCTATAGAGGTGCTGAAGAAACTATGGATCTGACTAAAGTAAATGGGAGTTAACTGAGTCCTGAGGGTAAGCATTGGACCCTGTGAGTTTATTTTATAGAGTTCCAGCTAAATTCTCCCTTTAAGGGGGAAGATTGTAAAACTGGTGAAGACAATGAGTGTGGACAACAAACTCTATAGAGACTGAGGGTCTTAAGGCAAATCTTATGCATCTGGTGCCTCCAGGCCATGGGGTTCTGATGGCTTCCACTTTCTTCACTGCATGGCAGGGGTGCTGAGGGTGCAAGTGCACCCTCTGGCTTGAAGTGGTTTCCATCATATACAGGGTTTACAGTTTTGTTCAATAGCTCTCAGCACCCCCACTATAAAAACTGTTCTAATGCCACTGCCCTAGGGTCATCTGTGCTCCCATTGGACACCTCCAACCATGCCTATCAAAAGGGAGTGCAGTTGTGAAGCAGAAATTAATTCTACAATGAATAATATTAAATTATGCACAGCTATCATGTGCTTTTGGAGGAAAGCATGCCCTCTAGATTGACTTCTCCCTGGCTTCATCCCCTGGAAATCCTGCAGTGTCCCTACCATGTGGAGTTTGGATAGAGAGGGCTTTTGTGGGATTGGAGTAAGTAGGGGCAAGTTGTCTTTGGATTCGTCCTATTCCTTTGTCCTCTTAGCATTACTGAGCATACAGCCCACAGTCATCTTTCAGATGAAGCTTTTCCTCCTGCAGAACTTTTTTACTTCACGACCTGATGAGCTGTTCCTTTTGGGCATCACTTTTAAAAGGTTTTTTTTTATTTTAATACTTAACTGGTTTCTATTCCAATCTGGTAAAATTTTTACAATAGGTCTATTAATCAAAGCTAAATTTAAATGACATTCCTATTGAATTACCTATTATTGTCAGCAGTATAGATACCATAATCCTAAATAATGTTGCTGATGTATCTATGTGCAGAAAAAGAATAAACAAACAGCACTTCATAATGTGGTTTGTTATTTCAAGCTGAAGATGGGACAGAGTCTGCTAGATTTAGGTTATGACCTAATATACATTATTGCAAAATGTTGTAAATTTTATTTTCTGCCTGCTAGGAGGCAAATGATAGAACATTATTTTATGCAAAATATTAAGCAAACTTCAGCCTGAAGCATAACTCAGTTATTAACAAACCCATAGGAGGCTGAGTGCCAATCCTTCTGTAAATAATTCATATATGATGAACTGAGGTGCTGTATGTCTCAATTTGCAAATACAGCTCCCAATCCTGCAAAGTGCTGAGGGTCTCCTGCAAGGTGATGAGTGCTTTTTACTCCTGTTGACTTAAACAGTTAAAGGGTGTTCAGTGCCATGAGAAGGTGTTCAGCATTTTGCCAATTCAATCCTTTTATCACGTTTGCTTTCTTATAATCTCAAATGCCTTTTGTCTTTGGGCTGGATCCTATTGGCATTGAAGTCAATAGCAAAACTCCTACTGGCTGCTATGGGAGCAGGATTGGACCCATTCTTTGCAATGTCTGAATCAAGTAGCTGCCATCCATTTTTACAGATTGGCTTCATGCAGTTATCTTCTATTCTAGCTCATTTTAGATGCTTCAGTATCTGCACAGATTTAAAAGGACATTCTAAGATTAAATTCATATTTCAGATAAGGTTCCTTACCTCTGTTATCAATCCCTAGATTATTTATACTGATTTTCTTTTAATCTCATTTACCTTCCAACCTTTTTTCTATGCCTTTGCTATTTTACACTCAGTTTAAGCTAGATGGTCAGTTTCACTTTGTTTTACAGAGGTGTTAAGCAACCATGACTCCCATTCTCTTAAATAAGAACTGTGAGTTCTCAGCAACTTTTAAAATTCTGCCACTTACTTATGGGCCTATATATGGATAATCAGTGCCTGTCTTCAGGCACTTACATTGGAAAATATTTGCCTCTACCTTTAATTTGATGATGATTTACAGATTTAAATTTAAATGTATATGTAAACTTTCTTTTGGCCATATAACTACTTTGTTATGAATTGTACTAATTCTTATTTAGAAAATGAATTATTATGGATGTCATCCAGGGTTAAGAAATGTAAATGTGTTTTTGGCTTTTAAATCAAAATTTGCCAGTATGAGGGAACTAATTTGCAGTTTCTTGTAATTATTGTCAAAGGATTCTTGTGCATGTAAGATGATGCATCTCAGTGCACTTATTTGTAGAAACTCTTATTAATCAATACTTGCCTCTGGTTATATTTTTTAAAATTAGTTGAGCTTCGGTGGATATAGTAACACCATATATAACCACCTGTTATAATGAAAACAATATGATGCTCATTTTTCTGTTGTCCATCTGATTCAAAGATATTGCAAAATGAATTCATTTCTTCTGTATCTGCATCTCTTGTAAATTCTAAAGTAGTTGCAAATTTAATACAATTGGAACGGTTTTAATAGAGAAAATAGGCATCTCTTTCTTTAGTGTTTTTGAAAATTATCTTTAACTAATGTTGAATGGGATATATAGGATTACTAACCATCTTTTCTGTTCCTGCTAACATAACAGAAGGTTGGCAGATTCCTAAGGTAACACAGAAGTCAGTTCTCTGTAACATAGTAACTCTGTAACATGGTAATCTGTATCGATGTATGCATAGAACCTGTTCCTGCAAATAAATAATCCTATTTTACAGAAGTTATGTCAAAACTCTTCATTAGGTACAAGTTTGGGCTATATATATTACTCAGATGAGTAATACAGCTATATATATGTAAAGCTGTATTACTCATCTGAGTGATACAAATACTTTTCATGTGTGAATAAAGTCTCATTACTCATTCAAAATTATGAAGTGTAGAAAATTGATAAGGGAGGCTAAAGGCACCAGAGAAAACTCCATGTCTGGCAGAACTAAAGACAATAAGAAGGACTTTTTAAAGGTACATTAGTAACAAAAGTGATCCTAGAAATGGTATAGGCTCATTACTAGATGGACCTAGTAAAATAGTTAACAATGACACAGAAAAGGCAAAAGTAGTCAATAAATTTCTGTTCCGTATTTGGAAAGAAGCAGAACAATGTACTCATATCACATGAGGATGATGAAGTACTTTCCAGTCCATAGTAAGTAAAGAGAATATAAAACAGCATCTACTATGGACAAACATTTGTTAATCAGCAAGTCCAGATAATATGTACCCAAGACTCCTAAAAGAGTTGGAGGAGATCTCTTACCCATTGATGTAAGTGGGAAAATTTAAGAAGACTGGAAGAGTGCTAATGTGCCAATATTCAAAAAAGACAAGTGGGATGACTCAGATAACTGTAGACCAGATAGGCTGACATCAATCCAAAGCAAATAATGGAAAAGCTGATACAGGATTTAATAAAGATCTAAACATTGGAAATATAATCAATGCCAGTCAGTTAACATGGTTTTAATGGAAAATAGGTCTTCTCAAATAAATCTGATTGTATTCCTTGATGAAATTACAAGTTTGGTTGATAAAGGTAATTGCCTAGATCAGGGGTTCCCAAACTTGGTTCATGGCTTGTTCAGGGTAAGCCCCTGGTGGGCCGAGAAACACGCGTCCACAGGTATGGCCACTCGCAGCTCCCAGTAGCAGCGGTTCACAGATCTATCCTTAAAAATCTATGAATATGTGTTACTGGGCTAGATGGACCTTTGGTCTGACCCAGTATGGCCATTCTTATGTTCTTATTCCTTTCTGTAATTTTAAGCATCTGTTTTTAAAAAATTTGGCCTAAATTGGCTTTTTAGCATATACAGTTTCTAAGTTTTACAACATCTTTTTTTTCTTGTCTGTTTATCATAAATGGGAAATAGGAACCACTGGAAGCTGTTGGACGTCATTTTGTATCATCATCACCACACAGCAACTCAGTAATATTGAACTTCATATGACATCACCACCTGGGATGAGTGGGAAGAGGGCAGCCATCTAGGTATATATTGTATTTATGCATGGCCAAGTTTAATTCTCCTTGACTGCCACATCAAAATGCAAACCGTGCTAAATGCTAATCACAGGCATCTGTGATTCAATGCTTTTCAACAACAATTTATGAACATGGGGAGAAGCTAGCATGGGGCAAGATGTTGTTTTTATTCATGAAAATGTATTTAAATAATTTGTAAATACCATCAAAATGAGATTATGAAACAGCAGAGTTAATCTGTGGGGCTTTTGCTGTTTGAAAGTAATGTCCTAGTTAAGTGAACAAAATACTATTTATTTATTATTAGCTGAGCATGTAAGGGAGCCTCAAGAACATAAATTGGCTCCTAGCATTGATAAATATGATTTTTTTAAAGAGAAAACATACTGTCCCTGTGTATTTAGCACTGTACAGCAGTAACTTGTGCTAACACTGAAAGCTATGTTACTCTTTCGTATCATTGCTAGTTAGCATTGTAACTATTGTCTACATAGAAAGTTTGTAAAGTTGCAAATCTTTCTCTATGAACAGTTACCAGTGCAGCAATCTTCACTCGCCTCTGGATCTGGACTTCTTTCATAGGAAAAAGCTTAGATGCTCCATTTCAATGATCTTTCCATGACCCAGACAGTTTAGGAGCTCTCTCAGAGGAAGGAGCAATAGCAGGAGGTAAGAGCCTCTTTCACTGGGGAGCTCTTAAACTCTGCTGTACAAGGAAGGAAATCTCAGTCATGATGAGGACTTGATAATTTACGCATGACTAAAGTTACTTTATACAGCATGCATAATTGGTTGAACAATATTCTAAGAATCTACAGGAAGAGGGGGGGCCTTTTTCCAACACACCTTGTAATATCAACAGGTGAAAGGGAATTTAATAACTCTAGATTAAAACAAAAACAAAGCAAAAGCAGGAAAATTAAAATACAAAAAATTACCATAATATTTTAGTTGTTTAATGGAATTTCTTATTCTTTGTAAAGACAAACAATATTGAAACGAAATAAACGATGTGGAACTATTTCGTGGGTGGAGCTAAAATATTGTCATGCAAAAGATGCACATCCAAAAAAGTAAGGGTGCATTCATAGCCCTGTCTCATTCCATACAAACCAAGGTCATATGCAACGACTTTTGAATGTCAAAGTACCCATAGACTGTGGGAAGTCTGCAAGAGAAAGTTAAGTGCGTGTGTGTTTAATTTTTAAATATACAATTTTAAACACCTAAGCACTTAAATGGGTCCTACAGACTTCCTAGGGTCTGTGGGAATTATCTCAGACTTTTTAAAGGCTTTCCTGTGGAGCCAGGTTTTATTCAAAATGCACCTTCACTTCCAGTGAGACAGAACTTCCAATACTTTTAATATGACAAAAATTCCACGCAACTTATTTACACATACAATGTGCAGCACATACCACTAGAACATTAGGAAATTGTTATTAAAATATCAGTGTCAACTGAAGCCATAATGAGAGCCACTTCAATTTTGGCTTAAACAGTTTCTTTTGGCCTTTATTATGTGTGTCTGAAGAAAATGCTATTGTGACATTGGCAAACCAGGTGCCAGTTCATGCCAAAGCCCCAGGCCTCACTGAACACCTACAAATGCATAGCTGGAAGCTCAGCCAATTCACTTGTGTATTGATATAGCTCAAAGTGTTTGTTAAATGTATAACATTGTATTTGGTATTCAAACTTCACAAAAACTAATAGGATGTTTCGATGCATTGTTTTCACCTAATAGCAAGCTTTTACATTGTGTACACCCCTATAACTAAATCAAACAAGAAAGAGGTCTTGTGTAATGCAAATGAAGAACTTTAACAAGAAAGTACTAATTCTTGCACATTTGAAGGCAAGTGGCAAGTGTGATGAGATCAAAGACTCTAAATGTGCTCCTCTCTCTCTGCCTGTGAAAGAAAAAGGCCATGTGGGTGGTGACCTTGTCATCTTGTTTTCTGTGAGAAAAAGTTATAAGTACAGATCTTTCATAAGGTGAGAGCGTAACTGGTTGGAAACCCCTTCCCAGAGAGTAGTTATCAGTGGTTCATAGTCTAGCTGGAAGGGCATAACAAGTGGCGTCCCACAGGGATCAGTTCTCAACCCGATTCTGTTTAATATCTCCATCAAATGATTTAGATAATGGCATAGAGAGTACACTTGTATAGTTTGCAGATGATACCAAACTAGGTGAGGTTGCAAGTGCTTTGGAGGATAGGATTAAAATTAAAAATGATCTGGACAAACTGTAGAAATGGTCTGAAGTAAATAGGATGAAATTCAATAAGGACAAATGCAAAGTACTCCACTTAGGAAGAAACAATCAGTTGCACACATACAAAATGGGAGCTGGCTGCCTCGGAAGGAGTATTGTGGAAAGGGATCTGGGGGCCATAGTGGGTCACAAGTTAAATATGCATTAATACAGTAGTGTTGTAAGCAAGACTTGACAGTGTGCTTTACTCCACGCTGATTAGGCCTCAACTGGAGTATTGTGTCCAGTTCTGGGTGCCACATTTCAGGAAAGATGTGGACAAATTGAAGAAAGTCCAGAGAAATCCAACAAAAATGATTAAAGGTCTAGCAAGCACAGCCTATGGGGGAAGATTGAAAAAATGGGGTTTGGTTTTGTCTGGGTTTGGTTTTGTCTGGTTTTGTCTGGGGTTTGGTTTTGTCTGAGAGGGGACATGATAACAGTTTTCAATACACAAAAGGTTGTTGCAAGGACAAGGGGAAAAATGTTCTTAACTTCGGGGGATAGGACAAGACACAATGGGCTTAAAATGCAGTAAGGGCAATTTAGGTTGGACATTAGGAAGAGTTTCCAAACTATCAGGATAGTTAAGCACTGGAATAAATTGCCTAGGGAGCTTGTGGAATCTTCTTTAGTGGAAATTTTTAAGTGTGGGTTAGATGAACACCCGTCAGGGATGGTCTAGATAATACTTAGTCCTGCCATGAGTGCAGGGGACTAGGCTAGAGGACCTCTTGACGTCTTTTCCTATCCTATAATTCTATTATTTCCTTTTCTTACCTAATAAATGTTAGTTAATTTACTATAGACTTGGCTACCAGCGTTGTCTTTGGTGTGCAATCTAAGATGCAACTTGATTTGGGTGAGTGAATGGCCTCTTAAGACTGGGAATAACCTGAAATATTTGTGATTTTTGGTATAAGTGACTATTTATCACATAATCCAGTTTGTCTGGGTGGCAAGATAGACTGCAGTGTCTAAAGGGACAGTCTTTGACTCTGTTGTAAGACTGTTGTAGTACTTTGGGGGTTCACATTTGGTACTGAATTGGTGAAATCTAATTGTAGAATAAGCTACCAGTTTGGGGTGTTTGCTTTGCTTTTGACAGTTTCTGTGAGGTAGGCATTCGGGGCTGTGAGCCACTCCAGACAGCCTGACAGATATTTATCACCTATGAATTGCATACACTTGCAAAAACAGATAAGGCAAGCAAGATAATTGATCAAGTATCAGAGGGGTAGCCGTGTTAGTCTGGATCTGTGAAAGCAGCAGAGAATCCTGTGGCACCTTATAGACTAACAGAGGTTTTGGAGCGTGAGCTTTCAAGTCCTGAAGTTTTTTTGCTGCAGGATAGCCACCTTAAGGTCTGCTATAGTGTGGCCAGGGAGGTTGAAGTGCTCTCCTACAGGTTTTTGTATATTGCCATTCCTGATATCTGATTTGTGTCCATTTATCCTTTTCCGTAGTGACTGTCCAGTTTGGCCGATGTACATAGCAGAGGGGCATTGCTGGCATATGATGGCGTATATTACATTGGTGGACGTGCAGGTGAATGAACCAGTGATGGTGTGGCTGATCTGGTTAGGTCCTGTGATGGTGTCGCTGGTGTAGATATGTGGGCAGAGTTGGCATCGAGGTTTGTTGCATGGATTGGTTCCTGAGCTAGAGTTACTATGGTGCGGTGTGCAGTTGCTGGTGAGAATACGTTTCAGGTTGGCAGGTTGTCTGTGGGCAAGGATTGGCCTGCCACCCAAGACCTGTGAAAGTGTGGGATCATCATTGTCCAGGATGGGTTGTAGATCCCTGATGATGCGTTGGAGGGGTTTTAGCTGGGGGCTGTATGTGATGGCCAGTGGAGTCCTGTTGGTTTCTTTCTTGGGTTTGTCTTGCAGTAGGAGGCTTCTGGGTACACGTCTGGCTCTGTTGATCTGTTTCCTAATTTCCTCGTGCGGGTATTGTAGTTTTGAGAATGCTTGGTGGAGATTTTGTAGGTGTTGGTCTCTGTCTGAGGGTTAGAGCAGATGCGGTTGTACCTCAGTGCTTGGCTGTAGACAATGGATCGTGTGATGTGCCCGGGATGGAAGCTGGAGGCATGAAGGTAGGCATAGCGGTCGGTAGGTTTTCGATATAGAGTGGTGTTATGTGACCATCACTTATTTGCACCGTGGTGTCTAGAAAGTGGACCTCCCGTGTAGATTGGTCCAGGCTGAGGTTGATGGTGGGGTGGAAGTTGTTGAAATCGTGGTGGAATTTTTCTAGAGTCTCCTTCCCATGGGTCCAGATGATGAAGATGTCATCAATGTAGCGTAGGTAGAGAAGGGGCGTGAGTGGACGAGAGCTGAGGAAGCGTTGTTCCAGGTCAGCCATAAAAATATTGGCATATTGTGGGGCCATGCGGGTGCCCATAGCAGTGCCACTGATCTGGAGATATATATTGTCATCAAACTTGAAATAGTTGTGTGTGAGTATAAAGGCACAGAGCTCAGCAGCCAGTTGTGCTGTGGCATCATCAGGGATACTGTTCCTGACAGCTTGTATTCCATCTGTGTGTGGGATGTTTGTGTGTAGAGAGCCTCTACATCCATGGTGGCTAGGATGGTGTTTTCTGGGAGGTGACCAATGCATTGTAGTTTCCTCAGGAAATCAGTGGTGTCACGGAGATAGCTGGGAGTGCTGGTGGCATAGGGTCTGAGTAGAGAGTCCACATATCCAGACAGTCCTTCAGTGAGAGTGCCAATGCCCGAGATGATGGGGCGTCCAGGATTTCCGGGTTTGTGGATCTTGGGTAGTAGATAGAATAACCCTGGTCGGGGCTCTAAGGGTATGCTGATTTGTTCCGGTGTTAGTGTAGGGAGTGTCCTGAGTAGATGGTGCAGTTTCTTAGTGTATTCCTCAGTGGGATCTGAGGGAAGTGGCCTGTAGAATTTGGTATTGGAGAGTTGTCTGGCGGCCTCCTTTTGGTAGTCAGACCTGTTCATGATGACAACAGCACCTCCTTTATCAGCCTCTTTGATGATAATGTCAGGGTGGTTTCTGAGGCTGTGGATGGCATTGCGTTCTGCACGACTTAGGTTATGAGGCAAGCGGTGTTGTTTTTCCACGATTTCTGCCTGTGCACGTCGGCGGAAGCATTCAATGTATAGGTCCAGACTGTCATTTCGACCCTCAGGAGGAGTCCATGTGGAGTTCTTCTTCTTGTGCTGTTGGTGGGAGGGTACCTGTGTATCAGTGCACTGTTCAGTGTTGTCCTGGAAGTATTCTTTGAGTCGCAGACGGCGAAAGTAGGCTTCCAGATCGCCACAGAACTGTATCATGTTGGTGGGGGTGGCAGGGCAGAAAGAGAGTCCCCGAGATAGGACAGACTTTTCTTCTGGGCTGAGTGTGTAGTTGGATAGATTGACAATATTGCTGGGTGGGTTAGGGGTACCACGGTTGTGGCCCCATGTGTCAGGTAGGAGTTTAGACAGCTTACAGTCCTTTTTCCTTTGTAGAGATGTGAAGTGAGTGCTGTAGATCTCCTGTCTTATTTTAGTGAAGTCCGTTTTTATGGAAGTTTGGTTATTAATGAAGGTCTCCAGGTTGGAGAGCTCTTTTTTGATGTTTTCCTGTTTGCTGTATAAGGATGCTGATCAGGTGGTTCCTCAGTTTCTTTGATAGTGTATGGGTTCTAATCTCTCACTGTGGTCTGTGTAGTATGTAGATAAGTAATATCACTGCTATCTATTCTGCAAGTCCACATGAGAGATTTGCCATACACTGTCCAACCTGGAGACTTTCATTAATAACCAAACTTCCATAAAAACGGACTTCACTAAAATAAGACAGGAGATCTACAGCACTCACTTCACCTCTCTACAAAGGAAAAAGGACTGTAAGCTGTCTAAACTCCTACCTGCCACATGGGCCACAACCGTGGTACCCCTAACCCACCCAGCAATATCGTCAATCTATCCAACTACACACTCAGCCCAGAAGAAAAGTCTGTCCTATCTCGGGGACTCTCTTTCTGCCCTGCCACCCCCACCAACATGATACAGTTCTGTGGCGATCTGGAAGCCTACTTTCGCCGTCTGCGACTCAAAGATACTTCCAGGACAACACTGAACAGTGCACTGATACACAGGTACCCACCCACCAACAGCACAAGAAGAAGAACTCCACATGGACTCCTCCTGAGGGTCGAAATGACAGTCTGGACCTATACATTGAATGCTTCCGCCGACGTGCACAGGCAGAAATCGTGGAAAAAAACAACACATCGCTTGCCTCATAACCTAAGTCGTGCAGAACGCAATGCCATCCACAGCCTCAGAAACCACCCTGACATTATCATCAAAGAGGCTGATAAAGGAGGTGCTGTTGTCATCATGAACAGGTCTGACTACCAAAAGGAGGCCGCCAGACAACTCTCCAATACCAAATTCTACAGGCCACTTCCCTCAGATCCCACTGAGGAATACACTAAGAACTGCACCATCTACTCAGGACACTCCCTACACTAACACCGGAACAAATCAGCATACCCTTAGAGCCCCGACCAGGGTTATTCTATCTACTACCCAAGATCCACAAACCCGGAAATCCTGGACGCCCCATCATCTCGGGGCATTGGCACTCTCACTGAAGGACTGTCTGGATATGTGGACTCTCTACTCAGACCCTATGCCACCAGCACTCCCAGCTATCTCCGTCCGTGACACCACTGATTTCCTGAGGAAACTACAATGCATTGGTCACCTCCCAGAAAACACCATCCTAGCCACCATGGATGTAGAGGCTCTCTACACAAACATCCCACACACAGATGGAATACAAGCTGTCAGGAACAGTATCCCTGATGATGCCACAGCACAACTGGCTGCTGAGCTCTGTGCCTTTATACTCACACACAACTATTTCAAGTTTGATGACAATATATACCTCCAGATCAGTGGCACTGCTATGGGCACCCGCATGGCCCCACAATATACGCCAATTTTTTTATGGCTGACCTGGAACAACGCTTCCTCAGCTCTCGTCCACTCACGCCCCTTCTCTACCTACGCTACATTGATGACATCTTCATCATCTGGACCCATGGGAAGGAGACTCTAGAAAAATTCCACCACGATTTCAACAACTTCCACCCCACCATCAACCTCCAGCCTGACCAATCTACACGGGAGGTCCACTTTCTAGACACCACGGTGCAATAAGCGATGGTCACATTAACCACCACTCTATATCGAAAACTACCGACCGCTACGCCTACCTTCATGCCTCCAGCTTCCATCCCGGGCACATCACACGATCCATTGTCTACACGCCAAGCACTGAGGTACAAACCGCATCTGCTCTAACCCTCAGACAGAGCCAAACACTACAAATCTCCACCAAGCATTCTCTAAACTCAATACCCGCACGAGGAAATTAGGAACAGTCAATCAGAAGCCAGAACGTGTACCCAGAAGCCTCCCTACTGCAAGACAAACCCAAGAAAGAAACCAACAGGACTCACTGGCCATCACATACAGCCCCCAGCTAAACCCCTCCAACGCATCATCAGGGATCTACAACCCATCCTGGACAATGATCCCACACTTTCACAGGTCTTGGTGGCAGGCCAGTCCTTGCCCACAGACACCTGCCAACCTGAAACGTATTCTCACCACAACTGCACACCGCACCATAGTAACTCCAGCTCAGGAACCAATCCATGCAACAAACCTCGATGCCAACTCTGCCCACATATCTACACCAGCGACACCATCATAGGACCTAACCAGATCAGCCACCACCATCACTGGTTCATTCACCTGCACGTCCACCAATGTAATATACGCCATCTATGCCAGCAATGCCCTCTGCTATGTACATCGGCCAAAACTGGACAGTCACTACGGAAAAGGATAAATGGACACAAATCAGATATCAGGATGGCAATATACAAAACCTTGTAGGAGAGTACTTCACCTCCCTGCCCACTATACAGACCTTAAGGTGCTATTCCTGCAGCAAAAAAACTTCAGGACAGACTGCAAAGAGAAACTGCTGAGCTTCAGTTCATTTGCAAATTTGACACCATCAGCTCTGACTAAAACAAAGACTGGAATGGCTTGCCAATTACAGAACCAGTTTCTCCTCTTGGTTTTCACACTCTTACTGCTGAACAGGGCCTCACCCTCCCTGACTGAACTAACCTCGTTATTCTCTAGCTTGCCTGCTAGCATATATATACCTGCCCCTGAAATTTCCACTGACCTGCGTCTGACGAAGTGGGTATTCACCAATGAAGCTGAAAGCTCACGCTCCAAAACCTCTGTTAGTCTATAAGGTGCCACAGGATTCTCTGCTGCTTTCATAATTGATCAAGTTACCTCTCCTCGGGAGTAGGTCACTCTTTTCAAATCTTTGATCTCTGCTATGTTCGCTCTTGTATCTTTTTCACACTTTTGTTGTCAATCACCTTTCTTTTATCCTCTGATCCATAACTGCACAGACTCAGTTTACCAAGTTACCTCATCTTTGTACTTATTCGTTCTAAACCCCTAATTAAAACATTCTCAGGCATAAAATACAATAATTAACAAACTAATACATTTTTGCTTGTCCTGCTAAAACTTACTTTAAACAGTCTATGTCTGTCATCCCTACTGGTTCCACCCAGTTGTTTTTATCTTTCCAGTCTGTTTTTGTGTCCTTGAGTTTTTACTTGTTAGATTGCCTTGCGGGGGGGAGGGAGGGGGACACATGAAGCTAACAATTCCTTCATGACATTCTGCTTCACCCTGCTATTTGCATAGGCCAAGGATTTTACAAACACACAAACAAGGCTTCGTGGTTTATACAACTCTGAAGCTGTTTTAGCTAAGTTCTGAAATTCTGCATCAAAGACACATATAAAAAGCAAAACATCCTTTAAATTTTTTTTTGTTATATATAATATTCATTTCTCTAACATTATTTAGTATGTGTATTTGACTAAAACAATTCAATATACGGTTTTCTAACAGTGATCTGAACACTTGTCCCCTGGGAACTAGGCTGACAACACTAAGTCATCTAATACAGAAATAAGATTTTGAAATCTATCTATAAATACATAGAACCTATTTACACAGTTACAGAACTTACCTCTGCTGCTGTAGAAAAACTGATCAAAATTCCTCCTATCACAGGATACAGCTTCTCAGACAGCTTTACATGTGATCATCCTGTTTCACCAAGGCATCATACGGGATGCCCTGGGGCTTTTTAAGACATGGTGAATCTAAATCACCTTTCACACAGTGGTGGTTTTATGGTAAAAGGAAATTCATATAAAAACATGGAATATAATAAGACCCTAATAAGAAAGGAGAATATGCTTGCTTAACTAAGGACTGTAAATTAAAGTAATGAGAAACTTGACTCTCTCTCTCTCTCACACACACACACACTCTACATCCATCCTTATGCCTCCAACTACCCCAGTCACAATACCCAGTGAAACCCTTCCACTCATATGTTGCTAGTTTCCAGGCAGACTCTAATTAGGCCTGGTTTTAGTTGCAGCCCCTTAGGAGTTTCTTACAACTAAAGTGAAAGATGCATTCAAACTTAATCCCCAAGGGTATGTCTACATTGCAATTAGACACCTGCAGCTGGCCCATGCCAGCTGACTTGGGCTTGCAGGACTCAAGCTAAGGGGCTGTTTAATTCCAGTGTAGACATTCAGGCTAGGGCTGGAGCTTGGGGTGCAGCCCAAGCCTTAACATCTGCACTGCCACTAAACAGCCCCTCAGTCTGAGCCCCACAAGCCCAAGTCAGCTGTTACGGGCCAGCTGCAGGTGTCTAATTGCAGTGGAGACATATGCAAAGAGGTTGTGATTGAAGCAGTCACTAGTACTTTTCTGAATAACAGTGTAGAGGCAGATTTCACAGGAATTAATTCATCCGTTTTCTGTAGTTCTAGCCTCAGGTGAAAGTTCTAAAGATTTAGGAGTGATATTGATCTTTTTCAAAAATGCCATATTAGCATTATGCATTGTGCTGTCACTCTCAGTCTCACCTTCTAAAGATAAACCTCAATCACTGATCACATTTGGCAAGGAAGGATAAATATCTCATGCACTTTAAAGGGTCTAACCATAATATGCTTCCAGCTTTATGCAATGGATTTTTTTTTTAAATACCAAATGCTCTATCACTGATCTAGTAATTTTGTGCAGTTTATTGTAAGATGGCTCTGCTGATCTTTCTTTCTTGCAAACTGCTTTCATGATGCATTAACTTCTTAAAAAAAACAAACTCCACTATTATATGAATCAGAAAAAGTTAGTAAAAAATAAGAAAAAAATCTTTTAAAAAGTTTGGATATACGTCTGTAAATAGTAATCCACAAACTATTTAGCTGATTGTGACTTCAGTATAACCTTAGAAGCATTATGGCTTCATGCATTCATTTGTTTTGAATGATATTTTGTTGTGTTTAGTAAAATGCATATAGGAAATACTTCTGTAAATCAATACAACAATGAGGAATCAGGAAAATATTAAATTAACTGCATATTGAATAGTTCTGCAGCATAGTATCACAGGATGACCACCGATTTACACGGCTGTTTTTTTTCATAAGTAATTTGATTGGATTTTTGGTATACAATATTTGTAAACAATACAACAACTTTTTGTAGCTCCTCCCACAGTGAAGAAGGGTTTACTGTACAAATGAAGCTAATTAGTACCACAGGATTTTCTCTCAAAGTGAAATTAAGTTTATGGAATTGGTAAGGCTTATATATACAACACAAGTAAATTTAATATAAAGGTGTATCATTTCTCAAAGTTTTATTTAATGATTTTCTGTTTCTAACTATTACTTCATTATGCAATGTAATTGGGTGAACGTAACTGCTATCTCGGTGCTGTGGGTAGCTCCCAAGGCCAATGTAAATCCTACAGAAACATGATACATATATTGGTTGCTTCTGATATAACTAATTTTACAAAACCAATACCGCAATTAGATTTCTCCAGAATAAATATATCAATACATCAACATGTCATAAGTGTCACTAAATCTTGTATGAAAGACCTTTATTGCTAGAAAACATAAGGCCCAGTCCAGTCCCATTGAAGTCAATAGAATGTCCATTGATTTGAATAATGCAGGCTTGGGCTATTAATACAGTTGTAACTTTAACAACTACAAACAAGGACAGGACTCATCTTGTATGACTTTCTAAATACACTTTGATAAAGGCACAAAGATTAGATAAGAACCATTGATCTAAGGAACAATTTCTATTTATTTTTTATTTCCTTTTTTAAAAGAGTGACAAACTGTGTAGGCTTCTAAATTCTGCTAGAAGAATACTGATGAGTTTGCCTTGATGGCTCTGTTTTGCTTAGCAATAACACAGCAAGGTCTACTGAAGAAAAAATATAGTAGCTGAACCAGTCAGGTGCTTGCCTGGTTGCTGACTGTATGACCTTGCTAGATAAGACAGTGCTTGCAGAGGCTGGGAAAAAATGCTTGCAGACACTTTTTAAAGTAACATGTATTCTTTTTTGTACTAAGTATGAAGTTATCAAGAAATAACAGTTGTTCTTTGTTTTGATGCTGGGAAAAATGCTGGGAAGGTACAGTGATGACGCAATGAAGTAGCTAATAAAAAACAGTTTGCATCTGCAGAGGGGAGGGGCCTGGTTCTATATGGAGTGAGATGGGCAGTTCGCTGTTGTATGGCATGCTACAATAAAGAACTTGATAGTTGGATTCTTGCTGGTCGTTGCCTGTCTCTTTGTGGTTGGACAAAGAAACCTGAGCTGTCTGGGATAAGAGAGATCCCCGACAATACCACCAACCACACTTTTTTTCTATTGCTCAGTAAGAAATGTGTGCACAGCATTGATTCACTTCCACCAGCTATGTTTTATGACAACTGACAGACTATTTACAGTTTTCACAATAGCTTAGTCATGGGATTTAAATGAACATGTTCCAGTTCAGGGTATGATCCTGCTATTAAAACTGAGAATAGTATCTTTGTTTTTAACCAGAAAATGTGAGTGTTGCATGTGGGGTTTTAAAGGAGCCAGCCACCTTGTGAGAGTCCTCCCGCACCAGATCCTTGCTGATCCCAAAGCAAGCTCACTTCCATCTGGTGCTACTTCTTTTTTCTCCCCTTGCCAGACAGTTTCTCTGACAACAAGCCCTCCAACTCTCTTCTTAGCTGGCCAGTCCCAGGGATTAACTGGTCTCTCTTTCAAACTGCCTTCATCTCCACTACCTCGAGAAGAAGCACATTTCTCCCATCTTCCAAAATTTTAATTTGAAATTGCAGGCCTCACTTTTCTGTGACTCTTTCATCCAAGGTCAGATGTCTGATTTCCTCCATACAGGCTAGTTCCCATTGACACCTCTCTGTAAGAGAGGTCAAACTTTCTACAAAGAATCATAGAAGATTAGGGTTGGAAGAGACCTCAGGAGGTCATCTAGTCCCACCCCCTGCTCAAAGCAGAAAACAATCTTCCCCTCCCAGCACTATATTGCATATTTGGCATCGCTAAAAGGTGTTGCCATGACTGCAGCATCCACTTTTATGCAGTCATAGGAATTTGTGTTCCAGACATAGGAACTCATCTTAAACTGCAGGACAGGCCGTATGATGTTGAGCAGGACAAACATCTGGATGTGCACGAAAGGAGAAAGAAAGAGATCTTTGTTGTAATACCCTTTACGCTATTCCTGACAAGGGAGGGAACATACAGAGAAAAATATAAACACTGAGAAAGCACAAATCATTCATAATGATAGAGAAAGTGATAAGGGAGTACACTGAATTCTAGGGTTATAAAAAACAAAAACAAAATAGGAACAGTAGTCAGTCTATGGGAGTCCATCAAACACTCCCATTCCTTTCTGGGCTTTCGTATGGTTCCCTAATATCACCCATTGCATAGTTTTATTGGGCTCCCTGGAGGTTGACACAGAATCTCTGCAAGACAAAAATACATTTAATGTGTCTCAAACCACTGTCCAGACTTTGACTCAGACTTGAAGACAATAGATATTGTGTCTTGCACATGAACAGTCTGGGTAACCTGCCCTCTAGTGCGTTTATCAGAGTTTTCTTCCAGTTTCCAATCAGTTTCCAAGCTGTACAAAGTTCGGGATAATAATCTATTATTTCTCCAGTGGTCTTGCAGACGTGGTCTCAGAATGTGTATAATCTGGGGACAGATCACCAACAATGAAGGCAGGGACTGTTTTCTTCTATGGTTGTACAATGCCTTGTATAGGGAGGCCTCTGAGCACTATTGAAATATAAATATTAAATAATAATCCCCAGAAGCTCTACATTGTGCAAATAGGTCTATATAAACAGTCCCCTGCACCCATGGGAAACCCCACTGAAGAAAGTGGGGCACCATGTGGTACCAAAGGTCTGCCCAGATGAGCCAGCTTGGCGGATCAGGGCCTTCATTTTCAGTCGGACAATATGGGAGATTTAACACATTACAGGCAAACGTGAACTGCATATAAAGTTAAAATGGAAGCACTTGTGATGTTCCAAATACTGAATTACAGCATCATTCCCTGGTACCACCAGCTGCTATCTTGTCTTTAATATCTGGAATACACTACTCACTGGCTTGTGACTTGTAAAGTCTAATGGAGGTCTCACTAGTAAATCGTTTGTTTTCTTTGGCTCGCTAAATGGCTTCTATTTGACCCTGGAGAGCATTAACCGTTGTTCTCCAAGCATTCAATTAACTGGCATTTCAGAGAGAAACACACAAAAACAACCCACTTAGGAAGAGCTACAAAAGATAACTATCCTTGTGATAGTGAATAAAGACAAGAAAAACAACAACAACAAGAGAAATCGTCAATAAATCCCCACTGGCTAATATATTCTGCACGAGACCAAACAAAGACAAGAAGTAGTAGCAATTTAAAATAATCAGCACTCAGGTCCAGAGCTCAAACAGCTAGTCTCTTTCTACCCCGGTTTTTCCTCCTCCATTGTATGCTGAATGCATGCATAATTGCTCTTCTTTTTGTTGGCTCTTGTGTTTGATCATTGTCAACTCTCTTTTATATGACTGAAATTTTAACTCTTGCCTATTTTCTTTATAATTATTCAATTTTTAATTTGTTTCCTATTTTTAACCATCGCTATTTTCCATTTTTTAAATTTAATTTTAATATAAGCCTCACCTTATTTTATGTATATCCACACCAGATTCTGGGGTGGTAGGTTTAAGCTGCCCTCTACCAGATTGTGGCTATAAATCTAGTATATTCTGCTCCAGGAAGATTAGCCAGTGGCATAGAGATACCATAGGGACTCCTAACCCTTCCCTTCCAGGCTGTTGGCATAGGAAAGGATGCATGACCAGGACACACCTATGCTGTCCCAATCCCCAGTTGCTGTTTTGCCCCTAATGGGCCCATCTTGCAGGCTCTACCTGTGCCCTTTTTGACTTGCACATATTGTAACCTTGACTTTAGTCCTAACTCAAACCTGGCTTTTCAAAAGTCTGCTGTTTTACTCATGCCATCTCCAAACACTCTCAGGGTTTGTCTTCACTACTGGGGAGATCGACGCTGCTGCTAGCAGCAGGTCTCGATTTAGCAGGTCTAGTGAAGGCCCACTAAATCGACTGCAGAGGGCTCCCCATTATTCATGTAGCCGGAGTAGCGTAACTTAGGTCAACTTACCCTGGTAGTGAAGACAAGTCCATAGTGACATATTTTCAAAGAACTGTGTGTGAGGATGGTTATTTATTTATTTACTTAAATTTGACATACAATTTGAACTCAGCCCATACAATGTTCTGAGCATCCTGCCAATAATTCAATTTAAAACATCCACTCAGCAGCATAATACAAATAAATTAATTCCAGCAGATTTCAGTAATCAAATGGAGGTAATAATTTACCTCCACCAGCAGATAATAAAAATGAAAAATCTCCACAAAAGCCTCTAACTCCCAATTCATACCCAGTAACATTTCCACAACCTTCCCCCAAACCCTAACAAAGTTTAGCTGTGCAGTTCTTTTGTTAGCATAATATGTAATAACCTCATGGAACACTTGGAAGATTTAACCCTGAAACAGTGGTTGTCAACCCACTGAAGGTTAAAAAAAACATGGTGGACCTTTCTATCATGTTATGTTCATATCATACTGACACCATGCCTCAGTGGGTCACAAATGAGAATACAAAATTCAGGACAGACAACTGAGAATGGGGCAGACTCACCCGAAACTTGTAGTTAGTCTATTATCAAACTATACCAAGCCAATATCAAAAGTGAATTTTTGTCTCACTAGACTGGTTAACAAGAACCAAAAATGCAGTCTCCTGGGGCATTCCAGCCCTTGGCTCACTACCCAGACACTAGACTTTATGGTGAGTGGTTACTGAAAACCAGTTTAATCAAATATACGGCTCTTCTAATTGCAAGGGATCAGCCACTTAGCCAGGTCAATATAACTCAGATTTTACCCAATAATCACGCTAATGCCAATCCTTTAGTAACTAAAAACTAAAGGTTTAATAATAATAAAAAAAGAAGAGAGTTATAAATTGGTTAATAGATCATATATATACACACAAGTATTTTTCAGTGTTCATAGATCAGGATCATAATAGTGATGGAATAAACTGCCAGCTTGCAAAAGTCTTTCCCTGGAATTTCCCAAACAGGTTGAGGGTCATTAGTCTTTGTTTAGCGCCTCCTGGTAGCAAATCCAGAGGATTTTTCATATATTAAAAATGCAGAGAAACTGTAACAGTCAGCAGTTATGTAACTTTCTCAGCCATGTTCAGACATTAATTTAAATGACCTATACTAATTTATTATAAAAAAATATAGCACTTGTATTTTTCACTAATAATTAATAATACTTAGCATTTGTACAGTGCCTTTTCTGTCAGGATCTCAACGCTCTGGAAAAAAGTGAACAACTATAAAATAAACTGTAAAAGTAGATGAATTCAGACTGCTGTTTTTTGTATGTGAAACAGGTTATACACATAAAATTCAGGACTTCCAGGAATAATTTGAATCCAGGATTAGATTAAAGGCCAAAGATTAAGTATCTTTGCCTGCAAACTGTTGCTACATTTGGGAAGCAGTATATTTGGGTGTGGGTGTGGGTGTGGATGTGTGTGTCAAAGAGAGAAAGGCTGATAGATACTTTTTATATTATTATTATTATTATTCATTATTTCTATTACCATAGCATTTAGGAGCCCTAGTCATGGATCACCAGAACCCCTATTGTGTTAGGTGTGGTACAAACACAGAACAAAAAGATGGTCCCAGCTCCAATAATTTTACAATCTAAGTATAAGACAAGAGACAACAGATAGATACAGAGAGATGGGAGAGTACAAAGAAACAATGAGACAATTGGTCAGCATGAAAGCCTGTGAAATCAGGACCAGCAGCCTAACTATTGTAAAGATTTTTGTAGTTTTCACAGCAAAAGAGAGTTTTAGAGAGGGATTTGAAGGTGGGTAATTAGGAAACTTTCAGTGTGTAAAGGGAGCTCCTACCAAGCTTGAGGGACACCATGTGAGAAAGCATGAAGGTGCTTGGTTGAAAATTTGATAAGTGGAATCAGGGGCTGATCAGAGGCAGGAGTCAACATCTCAATAACGAATGAGAAATGATAGATCAACTGAAATAAGAAACTGATTTTAACTTTCTGTTTTCAGAGTTTAGAACGGATTTTAGGCAAATCTCTCAATCCTTCTGTGCCTCTGTTCCCCATATGTAAAGTGGAGATAGTAAGACTCTCTTTGTCCCATTCTTTATCTCTGTTTAGAATGTAAGATGTTAGATCTCTAAATATATGTTTGTAGATCACCTTGAATAATGTGAGGATGACTGAGTAGTTTAAGGCAGTGCATTCAGCTCCCAGTTTCCCTTGGGGGCACAGGCTTGAATACCCCTCCTCTCAACAGGTTGAGCTTTTCTTGAATTTGTTTGGGGGTCATGGTGAATAATCAGCTGATGCTCTGGCCAAAAGAGCTAATATGAATTTGGGATATATAAATATAGAGTAGGAGTAGACAGGTTATTTTACCTCTGTGTTGGTACTGGAGCAACTGCTGGTGCCCACAATTCAAGAAGGATGCTGATAAACTGGAAAGGGTTCAGAGAAGAGCAATGAGAATGATTAAAAGATTGAAAACATGCCTTGTACTGATAGATTCAAAGAGCTCAAGCTATTTAGATTAATAAAGAGATGGTTAAGGTCTTAATAAAGACTAATTGCAGTCTATAATTACCTACCTGGAGAACAATTATTTTAATGTAACCCTTCTGCCCCTCTGAGTTGGCAGCAACAAGGGCCGGGTTCAGGGTCCAGGGGTTCCGTTTCAATAATGCAATGGAAAACTGGCTCGAGCCCCCATCCAGTGACCCGGGGTGCCTCTAGGAGGCAATATTTCCCCTCTCGTAAGCACAGAGTCTGAGTGTGGTAAAATCCTTTTAATAAAGGAGGGAAACAATGTGGCATCATATTGGGGAAACATCACAGACAGGATTCATAACGTAAATCATGAGCAAACGACCCACCAAGTAAATTTTGGTGGTGTCCTTTTCCCCTTAGGGTCTTAAGTCCAATCACCCCAAAGTCCAACAACCCAAAAGTCTCTGTCCCTGGTCAGTGCCGCCCCAGAGTTCAAAAGTTTATCTGCCGAGTTTTACCCCCTCAGCCTGGATGGAAATGTGGGGGGGCACACAGGGTGTTAACGGGCACCTTACATGGTCCAAGGCTGACTGCCCCGCCTCTCCGTGGGGTTCTGCTGCAGCCTTCACCACGAACAGCTCCACTCCATCAACCGACCCATGAGTCACTCCAGCTGTCCCCGCAAACCACTCCACTTGCTTGCTGTTCCACGGGCAGGTCCAACTGTCCTGCAAACTGCTCCACTCTGCCAGCTGCTTAGCTATATCTCTTCAGGCTCCCCCACTAGTTAACACAGCACTCAGCTCAGTAAGTTTAGCTCTTTTAGTAATTTCAGCTCTTAGTGATTTCAGCTTGTAGTAGGAGAGCCCCAGTGCTGGTGCACCATTGGCCCAAAGTGATTTCAGCTCAGCAGCCTCTAGCTAGATTTCTAATAAAATCAAAATTAGCTCTGCTATTCAACAGTGCAGAGAAGAGAAGGTGCAAGTGGTGTTCCAGGTCCTCAAAAGGGGCCCATACCATCCAGTACACATCCCAGTCTCTCAGTTCCCGGGATTTTGGAACCCATGTCCCTTGTCTAGCGAGTGCTACTTAGTTGATGGTGAGACCCTCTGTCATAAAACCAGTTCATAGTCCCTCATTCACATAATCAGGGTAATAACACTGTATTCCTTCTGCCCCAATAACAGAGAAATTGGAGATCCCACAGCTGTCCAAGTGACCATTTTAGGCTGCCATGGGCTATGCTAGGCAGGGTGGGTATGCCTATGCAGACAAGATCAGTCCCTGAAATTCTTTTCCATACTCGCCATAAGTCACCACCAGATGTCAGGGTAGAGCTCATCCTGACTCTGCTTACATTAATAATGGGCTAAATCTAGCAAAGAAGGGTATAACCTGATCCAATGGGTGGAAGTTGAAGCCATACAAATTCAGCCTGGAAATAAAATGTAAATTTTTAATGGTGAGAGTAATTAATTATTGGAACAATTTACCAAGAGCCATGATGGATGCTCCATCACTGAACATTTTTTAAATCAAGATTGGATATTTTTTCTAAAAGATGTGCTCTAGTAATTGTTTTATGGAAGTTTTATGGCCAGTGTTATATAGGAGGTCAGACAAAATAATCACAGTAGTCCCTTCTGGGCATGGAATCTATGAATGTGGCCCTCATCAAGATCTACATGCTACTTTAGTACATATACTAATAATAATTCAGTAATTCTGCCTTTTAAAATATGCTTTAAAAGGAAGACAAAGTCTGGTCTACACTATTGAATGCCATCTCAGTAACAGTCAATGTGGGAATACATTCGAGTACCTTGTTTTGTTGTTCACTATCAGCACTCATTGGAGCCTAATGGAGTCTTAGAAGATCAATGTGTCAAAAAAGAAAAGAGTATAACCCTGTGGTGTGTGGAGAAAGCACTCAGTCAAGCACTTGAGCGTAAGCTTTTTTATCGTCTGTAAATCTCTGTAAAATACTGCAATCTAAAAAGCTTAAAAGAATTATAAAAATAGCACTTCATTTTCTGTTCTTCGAAGATTTTTGCCCCATTATTTTTTCTTCATTACTCCCCCCTTCCAAGACTGTTAAATATTTTAAAAAGAGTGACATGTTGCTTCTTCTGTGCTGATCTTCCCCCATTGATCTAAAACATTTTTTTTCAAATTCTAGAAAAGTTAAAAGCTTTGGCAATAATTAAACAGGCTTTGCTTAGTTATTTAATAAAAACTTTGTTCAATTTAAATCTGTCACAGTTTATGAGGGGATGAAATTATTCCTTAACTTCTTGTGACTGTGGCATTAAAAGTCTTTCTGAAGAGATCGAAAAGTAAACTGAAAGCCCGTTCTCCCAATCTGGCTGTCACAATGAGAACTGAGCGATACCCAGGGTTGGTAATGGGTTACAGAACTTTTACCTCTAGGTTGCTAGTTTGAATCTGGATGAGTTTGGTAAGGAACAATAGCCATTATATGATTTCACAGAGACCTCCAAACAAGCCTCACATAAAACACTAATAAATCACTGCTTTACACCAGCAGAGGATTTGGGTCAATGTCTTCATTGGTATTTGTACAGGGCCCTGTCCAGTGTACCCCAAGCTTGACTGGGGCCATAGAACACTACCTCAATGCAATACATTAATAAGATTTTGTGCTAAATATACATTTCCATAGTGATCAAAACATTCTGTATTGACCCTTTAGCTATCTTTGCTGTTCCATAAACGCTACAGGGACTCACATGCTCATCTCTTCCTAGAGCTACTAGTTAAAAGGCCGGCTAATAATCTTTTACCCATCCATCCCAGATTCAAAGAGTTCAATCCTGAGGCCTACTCTGGTCCCTTTCCACCGCTACCATGGTGTATAGGAGCCTGGAAACCAGCCATATGCCCTCAACTGGGTTTCTCCTTGTGTTGGTGAGTCCCTAGGTGGCATAGAACCAGCGTAGTTGCCTGAGGAGCATGGCGAGGTGTTCCTAGGAGGAAGGTGGCTCCCCAATATGCACAGGACTCTGGCAATTCCCAACTGGTGGATGTTGCCATAACTAGATAGGTGTGCTTCACAGGGGCCATGAAGCCATTTGATCTTGAGTTAGAATGGAGAAAAGAGAGATATCTCTCACTTCCTCTTCCTGTCAAGATGACTGCAGCCTTAAATGGTGGGGCTGAAGGAGGCTTTGATTTTCCAGTAGGTTCTCTGCATGTGATGGTGGCAGAGTCTGTTTGTTTGAAGGCTGATGTAGAAGTTAGCGTGCACAGACTGGTAGACCTGGTGTTACTATCAGCCAATGTTATGGGCCTTGGTGTTTGTGGTCCCTGGGGGTTTGTGTCCCCAGGCCAAAGGTACCTGTGGGAAATGTCTTAGGAACTTCAGTGAGTGGGGGGTTGGGAAGAATTTGGGGTGAAGGGATAGGCGATAGGAGTACATGTTCAAAAAGAAAAAGAGGCTTGCTTGGCCTGCTCTTGGGGAGTGGCTACCAGACAGAGCCCTGAGTATGGAGGGTGTGGAACTAGGTCTATGTACTCTAGGAAATGGTTTGCAGTGTGTGTCCCCTATTTCAGCTCTGCATGGGGTCTCAAGGAGGAGCAAGAATGCAGTGGAGTTTTGCCCTAGTTGGAGTGTATCAGAAATGTGGCTCTGGCTTCCCTTTCCCCTGTGAGTGGAGAAGGGGGAATACTGTGGTTGCTTCCATTTCAGGGGCTCTATTCACCTTAAGGGACTCCACTCCAAGAGTTATTAAGGGTAGGAGTCGATCAGAGGGAAAAGTGGCCCACACAAGGTATTTTTAAGACTCTGAAAAGGGGTCTTTTGTTTTTCCTTCCCCCTGAGGTTCCCAGCAACACAAAAAGGAAATCCTAGTACTGATGAGGGAGCGCAAAGGCCTCTCATGAGTGAGCAACTGAGGAAGAATGACAATAAAGAAGGACCTGAGGTGTCTGTTTTCAGCTATGTGTCGCCTGAGGAGCTGCCTGGGAAGATATCCTATGTAGCAGTCACAGCAGTCAGGATTGAGCTTCTGGGCAAAACTCATCATAATGGAGCATTATTTTAGTATGCCTCGGCAAAATATATCATTCAAGTGCAGTACCTAGGGGACATGGACAAATGTCCCGCTAGGGATTTTGTTGTTGAGATTCTTTTACTAAAATCTTTTGGATTGTCTCCTTCACAGCTGAAATCTATAATGCACCTGTCCAGCAGCAGAGAATTCAATGTTAGATTTTACTCTTATGGTGAAGTGCAATTTTTCTGGGAGCAGTCTGGAATTAGAAAGGGGACTAGAGATTGGAATGATATAATAGCCATCTTGCTATTAAGCCTGTGACTGTTTTCTTCCACAATGAATATATATATGAAGCAGATGTTCTGCATTGGTTTTCATGTTATGCTAAATCATTGCAGCCTCCAGTTGAAGTTTATGATTGATTTATAGTTTGGAATGGTGAATTTAAAGGCACCATTGCACTCTAGTAGATTAATACAGCACAACATCTCCTGAATTAATATTTTATTTAGATTCTGAGTGAGATTACTGTCAATGCAGTCAACTCAATGAGGATTGCAAGTATCTGTAACAACTGGACCTGAGCCTTTATTTAGATGGTACTGAAAATTTCAACTCAAAACATGCACTCCGTTCTGATCTTGCGCCAAAAGCAGATGATCTTTCAGTTTTTGGAGGGACAGCATTTGGATTCAGTGGAGATCCATGAAAAAATAATATGTTCTAGGTGTGATGTAACAGGAGCTCAGAAAGATTGGAAGAGGGGCCAATCTTTTTGATCCATGGGGCCTTATAATGGAGTGCGGGTGCTGTTTTATACTTCTGTAGTATTGGTGCAGAGGATGGTAAAACTGCAGCCAGGAAGGGGGTTATTCATGGATTTTATTTGGGTGTGAGGTATCATTGTGTCACCATCTATGACCCACAGCATCAGAAGCTGGAGAAAGATCCTTTTATAGAGATGGCTCCTATCTTTATGACATCTCAACAGTTGTTTTTAACAGAGGATTTTAATTGTTTAGTTGCAGTGACTAACAGAAGCAACCTAAAGGGTTACTTGCTGACGAAACTTACTTACAAGCAGTGTGTGATGCTACTGGGTTAAAGGATGTTTTGGGGCATCCTCATTTAAGAAAGGAGGGGGCATTTACATTTGTAGAGGCTAATTGGGTAGTCAGTTGGACAGGGTGTATGTGAAAGCTACCTCAATGATCAAACGATGTGAAGTGCAGTTTTCTGACCACTGCTTCGTCTGTGTTGAACTTGGGAGTACAGAACAGTGGTTTTTGGCCAGAGTTATTAGAATCCCAACCAAGCAAATATGGTATTAATAGAAGGCATTGTTATGAATGTTTGGGAGTTTTATGCATCCCAGATGGAATGATGGGAATGGACCAAAATGGAGCCTGAAGATCTCTCTGTGTTCCTCTACAGGACATCTGTATACAACTGATTACAAGCATTATTTAGTATTGCAGAGTTTTTTGACAAATCTTCATAGTCCACTGTGAGATGGGGAATACAAAGAAATAAGAGTTTTAGAAGAAGTTAAGGAAATGGTACAGTATTGAAGGAGAAAGCTGGAATCAGTTAAATCTGCAAAGAACTTTTAGGACAAAAAATGAGACAACCTCCTTTGATATATTTGCAAGGTGAGATGGGGGGAAGGAGGAAAGCTATATAGATACATTCTGTGGTATGGCAAGTCCCTTGATTTCTCTGTTGTATTGTTGGGGTTTTTTTTGGACACTTTGCTTTCAGAGCTTAAATGTATAGTTTAATGGGGAATTTCACTCTGTCAATGACAATTTTCACCCATGCAGATGATGTCACAGTGCTAGGGGCAGGCCAGAAGATAGAGAGATTTTTCAACATCTTAAACAATTGTTCAGCTGCAGCCCAAGCAGCGATCAACATGAAAAAGAGCAAAGGTTTGTGTTTGGGTTACTCTTTTACTCTTTCAGAAGAGCTGCAAATTGTGATGAGCCCTTGCAGGGTTGTAGATACTTTGGGAGTAACTTTTAGCAGTGATTCCGTAGCTGAGCTGAACTGGGAGAGCAGTTTGCCTCCTGGCAGGTTAAAGATGATGAGATGGAAGACATGGACCCTGACATTGGCAGGAAGGATGATGTTAATTAAAACATTCCTGTTACTTATTTGCATTTATGTGGCATATTTATATCCTTCCCCAAGAAAATTATTGGTTATGTAACCCTTCTGCCAGGCCTAATTGATAGCAGCAAGGGCCAGGTTCAATACATAGGGGTCCCTTCCCTATAACGTAATGCAAAACCAGTTCGAGCCCCCACCCAGTGACCTGGGAAAATCTTACACACACCCCTGGGTGCTTTGAAGAGGCAATACTTCCCCTCTCACAAGCACAGAGTCTCGGTGTAGCAGAAAAGGTTTAATAACACGAGATAAACAACATAGCATTAAATTGGGAAAACACCTCAACTAGAGTTCATAGACCAAACCATGAGCAAAGACCCACCCCAGGAAATTGGGCCGTGTCCTCTTCCCTGGGCTCTTGGCTCCAGCAATCCCAAAATCACCCCAAGACTCCAAAGTACAATATCCCAAATGTCCCTAGAGTCCAGCAACCCAAAGATCACACACAGTCCCAAAAGTGCCGCAACCCAAAAGTCTCTGTCCCGAGTCAATGCGTCCCCAGAGGTCAAGAGTCTATCTGCAGGGGTTTTCCTCGTGCCAGCCTGGGTAGAAAGGGGCACCTTACGTGGTCCAGGGCTGACTGCCCTGCCTTTCCGTGGGATTCTGCTTCCGCCTTCCCCACAAACTGCTCAGCTTCGCTCCGCTCTGCTCTGCCAGCTGCTCTGCTTCACCAGCCGTCCCGTGAACCGCTCCAGCCATCCCTGCAAACTGCTCGGCTCTGCTTGCTCCGTGGGCCACTCCAACTGTCCCACAAACTGCTCCGCTCCGCCAGCTGCTCTACTCTGCAATATAGCTTCAGGCTGCCCCCCCCCCAGTTAGTACAGCTCTTTAGTGAATTCAGCTCTAAGTGAGTTCAGCTCAGGAACCTGTAACTTAGATTCTTGAGAGAATCAAAAATCAGCTCTGGTATTCAACAGTGGAGAGAGGAGGAGGTGCAATTGATGCCTCTGGCTCACACAAGGAGCCCACTCCCTTGTCTAGCGAGTGCCATTCAATTGATGGTGAGACTCCCTGTCACAAAGCAGTTTCACAGTTCCTCATCCACACAATCAGGGTGACAACACTTCACTCCTCCCACCCCAACAACAAAGAAACTGGGGATCCCACAGCTGCCAAAGCAACCATTCCAGGCTGCTGTGGGCTATGCCAGGCGGGGTGGGTGTGCCTATGCAAACACGATCAGCCCCTGAAATTCTTTTCCACACTTCCCATAATTCACCATCAGATGTCAGGGTAGAGCTCATCCTGACTCTGCTTACAGTTAAATTGACCAGGTTATTTTTTCAGATGCTATGGGTCAACAAATATAATCTAGTGAAGAGAAGTATAGTTCATGTGCTAGTTAAGGAGGGTTTGGTGATGGTGTCCCCTGAAGCTTTCTTGATGGTGTTGTTTTTGTATTAATTTTCACAGGGTTTATGCAGATGGGGGTAAGGGATGGCCACTTACTTTCCAATATTATTGGGAAATGTCAAAGGGGAAGATAATAAGGAGTGCGGTGGCACCTTAAAGACTAACAGATTTGTTTGGGCATAAGCTGTCATAGGTAAAAAACCCACTTCATCCAAATGATTCTGTTAGTCTTTAAGGTGCCACCGGACTCCTCGTTGTTTTTGTTGATACAGACTAACACGGCTACCCCCCGATATAAGGGGAAGATAAGGAGTAACTGGTGAAGGAAAAACAGAATGCAGCCCCTATAGCGATTTTTCCTGAAACAGCCCAGCAGGCTCCCTCTTACATAAGACTTGTTTTAAGATGCATTTCCTATTGGCAATTCAGGCCACAGCATCCCAGCACGATAGCTCATGGTTTAGAACAGTACTACACCAGAGGGTGCTTAACAGAGATTTTTCAGAATGCCATTTAGCAATACTGAATTGTCCAGAAGATTGTCCCTGTGGGGCATTGTTGTACTTTTGAAATAATAGAGTTCCCTTCAAGTACAGGGATATACAGAGATCCCACAGCAATTTCTGCCATAGAAAATCATGGTCTAAGCAATAGAACATGAAGATAGCTTTCCTGTTTCTGTTGAAAAGTAATTTTTGTCAGGGAGGCAAAGGGGAACTAACAGGGGAGTCATAGAGATCCACATACCATAATCCTCTGGTAGGCGTGAAAACACACACTAACACTCTGAGTTCAGATGCCTCTACAAAAGTCACAATGTTGAAACCTAAAAAGGAACAAGAAAACTCAATTATTGTCTTTTTTTATTATTATTTCTCTTTAGCTACAGATCACAGCCTCTGGAGGATCCCAAGAAGAGAAAACCTCACTTTAGAGCTTAGGCACAATATTGTGTTTTATCAAATGTGGTAAAAAATTGAATTGCAGGGATTCCTGATTTCTAATCGGAAAATCACCCTTGTCTTGTACTGCAAGGTTCTGGATTATGAATCCTTGTACTCAGAAAGCATCAGGTGAAATGCTGCAAGAATCATTTCTAAGGTTCTTATCTCTTCACTATTGGCAGATGCTGGGCCGATACAGAGAGGAATGGCAAGTTCTGAATCAGTTTGCCTGTGTAGCAGCAAAGATATTAATAGAGTTCTCCAAAGCTGGCATTTAATAGCTTGTGTATTAACAACAACAAGAACATTTGATTTATGGAGTATTTGATAACAGTGCTTTTTTTGCTCACAGAGTTGTACATTAAAAAGCCAGCAGCTTTCACAGTAATGACTGAAATTACCTGTCTTTTCCTATCTTAGGTCTTGTTTACAATAATTTTTTCATCACTTTTTAACTGAATTTATGGAAAAAAACTCATTTAACTAAGTGGGTGCAAACCACTAGTGTTGATGCCATTCTAGCACTATAAAAGTATGTATTATATCAATATAATTTGTATCAGTAAATAAGTGTGCCCACACTAAGGGTTATACCAGAGGTCGGCAGCCTTTCAGAAGTGGTGTGCTGAGCATTCATTTATTCACTTTAATTTAAGGTTTCCATAGAATCATAGAATATCAGGGTTGGAAGGAACCTCAGGAGGTCATCTAGTCCAACCCCCTGCTCAAAGCAGGACCAATTCCCAACTAAATCATCCCAGCCAGGGCTTTGTCAAGCCTGACCTTAAAAACCTCTGAAGGAGGAGTCCCCATCGCCGCTAGGTAACGCCTGATACAGGCTTCACCCAACCTCTAGTGAAAAAGTTTTTCCTAATACAACTAACCTCCCCCACTGCAACTTGAGACATCATTACTCTTTTCTGTATCAAGGTACCACGAGAAACAGTCTAGATCCATCCTCTTTGGAAACTCCCTTTCAGGTAGTTGAAAAGCAGCTCTCAATCCCTCATTCTTCTCTTCTGCAGACTAAACAATCCATTCCCTCAGCTCTCCATAAGTTTATGTGTCTCAGCCCCTAATCATTTTGTTGCCCCTCCGCTGGACTCTTCCAATTTTTCCACATCCTTCTTGTAGTGTGGGGCCCAAAACTGGACACAGTACTCCAGATGAGGCCTCACCAATGTCGAATAAAGGGGACATGATCACGTCCTCGATTGCTGGCAATGCCCCTACTTATTAGCAGGCCAAATATGCCGTTAGCCTTCTTGGCAACAAGGGCAGCACTCTTGACTCATAATCCAGCTTCCTCGTCACTGTAACCCCTAGGTCCTTTTCTACAGAACTGTTGCCTAGCCATTCGTCCTTGGTCTGTAACAGTGATGGGATCTTCCGTCTTAAGTTGCATGACTCTGCACTTGTCCTTGTGTGAACCTCATCAGGTTTCTTTGGCCCAGTCCTCTAATTTATACTAGGTCCCTCTGTATCCTATTCCTTACCCTCCCAGCATATCTATCACTTCCTCCAATATTAGTGTCATTCTGCAAACTTGCTGAGAGTGGCAAGTCACGCCATCCTCCAGATCATTAATGAAGACATTGAACAAAACTGGCCCAGGACCGACCCTTGGGCACTCAACTTGAAACCGGCTGCCAACTAGACATGGAGCCGTTGATCACTACTCGTTGAGCCACGACATTAGCCAGTGTTCTATCCATCTTATAGTCCAATCATCCAGCCATACTTCTTTAACTTGCTGGCAAGAATACTGTGGGAGACCGTATCAAAGCTTTGCTAAAGTCAAGGAATAAAACATTCACATGCCTTTCCTCTCATCATCACAGACCAAGTTATCTTCCTCATAGAAGGCAATTAGGTTGTCAAGGCATGACATGCCCTTGGTGAATCCATGCTGACTGTTCCTGATCACTTTCCTCTCCTCTAAGTGCTTCAGAATTGATTCCTTGAAGACCTGCTCCATGATTTTTCCAGTAATTTTTTTATATTTTTTTGCATGCCAGTAATATATTTTTAACATTTTTTAGAAGGTCTCTCTCTTTAAGTCTATATGTTATATAACTAAACTATTGTCGTATGTAAAGTAAACAAGGTTTTCAAAATGTTTAAGCATTAAAAGTTAAATTAAAATGTTGATCTTACACTGCCACCCCACTAATCCTGCTCCCGGCCTAGGTTTCCATTCACCTAGGCCAGCAGCGGCCTGAGCAGGGCCTGCGGCTGGGACCCCAGCTGGCAAGGGGCCGGCAGCCAGAACCCCAGACTGGCAGTGGGCTGAGTGGCTCAGCCCACTGTGGCTCAGCCCACTGCTAGTCTGGGGCTCTGTCCGCCGGCTCCTGCCAGACAGGGTCCCAGCTGCTGGCCCTGCTCAGCCCACTGTGGGTCTGGGGTTCCAGCCCTGCCCACATAGAGTGGGTACCTACCTTCTCCCTGGTTTTAGCCTATTCTCTTCCTCTCTCTCTGCACTGAGCTGAGGGTGGGAGTGCAGTGATCACAGGACTGGAGGTGAAGGAGCAGGCTGGGGGTTGGGGTGTAGGGTCTGGCCAGGAGCTAGAATGAGTGAGGAGGCTTAAGGTTGGGGCAGCAGGGTTGGAGCACTTACCTGGGCAGCTCCCATTTGGTGTGAGGGGTGCAGGTGGGAATGTGGGGGTGGTGGTGTAGGAGCTTCTGTCTGGTGCTCAGGGCAGGGGTGGGGATGTGGTGGGTGGAAGAGTCAGGGCATAGGGTGTGTGGGGGCTGGGTATGTGTAGGGGTGCAGGAGTCAGGGCAGGTGGATGGGTGTGTGTGAGGAGGGTGCAGGAGTCAGGGCAGAGGGCTGAGGGTGCGTGAGCAGGGTGCAGAAGTCAGGGCATGGAATGTGGGGGGGCATGGAATGTGGGGGAGCTGGGTATGTGTGTGGGTGCTGGAGTCAGGGCTGGGGGTGTGGGGGTGTTCAGGGGTCAGGGCAGGGGGCTGGGTGTGTGTGGGGTGCAGGGCTCAGGGCAGAGGGCTGGGAGTGTGTAGGGGGTTCAGAAGTCAGGGCAGGGGGCTGGGGGTGTGGGCTGGAGTCGTGGGGATGCTCCCAGCCCCCTGGCCTGAGCGGCTCACAGCAGGGGTCTGGAGGGGATATGCCCTGATTCCACCCTCCTTCCTCAAGGCCCCACCCATGCCTCTTCTCTGGAGCAGTGAGCATGCTGAGGCTGAGGTTCCGGCTCCACTTATCCCCCTTTTCCCCCCACACAGGGCCATCAGCTGTTTGGCCGCAGGGAGGGAGAGGAGGAGGGGCAGGAACCCAGCATGTTGAGGGAGGAGGGAGGTTGGCTGCTGGTGGGGGCTTCCCTGCAGCAGCAGCCGGCAGGACCAAGCTTCTTCCCCCTGCCCCTGCAGGAGAGATCAGTGGGCGGGAGGCAGAGAAGAACAGGCTGGGCCCGGCAGTGGGCTGAGCGGGGCTGGTGGCCGGGACCCCGGCAGGTAGCAGTGTGCCATTAAAAATTGGCTCACGTGCTGTCTTTGGCACGCATGCCATAGGTTGCCAACCCCTGGGTTATACTGATTTAGTTAAATTGGAACAATAACTGAGAGTAGAAAAAGATATCTAAATAATGGTGTACAATGGTTGGCAAATGTTGACTTGTCAGGGTTTGAATTCACTAGCTAGGTTCTACAGCTTTTTCCTCAGGCCCCAGAAATCAACAATGTCAACAAGCCCTGGTGCAGATAACACATACAAAACAGCTATTTACATCCAAAATGTTTTTAAAGGACACAAATGGCCTTTCGCTATTGTAAATTTTTCAGCTGTAATGTCACATAAATCACACTCAATACAGAACTGGCAAAAAACCCCTAAATATTCAGTGATTTCATGTTGATTGAAAACATTTCCACATTGCTCTTTATAGCATTTTGATAAATTATGCTGGTATTTTGGTCATATTTTCTTCAACCCTAGCCCTTTTTGAAGCTCAGAACATATAGTAACCATTCTAGTGGAGATACCAAAGGGTGTGAAATTTTTAACAGCCCCGAGCAATGTTTTTAAGCTGACTTAAGTTTGTAGTGTAGATCAGCCCTAGGCATCAAGACTGTTAGTTGTGTAATTTGGTTCAACAGACATTAATGTGCAGACAGTTATGCTGCTCTGAAGTCAATGAAGTTCAATCAGGGATAAATTTACTCCATTCCAAGCAATCTTTGTGTTTAAATGGGAGTATATTTTAGACCAATACATTGGAATAAGAGGGCAATCCCAGCCAAGCAGACATGGTATTAGTAGGCTCTACCCAGGCCTGGCTTCTCCTGCTTTCATACACCTCTATTTCCCACCAATTTCTTTCTGCTCCCCACCAATCTTAATCTCCTTGCTCCTCCTTAGTTTGAAGAGAGGGAAATTTAGCCTCTTTGTCCATTTTCCCAGTTTAACGGGGTGCCAGATGACCACGACACTAAAGCTGGGGTGGAGAACAGAAATTCTGTTCATGAAGAATTTTGAGATTTTGAAAATTGTTTTCATTCCAATTCAGAACAAAACCTGACATTTTTTAAATTCTCAGAAACTTCTGGGAAAAAATAATTTTGGCTAAATCAAAATGTTTTTTGTTTTAACAACTGTTTCATTTTAATTTTGACTTTTTTATTTTATATTGCGTAGTACAAGGTTTTTAAAAAATTCAAAACAAAAAGTTGTTTCAAAAGGAAAAATAGAAGTGTTTTGTTTTGACAATGTTGAAATGGGATATTGTGACATTGTCAGAATTTTTTCCCCTTTTTTCCTCCAAAATGAAATTTCAGCAAGATCAAAATGATTTTGTGAAGAATTTCAATTTCAACAGACCAGCGGTTTCCAACAGTGGTTTCTGTCAGTTTTCTAGCCATCTGTAGTTTGTAGTTTGGAAACGCAAGTCATTTACCTCCATCCATTGCTGAGCTGTCTGACCTGCCTTCCAGTTAAAATAAGAGGGAGATCCATTTCATCACTACATTCCCCTGCATGCAGTGTGACCATGCTAACTTTCTGCTGACTCATCCACACATGGATATTATACCCACGTGTGAAAGTTTGCTCAAACTGTCTTTAAGCAAAAGAAAAACGTCTCTATCATTTAAAATATTTAAAATTGTATTTGCATAAATAAATAAATCTGCAGTTTGGAAAGCTCCCTATAGCATAGATGATTAAAACTCAGGTTATAGAAAAGTCTGAGATCTACTTTGGTTAGCTCAGTAAAGAACAAGACAGATGTTTCACAATAATTCTAGCATTGCACAACGTTACTGATATCCATGTTAGGATAACCAGACAGCAAATGTGAAAAATTGGGACGGGGGTGGGGAGTAATAGGAACCTATATAAGAAAAAGACCCAAAAATCGGGACATCTGGTCACCCTAATGCTTTTTCCAAAGCACAAGTTGGAAACCTTATTAAGGAAGACACCAATTCATAGCTTAGTTCACTCATTCATGAAGGGACAGAACCACTTCTACCCTTTAATAAATTCTGCCATTTGCAAGGACACTGACAGGCTAGAGATTTTAATCTGGGTTTTCCTGAATGAACATATCCCCTCGATCTCTTCCAGTATATAGACTTAAAAAGCTCTCAGTGGGAACAGACTTTAAGTGTATAAAATCACTTTGTCTAATCTTCAAATGATTCCTTGAAAAAAAAAAAAGGTCACTTTAGAGGTATATTTCATAGCTGAGAGAAAAGGAATGGAGCCATTATTCCCTGATCGAGCTGCATGTGTTTAACCATTATCTTCCTCGCTGGATTATTACTCTGAATTCTACTGTCAATAAATTTCATATGGTTCATTAGGTCTACAGCTTCAGGACCTCAGTCCTTTCATCAAAACCTCATGTTAACACTTGAATTTTGTAGCTGGCTATCTTAATCTCACAATGCATGTGACAGTGCCTAATCTGTTATTGCTCCTTTTTTTCCACCAAGAGCTACAAATCCTTGATATAACACACACAGAATAAGATAAAGTCTGTAAAAATGGCAGGAGGATTAACTACATGTAACATCATTTTATAAATCAGACATCTTGTGTTCAGAAGTACCATGCCAAATAAACAACGTCAGCAAAAATCTAAAATAATAAAAATTAACAGTGCAAACTTCTATCCTAACAACTCATTCAAATCAAACTCAAACATCAAAGGAAAACACTTACAGGTAGGTTCAATAAATTAAACAACAACCTGAACATTATCTCATCCCTTGAACAGAGACTGAACAGAATCTTGATAGTAGATTAAAAGATATTAGCCCCAAAGTTACCTTTTGTTCCCATTCTAGCTCTCCCCATTCCACTCCCATTTCTGCATTTCCTGGTTCTGTCTGATGATGATACTGAGAGATAAATTCTGTGCCTCCACAGTTTTATCTCTCCCCATGCAGAGGGAAGGGAAGGGGCAAACAAAGGAGTAAAGTAATGGGTAGAATGATGGAAGAGAAGGGGGACAAACACAAGGAGATATACACAGGAAGAGTGGGAAAGAAACCAGCAAAGAAAAAGATACTGAAATGAGACAAGGACACAAATATCCCATCGTGGGCGACAGGGAAGGAGAAGATGAGCTAACTAAGGAGTTGGGGAGTACCCATGACCTGTGGCATCTGAATATTGAGATTTTAAGTGGGTACCACTGAGGGGCTCCTGGGATCAGAATGAGGCACAAGGGATAAGCAATATGCTGGACCCTTAAGGCATTTGATGGGGGTATTCAAATAAGATGATGAGGTAATGTATTGCTTTAGTTTGAGAGCCATGGGGTTGTCTTCAGGCTGAGCTCTCAGACATTTCAGAGGAAGAAAATCATGGGGAGCGTAACAATCTTGGGGTTCATTAAATAACAGACCAGTGAATGAGAAAGGAATAAAACTTTAATAAAACAAACTGGAGAGCTTCTGTGGTGAACTGCTGAGAACAGCCATGCAGTGTTCCCAACCCCTGCCTCCAGGTCCCACCTCCAAATTCCCATGCTCACAACACTGTCTCTTATGAAAGAGCATCTCCAAATCACTGTATTTCATTAACATGTCTCTACATCTTCCCTCTTTAAGAAAAACAAATTAACTCATACATATATATAAACTGTTAACAGCTATCTAATAACACATGAATTAAATTCTCAGCTCATCTAGTATATTTCCATAAACCCAAAGTGTCAACTACTTAGAGAGGAGAGATTACCAGCACATCACTCTTGAGTGAGTCTACCACTCACTTTCCTCAAATACCCCTTCTCCTGGCAGGTTAGCAAGTCCCTATGAGTCTTTCAGGACATTTAATGTCCCACTCTGATATTCTCAGGATCAGCCTTTCATTAGAGTCTGAGTTGTTCTCCTGTTCCTTGACACTTTCTCCTTTGCGTGTTGATGATAAAGGATCAATCAGATGGGAAATGCCAGAGTCCATTTAAGCTGTCAATGGATTGGAATTTTCTGGGATTACCTGGAGATCCCTCTGACTGATTTTTCTGCATTTGGGATCTGCAGCATTTTGCAAAATGACTATTTCTCCCACATTTACGATAGAGTTTCCCAAAGGCAACACACTTTTTGGGGCCATGTTGTGACCCCCATCTTCCACATGACCATCTGTACCCAGTCATCCCCCTAGCAGTGGTTTTCATAGCAAGTGGCTCCACTCTTTGATTTGACCTATTCTGGCTATATTCTTTTGTATTTAGTTCATAGATAACCCCTTCTGGTGAATTCAGCTCTTTGGCTTGTGCTTTCGCAGTTTCTGCTGTCCTGCATATTTGGAGAGCTTTTTCTAAAGTTAAGTCTCCTTCACAGAGCAATCTGTCTCTTAACACCACAAATGATTCTCTTTCTGACCAGAGATCCTGTTAGCTCACCAAAGTCACAAGTTGTACTGAGTTTCCTTAATTCTGTGACATATTGCTCTATAATGTCATAGAATGCATGTAAAAATTTGTCTCGCTCAAAGGTTTCATTCCTTTCTGACGTTCAATGTTCCTCAAATTTAGTCAGTATTTTACTTAATTTCATGCTTTCACCTTCTTCAAATGTAAAGTTGTGATAAATATCCAATGCTTACTCCCCAATAACATGCAAAACGATTGATGATTTCACTTAATCATTTTTCTCCTCTGCCCCTATGGCTACTAAATACAATTCAAATCTCTGTCTGTTTTTTTTTTTCCAGTTCTCTTCAACATTGCCTGACAATTGCAGGCTGGATGTAGGTTGCAACACATCCATTTTTGGCTCCCCCCACCTTCTTAAGCTATTCAAGCTACTATTGTGCTCACCAAATACATGCAAAAGCATCCGTGCCTGGTGCTCCATGTGCTTCTCTGGTGCCACACTTTGCCTCTGCTTTCAGTTGCAAACACAGGCGTTAACTTCAAAACGACTGCAGTTTTCTTCTCACTCAACACTTCTGACACCATGCAAGCATCTTGGGATCATTAAATAAGAAACCAGTGAATGAGAAAGGAATAAAACTTTAATAAAACAAACGATAGCTTCTGAAGTGAACTACTGCACACAGCTGTGTGGTATTCCCAACCTCTGCCTCCAGGTCTTACCTCCAAATTCCCACACTTAGAACACTGTCCCTTATGAAGGAGCATCTCTAAATAACAACCTTTCATAAATATCTCTCTACAGTGAGTATGGTAGGCAAAGAGTATGATCGTTAAGTCCCTACCTAGAACACTGGCGGCACCATAAACTCACTGCCTTGCAATCTGCATTGTCTTACTCAGCTCATATTTCTCCCCCATCAAACTAACATGAGTTGTTTTGGTGCTGGAGAAAAAATCAAGGAAACAATTGTGGGACCTTGGCTATAAATCTGCCGGTAAGTCAGGAAGTGCAGCCCACAGATGTTATTGCAGCAATCTCAGAAAGGTGATGGGGCTGCGAGAGCAGGGAGTTAAGCACAAAAGCAGTTTCTTTTGATGATGCTGATTGGCATGTTCCAACTGTTGCTAATGTTGATTTACCCCTGGTCTTGCCCTGTGCACATGCTCTAGTGAAGACAGAGCCTCTTCTAGATGGGGGCTATGCTGGTGAGACAGAGGAAGCTAGTAGTTTCCCTGAAAAGGAAAAGAATCTGAGGAGAACTCAGAGCATCTGCCTCTGGGTTTGAAGACAGAACAATGGGGAGACACTTGACTGCAGTGCTACAGACATGCCATCAGAGGATATTAAGAAGCAAGCTGTATTGAAAAGGGGGGGGGCGGGAAAGATATAAGAATCTCTCACTCAGGCCTTGGCTACACTTGCAAGTTGCAGCGCTGGTGAGGGGGTTACAGCGCTGCAACTTACTCGGTGTCCACACTTACAAAGCTCAGCCAGCGCTGCAAATTCCCTGTCTGCAGCGCTGGCTGTACACCTGGTCTGCTACGGGTGTAGCGAATCCAGCGCTGGTGATGCAGCGCTGCTCATCAGGTGTGGACACTCACCAGCGCTGTAATTGGCCTCCAGGGTATTAGGAGGTATCCCAGCATACCTTTTCAGCCTCTCTGGTCATCGTTTCGCACTCCACTGCCCTGGGCTCAGGTGACCCGCCCTTTAAATGCCCCGGGAATTTTAAAATCCCCTTCCTGTTTGCTCAGCGAGGCGTGGAGTGCAATCAATCAATCAATCAAGTGACCATGCCTCCACGCCCCAAACGAGCCCCAGCATGGAGCACTGCCGAGCTGCAGGATCTCATCAGTGTTTGGGGTGAGGAAGCTGTGCAGCACAGCTGCGCTCCAGCCGTAGAAATTATGATACCTACGGCCAGATATCAAAGTCAATGCAATACAGGGGCTATGACCGAGGACGCGGTGCAGTGCAGGGTTAGGTAAAGGAGCTGCGGAGTGCCTACTGCAAAGCACGTCTGGGAAACCACCGCTCAGGTGCTGCCCCCACGACCTGCCGTTTTTACAAGGAGCTGGATGCGATACTTGGATGTAAACCCACTGCCAATCCGAGGATCACGGTGGACAGTTCAGAGCCTGGAGAGGAGGGGGAGGGTGTAGAGGAACCTGAGAGGGGAGGCTACTGAGGTGTTTGGAGACTCCCAGGAGTCATGCAGCCAGGAGCTATTTTCCAGCCAGGAGAAGCTAGCCAGTCGCAGCCGCTGGACTTGGTAGTGAGGAACCAGCAGAGGAGCCTGTTCCCGGTAAGAAGCTTTTATTATAAGGATGGAAATGTTTTGGGAGCAGGGGGGCTATGGCTGCCTGCAAGCATGCCTAGATGTGGAATAGCCCATTGATTTGGTCTATCACGTCGCGGTAATCTGCCTCTGTAATCTCTTCAAAAGTTTTCAGCCAGAGCGTGTGCAAATGCGCTTCAGGCAAGTTATAGGGAGAGCCACCGTGGTCCTTGTCCCAGTCAGGCTAACGCGTCCACCGCCATTGTGCCGTGAGGGTGGGGGGACCATTGCTGCACACAGGCAAGCTGCGTAGGGACCAGGGCGGAATCCACATAGCTGTAGAAGAGCCCCCGCTCCTCCCAGGTGACCCCGGAGCAGCGAGATATCGGGGAGGTTAAAAATTCTGTGTGGAAAATGCAGGGATACTGTTAAGTGCTATTTCCCTGTAGCTGCTCTTTGCTTTCCACAAGTCACAGAAACCCCGATGGATTCCAGCCCAAGTCAGCCCCCCCTTCTCCCAGGTGAGCCGCGTGTGCAAGATGGCTCCCAGGAGTACCTCTGTGGCAGATGTGGTGTGTGTAGGTTCAGTGCACTCCTATTCCCCTGTAGCTGCTCTTTGCTTTCCCAAGTCACAGAAACCCCATGGATTCCAGAAGTCAAGCACCCCCCCCCTTCCCAGGAGCCGCGTGTGCAAGATGGCTCTGACCATGTACTCTGTGGCAGATGTGGGTGTCTCTTCAGGGTATTTCCCTGTAGCTGCTCTTTGCTTTCCACACAAGTCACTTGCCCCATGATCCAAGTCCAGAGTCAAGCAGCCCCCCTTCCCCGTGAGCGCGTGTGGGGAAACTCACCATTCTCTCTGCAGCTGCGGCCTCTCTGTGCTATGCTCGCAATGTGTAAATGATGCTACAAAATAGTCTTAAAACAATAAGGCTCTGTATTAAAAGTTTTATCTCTCTGTGTTTTTTTAAAGTGACCTTGGATACTGCTCCATCAGCGCAGACTTCTGAAAACTACGAAACTTAAGAAAAAAACCAAGGAAGAGTAAGGAGGAGCTGGTGAAAGCAGTTATGAATCTGTATTCCACAGATAATAAAAAGTTGCAAGACTGGAGGAAAGCATGGAAAAAGGAACAGCTGCCAAGAAAGGAAAAAGGCTGCCAAGGAAAGGAATTGGCTACCAAGAGAAGCACAGATCGGCTGCTAAGCATCCTGGAACGCCACACAGACCTCATGCAGTCAATGCTAGCCATGCAGGCAGAGCACTACCGTGCCTTCCTCACCCCATCCCAAAGCTCAACCCATTGTGCCCCACTGTTTCCTCAAAAACACCCTTCTCCAGCATCCTGGTTCTTACCACCACCAGCTGCCCCCAACACCCATACATACGTTCACCTAACAGCCCTGATAACTACGACCCTTACCCTATGCACTCAACCCCATCACCATGCAGCATATTAATCCTGAAGTGCAGCAGGCATTGCAGAGCACTCAAGGAAGGACATATTCAAACCTCTGACTTACTGCTCATCACCCTACCCCCCTGCCCGTTTTATGTACTGTATTTTTAATAAAGGATTTCTTGTCTTTTAAAACAGTTTTTATTATTACAGAAAGTGTAACATACTGTACCACAAGTGAAAAATAGGCACTGCAAATCATTGCAACCACTGCACTTAACTGCTGTGGAAGGCACCCAACATTTCTGTTGGCTTTCAGCCTCAAATGCTCCTTTAAGCATCCCTTCCCATATATCTCTGAATCACTGGCCTCTCTAGTAGCCAGCTCTCTGGCTGTGCAAATTCAGCGTCCAGCATCTGTAACCTGGAGTCATTCACTGAAGCTTTCACCTTTCCCTCACAAATATTATGGAGGATACCACGTGTATATATCGCTGATGCTGCTTTCCACCACGTCTAGCTTCCAGTAGAGACTTCTCCATCTCCCCTTTAAACGGCCAAAAGCACACTCTCATGGTATTCTTCTGCACCGCTCAGCTGTAGTTGAACCGGCCTTGCTCCTGTCAAGCTTCTCTGTATACGGTTTCATGAGCAAGGCATTAACGGCTAAGCAAGGTCTCCAAGGATCACAATGGGCATTTCGACGTCCCCACTGTATCTTCCGTCTGGAAAAAAGTCCCTGCCTGCAGCTTCCTGAACATCCACTGTCTGAAAGATGCGTGCATCATGCACCTTTCCAGCCGCATCCGTGTAAATGTCAGTGAATACGCCCACGGTGATCCACAAGCACTGGAGAACCATAGAGAAATACCCTTCCGATTAAGTACTCGATACCAGTGGGGTGGTGCCAGAATAAGGATATGCGTCCCAATCTATTGCCCCTCATTAGGGAAAACTCATTTGTGCAAAGCCATCCAGAATGTCTGCACATCCCCAGAGTCACGGTTTCTTCTTACAGGATGCAATAATTGGCCTCTCAAACTTGCATCACCACTATTCCAACGGTCGACTTTCCCACTCCAAACTGGTTTGCGACTGATCGGTAGCTGTCTGGATTGCCAGCTCCAGACTGCAATAGCCACCGCTTTCCACTGACAGAGGCAGCTCTCAGTCTCGTGTCCTTGCGCTGCAGGGTTGGGGCGACTCAGCAACACCATTCATGAACGTGGCTTTTCTCATCCTAAGTTCGCAGCCACTGCTCGTCATCCAGACTTGCATGACGATGTGATCCCACCACTCAGTGCTTGTTCCGAGCCAAGCGCGTTGCCACGAGTGCTGAGCGTAGTCCGTTACTGCCACAAGTCAATTTAATGTCATGGTGGTTCGCTGAATCATATTTCTTCATCATCTGAGCTCTCCTCACTGTCACTTTGGAGCATAAGGAATAGCTCAACTGCCAGACGTGATGTGCTGGCAACATTCATCAGCAAAGTCCTCAGCAGCTCGGGCTCCATTTCTTACTGAAATCACGCGGCAGACTCACAATGGCACCAAACGGCTGAAAAGGGAAGCGATGCACCACGGGTCGTTGGAACAGGAAGCGGAATGACCCGCACCCTTCCGTCCCCTTCCCACAACCCACAGCGCCAAAATGGGACGAGGTGCTCTGTGGGATAGCTGCCCACAATGCACCACTCACAACAGCGCTGCAAATGCTGCAAATGTGGACACACTGCAGTGCTGGTCGCTGTCAGTGTGGACACACTGCAGCGCTGGCCCTACACAGCTGTACGACCACAGGTGTAACTACCAGCGCTGCAAAAATGTAAGTGTAGCCATACCCTCAGCCTCTGAGACTTGGAAAAGATATAAAAACTCTGTAGTTCCAAAGCGGATGGAGAAGCAGATTCCCATGAGAGGAAAATGCTCCTCGAAACTGATAACAATAGTTTTCCTGACTGTAAGAAAACAAAACTCTGACATTTCAGAGATAGAAACATCTTGAATATTGTCGCTGAAGTGTGAATTGAGGAGTGTGAAGGAAGAAGTCATAGATGTAATAAATGTTGCTTATCCCTAAGTGCTTCTGTGATGCATTTGGTGGTAAGACTCAAGCTGAATGATTCTCAGAAAACTTCTGAAGCTTGCTAGCAAGTACTGCAAGAGTAAATGGAAAAAGGGCTAAAGAGTTAACCATTTGTATAACTGTCTTTTCACAACTTGAGCTCTTATATTCAAGCAGGAACAAAGGGAAGAAGAATTGTGCTGTTTTCACTTATGAAGAAACTATTATTGGTGATAATATGTATAATATTTAGTACTGATATAGTACATCATAAAAACTCAGTGGTGCACGGATGTGAAGTAAGATTTTTTTTAAATGTACACTAAATTTTTGGACTATGCACATAGAACATTAACACACATCTGAAGGATGTCTAGAACTATTTTCAGTGGTGTGCTGTACTCCCTACAGCTATTAATCTGACTCTCCTGCTGCAGCATTATGTGCTCTGCCACATTCTGCACTTCCTGTCAGTAGATTGTGTTCATTCAGCTCATCTCAAAGCTATGGAGAAGGGTGGGTGAGAGGGGTGCTGCCACTTGGCTCAGCAAACAAGTAATAGGCTGTGGAGCCTTCCATATCTAGGTAACTGATTCAAATCCAGCTTGGATTAGAAGTCATTGATGGCTGATTGATGGGCTATGTAAGATGAGTTTGTCATCTGTCTATTTTTGACTAGGCAGGTGCCCAAAGTATTAAAAACACAACATCATCATATATAGAGGTGGGACAAAATTGGCCCTACAATTCTGAATGACCCCAATTTTAAGGGGACTGAATTTTGAGGATTAAGGCCAAATGGATCCCATGGCTAGTTTGAGGTTGAGGATTATTAATCACAGCTGATGTACAGAATAAGTTATACTAGCAGCATGGCTAGGGAAAACAATACATCACACCTGCTCACTCAGCAGAGTGGAAATAGTAGATTCAGCCTCTCCTCCTGAGTCCCATTGAGGGAGAGTGGGAAAAAGGATTTCATGGCCTCCTGCAGCCATGTTAATGGATGTGAAAAAAACCTTCATGAATCTCTCCTGCTGGAAGAGACTATTCCTGGTTTTGCCCTTGGGAGGAGTGAAGAAAACGCCCCTTAGACTCTACTCCACACTTCAGTAATTAAGGGGTATATTCATTTAGGCCCTAAACCCCCCAAAAAAACAGACACAACTAACCCTGTTTCAAACAAAGTTAGCTGTTCGGTCCGGCTTTAACCAAAATTTGCAATCTCAGTAGAAAAGCTAATGATTTAATAGGATTAGAGGATTTGACTCAACTACCTTCTCACCCCTACATATGATGCCTTCATAACAGTATCATTTTATCCTGCACAGTTTTAACATCAGCTGCATACAGGCCTGTACCAGCAGCCACTTCTTACCAGTATGTCGTACCAGCCCATACCGGCCCACTTTCACCCCTGCTGGCAGCATTAACTCCCTAGGGGCCATCCTGCTGTCTGAGGATAGCCAGAGTGCAGCATGGTCCAATGCTCCCATCACATCCCCAGGAGGATTACATGAACAGGCTGCTAGATTAACATTAAGAAGCTATCAAGAAGACATCCCAGGCAACTTCTGGCATAGTGCGCTTTTTATTGTTTCTTTTTGTATTGTACAGTGTACCGGAAATCTTTCAAGTTAGCATTTTGTTCAGCTCCCCATGTGATGGAGTTCTGTACTTCATCAGAAACAATAATTATTATAGATCCAGCTCTGGGAACTCCCACAGCTTTAAAGAAGGAAAAAATACCCTTTAATAAAGATCTGATGTGAACCTTCTCTTTCAAACCTCTCCTCAAGGCCCACTTCTGCTGTGACATCTATCAGTCAAATAACGATTGCTAGGTTTAGCTACAGTCAGGGACAGCTTATATTACTTGTTTACTTAAAATGTTTTCTAACAATTAAGAATCACTATGCTGGGCACACATCTAACTTATATCACCTCATGATTATTGTTGTCTTCATGCTCCCTCACCAGTCTTTCCTTTGTTCATGACACTCGGTGCATTTTTTCCAAAGTAGAACGTTAGTTCTTTGGGACAGAGATCACAGTTTACTCTGTGCTTGTACAGCACCAAATATAATGCTGCCCTAATCTTGTGACCTAGTCGTTAGCAGTTCAAACAATAAATAATATCAAATGACCCTTGCAAGAAATCAGTGAGTTTTGTACAGCAACTATGTCATGCATGCAAATGATTCAAGCTTTGACTACGCTGATTTTTAGAATGCTTCAAAGAAAGGCCAACACTCTTCTAGTAGAAAGAGAGCCTGAGACATAAGGCCTTGTATCTGAAGCCCAGCCTGAACTAAAGCAGTGGTCGAGCTTTGCTAATATAAAACAAAGTTAGCAAAAGTTAGGCTGTGAGCAGAAGGCAGGCCCTGCTATAAAATACGTCTGCTTGCAAGCTTCCAGAACCTGGCAAAAACAGGGCTGAGATTGCAAAAATACACATATTCCTAAGGGTATGTCTTCGGCAGGCAGTGATTGATCCAGCAGGGAATCGATTTATCACGTCTAGTCTAGACAAAATAAATCGACCCCCTAACGCTCTCCCGTCAACTCCTGTACTCCAGTTCTGCGAGAGGCACAGGTAGAGTTGACAGGGGAGTGGCAGCACTCGACTCACTGCGGTGCAGACACCACAGTAAGTCGATCTAAGTATGTCGACTGAAATTGTGTAACTTAGATCGAACCCCCCATCCTCCTCACCACCCCAGTGTAGACCAGGGCTAAGTAGTACCAGGCACAGGACATTCACTCAAACACAACCCTGAGACCCAAGCATGGTACAAACACACCGTCTGAGGTTGATACAGGAATACAATGACCCTTTCTTAGAGATAAGGCAGGATGACAGTATGATGGATAAAGATATTTTTATTGAACCAACATGTACAAGGTAATGAGTGGTAACTACCCACATCAGAGGGTGCTAACTAGACACATCGGGGGCAGTAACTAACTATGTCAGAGGAGCAATATGTAACTTGTTTGTATTGGCATATAAAATGAAGTCTCAGAGGGAGTGCCCTTGGCCAGCCTAGGGGATAATGGAAAGGCCCATCACTGACTGAGCTTTGTCCATTGTCATGGACATACAATTCTTGGTATCCCTGTAGAATCTGCCAAGTGCTATCACCATGCTTTGTCAGCAACAAACGTGATTGAATGCCTTCATGACTTAATTGGATCTTGTGGTTATTGGGCAGTTCAATCGAAGTCTGCTGTGTCAGCTACCTGCACAAAGCTCGGATGGCACACAGTGCCAAACAGAGCGGAATAATCACTTCCCTCGATCTGCTGGCAATGATCCTACTAATGCAGCCCAATATGCCATTAGCCTTCTTTGCAACAAGGGCACACTGTTGATTCATCCAGCTTCTCGTCCACTGTAATCCCCAGGTCCTTTTCTGCAGAACTGCTGCTTAGCCAGTCGGTCCCCAGCCTGTAGTGGTGCATAGGATTCTTCTGTCCTAAGTGCAGGACTCTGCACTTGTCCTTGTTGAACCTCATCAGATTTCTTTTGGCCCAAACCTCCAATTTGTCTAGGTCACTCTGGACCCTATCCCTACCCTCCAGCATATCTACCTCTCCTCCCAGCTTAGTGTCATCCGCAAACTTGCTGAGGGTGCAATCCCATCATCCAGGTCATTAACGAAGATGTTGAACAAAACTGGCCCCAGGACCGAACCCTGGAGCACTCTGCTTGATACCAGCTGCCAACTAGATATTAAGCCGTTGATCACTGCCAGCTTTCTATCCACCTTATAGCTCATTCATCCAATCCGTACATCTTTAACTTGCTGGCAAGAATACTGTGGGAGACTGTATCAAAAGTTTTGCTAAAGTCAAGATATATCACATCCATCACTTTCACCGTATCCACAGAGCCGGTTATCTCATCATAGAAGGCAATTCGGTTGGTCAAGCATGACTTGCCCTTGGTGAATCAATGTTGATTGTTCCTGCTCACCTTCCTCCCCTCCAAGTGCTTCAAAATGGATTCCTTGAGGACCTGTTCCATGATTTTTTCGGGGACTGTGGTGAGGCTGTAGTTCCCTGGATTCTTCGCCTTCCCTTTTTTAAAGATGGGCACTATATTTGCCTTTTTCCAATCGTACGAGACCTCCCCTGATCGCTATGAGTTTTCAAAGATAATGGTCAATGGCTTTGCAATTACATCATCCAACTCCCTCAGCACCCTCAGATGCATTGCATTCAGCCCCATGGACTTGTGCACATCCAAATTTTCTAAATAGTCCTTACCCTGTTTTTTCACCACTGAGGGCTGCTCATCTCCTCCCCATACTGTGCTGCCCAGTGCAGCAGTCTGCGAGCTGACCTTGTCTGTGAAGCCAGAGGCAAAAAAAGCATTGAATACTTCATATTTTTCCACATAATCTATCACTAGGTTGCCTCTCCCATTCAGTAAGGGTCCCACACTTTCTCTGACCTTCTTCTTGTTGCTAACATACCTGTAGAAACCCTTCTTGTTACCCTTCACACCCCTTGCTAGCTGCAACTCCAATTGTGCTTTGGCCTTCCTGATTACACCCTTGCATGCTTACGCAATAGTTTTATACTCCTCCATAGTCATCTGTCCAGGTTTCCACTTCTTGGAAGCTTCCTTTTTGTGTTTAAGCTCACCGAAGATTTCTCTGTTAAGCCAAGTTGGACACTTGCCATATTTGCTATTCTTTCTGCACACCGGGATGGTTTGTTCCTGTGCCCTCAATAAGGCTTCTTCTTTAAAATACAGCCAGCTGTCCTGGACTCCTTGCCCCCTTATATTAGCCTCCCAGGGGATCATGCCCATCAGTTCCCTGAGGGAGTCAAAGTCTGCTTTTCTGAGGTACAGGGGCTGTATTCTGCTGCTCTCCTTTCTTCCTTTTGTTAGGATCCTGAACTCGACAATCTCCTGTTCACTGCTGCCCAGGTTGCCAACTACTTCTACTTCCCCTACCAATTCTGCCCTGTTTGTGAGCAGCAGGTCAAGAAGAGCACAGCTCCTAGTTGATTCCTCCAGGACTTGCACCAGGAAGCTGTCTCCAACACTCTCCAAAAACTTCCTGGATTGTCTGTGCACTGCTGTATTGCTCTCCCAGCAGATATCAGGGTGATTGAAGTCCCCCATGAGAACCAGGGCCTGTGATCTGGAAACTTCTGGTAGTTGTCTGAAGAAAGCCCCGTCTACCTCCTCCTCCTGATTTGGTGGTCTATAGCACATGCCTACCACAACATCACCCTTGTTGCTCTCACCTCTAAACTTAACCCAAAGACTCTCAACAGGCTTTTCTCCAGTTCCATACTGGAGTTCTGAGCAATCATACTGCTCTCTTACATACAGAGCAACTCCTCCACCTTTCTTCTCCGGCCTGTCCTTCCTGAACAGTTTATACCTATCCATGACAGGGCTCCAGTCTTGTGAGTTATCCCACTAAGTCTCTGTTATTCTAATCATATCTTAGTTCTTTGACTGTACCAGGATTTCCAATTCTTCCTGCTTGTTTCTAAGGCTTCTTGCATTCTTATACAGGCACCTAAGATAACTAGCTGATTGCCCTACTTTCTCAGTATGAATCACGAGGCCTTCCCTCTTGCACCTTCCTCCTTGTGTTTCCTCCCAGTATCCCACTTCTCCAATCCCCAGAAAACCTAGTTTAAAGCCCTCCTCACTAGGTTATCAAGCCTGGCTGCAAAGATGCTCTTCCCTCTCTTCGTTAGGTGGATCCCATCTCTTCCTAGAAATCCTTCTTCCTGGAACAACATCCCATGGTCTGTCAAAAGAAATCTCTTTTTAAGGAAAATGTTCAGACCCGTAAAACTCTGAATAGTTTTTCTCTTCCTTGAAAGTTACATTTTAAGATAAAAGCATGTGTCATTATTCTCAGTGAATTTTACAATGTGAAGAGTCACTGCTAATTATACCGCCTCTGTAGATACTGTAAAATTACTTAAAGGTCTAAAAGAACTATACCAATAAAGTGGAAGATAAAATACTAAAGCTGAACTGAAAATGCTTTTGGACTGTAAGCTCTTTAAGGTAAGGATTGTTAATTACTGTGGGTGAAACCCTGTCCCCATTTAAGTCAATGAGAGTTTTGCCATAGACTTCAGTGGAGCCCAGATTTCACCTTATAGTTCGTATAGGGCTAGCACAATAGGGCCCCCAATCTGGATGACCTCTAGGTGCTATTGTGTTGGATAAATTATAATAATAAAAATTATAATGACAATAAAGTCAACCCAGTGTCTCAGTTAAGACAGTTGTGTCTTCCAGTATACTTGCAGGTTCAGTCAGTGAGCCAGATTCTGACCCTATTCACACTGGGGTAAATTTAGAGTAACCCAGAAGAAGTTGCAGGTGTATCTGAGGACAGAATTTGACCATACTATGTATTTCTGCATGATGTAGTGCTTAAATACAGAGACGCAGTTCTAGGGTGAGCAGATATCCCAATTTTATAGGGACAGTCCCAATTTGGGGGTCTTTTTCTTATATAGGCTTCTATTACCTCCTTCCTCTGCCCTAATTTTTCACACTTGCTGTCTGGTCACCCTACACAGTTCCAACTACCTCAGATGCACAATTCCTTTCCTGTGCTGCTCCAGAGGCAGTGCAACCCCAGGCCTCTCCATACACAGAGCTTATTGCAAAGCAACACTCTAGCCCATAGACTTTCTCCAAGTTTAGATGCATGAACTTTGTATATTTCTTTATGGGGCTGCATGGCACACCTATCTACACGAGGTTTTTGTATAGCACTCAGTAACATAAGATGAGAGAAGCACTCCCTCTTATTCAGCATAAAGGGGCCAAAGAGGTCCATAGCAGAATATAAGGGCTCTAAAAGCTTGGTTCTGGCCCAGAATAATTCCACCAGGACAGGAGATGACCATGGGTGGTGGGCATCAAAGACTGGGGGAGGCTTAGCCTCTCCAAAGGGTCTGGCATGGTCCTGCCCATGCTCCACCCCCTAGCCCTGACCTGTTTCCCCCTGGCACTCTGCGGCTCTTTCCCCATGGCCAAGGCTAGTGGAGGCTGGCCTGTGGCCAGGGACTCCAGACAGCTGGTGCCGGCGCTCGCACAGCTCGCCTGACACTCCAGGGCTGGGGGCGTTGTCGGTCGTGCCATCTGCCTCTCCTGCGCTCCAGGGCTGGAAGTGCTCAGTGGTCCTGGGGTGGGGCAGGGTGGGGCTGGCGTCTGTGGAGGCAGGCTCTGGGCTCCGGCAGGGTAAGGTGGGTGGGAGGGGCAGGGCCTTGGGCAGAAGGGCAGGGACAGGGCTAGCCTCCCTGAGCCTGTGGTTTACCCACTGGCCATGAGGAAGACATCTGCAAGCTGTCTTCTAAAGACCTCCCTCATAAGCCCTGGCATAAGGAGCACAGCATGTAGTGCTACTGAGATTCTGGACAGTGGAGGTACCCAGAGGCAGCTCGAGTGGAGATAGCTGATATAACTCAGACTGCCCGGCTAGGCTGTCTAAATTATTCTGAGGGATGCTCCTGCCTCTGGAGCAGTCCAGAAAGAGGAGGTTGGAAAGGTGGTTTAAAGCCACCTTTGTCTCAATCCTCCTTTGGGGCTGTGAGTTCTGATACCCACAATATCTAAGTACTAATCTAATCTATCCAGTCCCATCAGATTCCAACACTTTCCATAACCTACCTGAATGATTTATGCTACCATCTGAGATGACCACAAAGTCCACTTAAAGCATTCTGGAGAAGAGTAAGGCATTGGTATAATAATGGATCCAAGTAAAATAAACAGAAATACTGGGTGATAATGTGTTCAAAGCTTGTATCAGGAATCCATGAACATGGTAGTCTGACGTCTAAACAACGCCATTTTTTTTAGTACTGAATTATTAAAATTTAAGAAAAGAAAATAATGTTCAATGAACATGGAAAAGTGCTAGGCTTTGACTCAATGAAATCTTGTGAAAGATGTTGTTCCCTGAATAGTAGTAGCCGTATCCCATCCTTCACATTTATTGGCTCAAAGCCTAGGTCATTTCCATGTTCCTTATATGGTATTTCTTTTTGTTGACTTGTACCTATTCGGTATTAAAATAACCACTGTTAAAATTTCAGATAACTGTTTTATGGATTCTTGATCCAAGGGTTGAACACATTACAACCTTTTGTATACATACTGGGAGCTCTGTAATATTCATATTCAGTTGTGAACATTATTTAATAAAAGAACCATACCGAAGCTGAGAAGAAAACTATCCATGGCATATAGAAGGCAAAATATTTAGAAAGTATTTGGGATAATTTGTCTCAGATCCTGAGCTGTGGCCCAGCATAACTCAGGAAGTGCATGTGCAAAAGTAGCCTTAAACCACATTTGTGTTTCCCAAACATGGAGCTGACAAGCCTTTACGCTGGTTCCCAGCACATATTAGAGCAGCTTTAATCTTATGGCTGATGATGATCTCAAAAGTCATTCTGACAGCCAGGGGCAACCAAACTGTAGGAATGTCTTGGCGACATCCCCTTTTCCTGACCACACCCAATGCACCAGGAATGGTTTAATGTAAAAGTTGGCTCCAGAACATGTAGGAATCCCTCAAGGCAGGAGAATTCTCTGAGGCCTGACTATGAAATGGGTAGCAGCTTTTCACTGCCAGAGCTGCATAATATTATAGGTATTGTAAAAATCCAAGATTTTACAAAATCTAAAACTAATAGAAGTATTTCCCTGGGGAAAAAATTAAAATATAAAAAAATTCCCATATAGTTTGCAGTTCTCTGCCATTATGCTAACAATTTAAAAGCAGAGTCTAAGTGACTAGACGTGAACTGCAACGAGCAGTGAAACTGCTTAGCTTACTGACTGTACAAACTGAGAAAAATTCCAAAAAGTATGAAACACCATAAATAGTGGAAAGCAAATTCGATTTTAAAAATGCTTTCAGTTTGAGAGCTGTAAGTAACATAAGTAGGAATTTTAAACAATTAACTGTTGGCCTTAGTCAGGTATTTTCTCTTCAATCATCTTGTGCTTTCTACCAATATATACGCCAGGCCGGGCCCAGTGCATACCATGTATTTAATACCACTCCAGTGGTGCTAGAACAGTCTTTAGAGTGGGGGTGCCAAGCTACACCCTCCCTTACTCCTGTCCATGCCCCTCACTGCCCCCTAGAGCTGGGGCCAGAAACAGGGCCATGGCTTCAGGCGGGGGAGGACACAGACAAGGGTAAGGCAGCTGTGGTCCCATCCTCAGCTGCCTCGGGGCTGGCAACTGGGACCCCCGGGCTGGCAGCCAGGACCCTGGGCAAGGGGCCAGTGGCCAGGACCCCCCACAAAACCTGGGGGTGCTGCAGCACCCCCCAAGGCCTTGGTTCCCACAGCTACATACCACTCTGTTTCACACCCATGAGATGGTAGTGTTACCCCTTGTTTGTGAGAATCAGATATCCCTTTCATATTGCCCAGCCATCTTTTTTCATCCACTTTGGCCTCTTTCTTCACACAGTATTTTGCCCCCTTCCCTTCTCTGCATGGTTTCCACTTGATGATACATGTGTAAAATATTCCAATTTTAACCCCTGCATCTGACCAACAATGACCCGTCCATAGTATGGATCAGACTGTGGTTGTGGATACATTAGGAAAGGAAGAGGCAAGTCATACTCCCAAATCTTGCATTGTGAGAAAACAATGACTGCTTCCAGGATTACCCTCCTGTGTGCTAACCATTTCTAAGGTGGTGGGGAAGGGTAGAATGTAGTGCAGGAGTGATTGGTACAGTGCTCCCTTCATTGTCTGTCCTCACAGACAGTAGCTCCCCTCCCCACCTTGCTCCTTCCCTGTTGACTCTGGATGTAAATAGGACTTCCATTGTGTTGGCTTACAATGCTTAAGTTACATTTGACAGAGAGATATGCATTACCTTCTGCCTGGAAGAAGCCTGCATTTTCCTTTGGTTGGTGACAGACTTTCAGTACACGTACACAACTCCTTAAATATCATCTGTACATACACTACGTGATGATTATGAGGAGCAGTATGAAACAAGCTTTTATTATTAGAGACCTCACATGACATCATTTATGGATAAATACCATGAAAACGGTATATGAGTGTGTCGGGTCTGTTAGGAATTGCTGTTACAGAACAGTGAATCCTTTAACAGCTGGCACCAGTGGGCCTCTGTGTCCAGTACCTGGGTTTACAATGGTGTTGTGGCTCTGGGCCCATACTCAAAAGAGGCACTAGAACTTGGATTGTGGTCTCTCTCTCTGCTCTGCCTGTGCTCCACCCTAAGGCTCCACCCCCACTTGGCCTCTTCCCCCTGAGGCCCCACCTTCCCACGTGCTCGTCTCTGCCCCTCCTTCCCTCACTGCCCGCTTGCTCCTCTCCACCTCCCTCCCCTGCTTGAAAGAGGCCAAGTGGAGATGGAGTCCTGGGGCACAGCACGGGCAGACTGGGGAGATAGGGCCACAGTCCAGCCACTAAGGTCCACAAAAAGTTCATCTGACCCTGTCTGTGTCACAGGCTGCTTAGCAGTTCAGCTCTTTCTCACCCCAGATATGCGGGCTGTGGCTTAAAGCTACATTCTTGGTGTATTATGATATCCTCGCATCGCTTTTTCTCTGTTTGTGAAACACTAAGTAAATTGTTGCCAGTATCAGGCTCCATCAACTTTCAATATTTGCTCACCTGTTACATTCACACCATCTTTCAAGCCCATAGTAATAGTCTGAATCATTGCTTGTGCCATCATTACTGCTGTGCCGCCAAATATGATTAATTCACACTAAGCGGTTGCATCTTTGTTAGCTGCTCATTTTCAACCCTGCTTTTCAAACAGCTTCATTTATGTCTGACAAAGCATAATTGCTGAGAATGTTGCCCCATGACTTTCACTTTACCAGAATTATCTGATATAGCTGAAACAATAGCTGCACAATGTGGACAAATGCTAGTTCTGGGCAGTTATGCTTCCATCTCCAGGCTGGATACAGTAGGGACTTGGGTAGCTGTAAATGAAAGACAACATCCAAAGGTCAAAAGAGAGAAAGGCATGCACAGATGGGATTTTATTAAAATATTTCAATTTGATTTGACTCAGGAAAGTGCTGCTGTGATCTGCTAGCTGGTTCTCTCTGATCGTTTGGACAGTGTACCCAGCGTACTCTTGTATTTCTGCTCTAGTACTCTAGCCAGCCTACAGGCCATGAAGGCAAGTTTTAGACGTTCTGCTCCCAGGTGGAGTGGACAAGGGATATAATTTATAGTCTTGGCCCAGGGCAACAGTTTGATTAACTGGCCCTAAACAACTGAATCACAAAAAATGAACAAGCAGACGGCCAAAATATTTTCACCACCAATGAACACAACTAAAAATTCACATCTTCACAGTAATTCAAACAAATTTAAAACTTCCACATGCATGCTGTTAAATTTTGCACCTTTTGAAATGAAAAGCAAAGGAAACTGCCTTTCCTCTTCAGGTAACAAACGTACGTGTCCCAATGAGAAGTACATGACCAGTAAATCTTCTTAGCTCAGGCTTAAAGAAATCTGGGGGGGGAAAAAAAAATCTAAAAATCCTTTTGGAAAGAAGGCTGTTGCCCTATGTGGTCCAGTGGGTTGAACACAGGATTGTGAAATACTAGGCTGTGTTCTAGTCATGTCTCTGTCACTGACTTACTTTGTGATTTTGGAAAAGTTACTTTACTTCTCTCTAACCATTGCAGTGTTCTTGGAATGACATCCAAGAAGCACTTAGTAGTTATTTTTTGAGAGAGAGAGAGAGAGAGTTATTTTTATACAGAATATAATGTGCAGCTCTGTTTTGCTAGTTTGACTAGCTGAGGCTTGATGCTCCCAGGTGCCAGTTTGGTGAAAACATAACTAGAGTACAACACTAGAAGTTTCATGCTGCTAGTACTAAAACATCCATGGAATTTCTAAATATTGTAGATGACAATATCCTAATTCAAAAATGTGGCATCCAGCACAGGGGGAATCCTATATTAGATCTTGTTTTAGCTGATAAAGAGCGATAGTGATAGCTTAGATACCAGAGATCATGGAGGTCACTCAATTAGGGTGAACTGCAAAGAATGGGGCAGACAATCCTCAAAGTTGGTGGATATTCCAATACTTAGATTTACCAAACCAGCACACAATAGCTTCTATGTTACCTCACTAATTGCCCAGAAGCCTACACCACATAGACAAGGACTGTTTGACTACATTGTTGATTTCTACCAATATATACATAAATACACAGAAAAATCACAAACATTATCTCCCCATATGTTTTTAAGGATTGAATTTGAACCATTTGTCCTGTAGGATGCTTAACCCTTTCTGGTCATGCATCACACATGGCTTGATCACATTTGTAATGTGCAAACAGAATAAAATCCAAACTCTCTCTGTATTTATATGTGTGTGTGGGTGTGCGCGCGCGCGCACGCACGCTTGGTACTTTAAAAGGGCCAATTTCTCAAAGCTGAAAACAATTATGAACCAAATCGGCTGGGCAGAAGAATTTAATCAGAAAATATGAATGCTAATTAGGAATTGTTTGAGAATATTTTGCAAGAAAAAAGGCTATACTGTTAAAATGTTGACAGGACTTAGAGGCAGTGATGGCAGCTATAAAAAAAATGGAAAAAGGGCAAGTTGATAATGATGAATATAAATCAGAAGCTAGGAATTGAAAAAACTTGATAAATGAAGCAAAGGGACATAAGGCGACATCTATGGCCAGCAGAGATAAAGACAATAAGAAGGGTTTTTTTAAAGTGTATGAAGAACAAAAAAAATCCTAACAGTGATACTGGACCATTACTAGATGGAAATGGTAGAAATATCAATAATAATGCAGAAAAGGCAGAAGTGTTCAATAAATATTTCTCTCCTGGATTTGGAGAAAAACAGATGATGTAACTCATATCATAAGATGTTGACAGTCTTTCCATTCCAAAAGTAACTCATGAGGATGTTAACAGCTACTAAAGTTAAACATTTCAGAATCAGATAACTTGCACCCAAGAATTTTAAGAGAGCTTTCTGGACTGTTAGTGTTGATATTTCAGTAACATGGAACACAGGGCAATTTCCAGAGGACTGGGAGAAAGTTAATGTTATGCCAATATTTAAAAAGGGTAAATGGAATGAGCTGGAAAGTATAGACCTGTCAATCTGATACTGATCCCAGGAAAGATAATGGAGCAGTTGGTTCAGGATTCCATTAATAAAAAAGTAAAGGAAGGTACTATAATGAATGCCAATCAGCATGAGTTTACGGAAATAGATAATATTGAAGTAACTTTACCTTTTTTTTTTAAAAAAATGAGATTTTACAAGTTTAATGGACAAATGTAATAGTGTTAGACTTCTATAAAGCATTTGGCTTGGTACTGCACAACATTTTTATTAAAAACTAGAATACAAAATTAACATAGCACACATTAAATGGATTAAATACTGGATAACTGATATGTCTCATATGTATTTGTAAATAGGAGAATCATCATCTAGTGGATGTCTCTCTAGTGAAGTCCTGCAGGTATTGGCCCTACAAGATTTAACATTTTTATCAATGACTTGGAAGAAAACATTAAACATCACTCAAAGTTTGCAGTGACAGAGATTAGGGAAGTAGTAAATAATGAAGAGGAGAAGTCACTGATAGAGAGAGATCTGGATTGGTTGGCAAGCTGGGCACAAGCCAATAATATGTGTTTTAATTAGGCTAAATGTAAATGTATGCATCTAGGAACAAAGAATGTAGGCCATACTTCAGATGGGTATTCTATCCTGGGAAGCAATGACTCTGAAAAAGATTTTGGAGTCATGGGAGATAATCAGCTGAACATAGCCTCCCAGTGTGACACCATGATTAAAAGGGCTAATGCAATCCTTTGGTGTATGAATAGAGGAATCTTAAGTAGGAGAGGTTATTTTTACCTCTGGCACTGGTGCAACTGCTGCTGGAATACGGTGTCCAGTTCTGGTGTCCACCATTCAAGAAGGATGTTGATAAATTGCAGATGAGAAGAACCATGAGACTGATTGAAAATGATAGAGTTTAAATGGTAGACTTCAAAAAATGATTATAGTGATAGATACAAGGAGCTGAATCTATTTAGCTTAACAAAGAGAAGGCTAAGTAGTGACTTGATAACAGCCTGTAAATGTTTACATGGGGAACAAATATTTGATAATGGGCTTGTCATCTTAGCAGACAAAGGTACAATAAAATTCAATGACTGGACATTGAAACTAAACAAATGCAGGCTACAAATAAGACATTTTTAACAGAGAGCGTAATTAACCACTGAAACAATTTATCACAGGTTGTGGTAGATTCTCCATCACAGGCAATTTTAAAATCAAGGTTGGATTTCTTTTTATAGATGTGCTGTAATTCAAAAGGAATTATTTTGGGGAATTCTATGGCGTTACAAGAAATCAGACTACATCATTCTGGCCTTGGAACCTATAAATGTAAAACATTTCTAAGATCACAAAAACAACTTGCCATCTAACAAATCGATCTAATGGGCCATAACATTTCCTGTGATATCTCACATCCACCAAAACTTTTACAATATTAGTATAGAATTAATAAATGTTCCCTGATGTGAAAACTGGTCTTGCGCTTAGGTAAACATTAAGAATAATTTTTAAATAGTTTTTTTTAGTCTGTATCTAACATTTATCATACATTTAGAATAGTAAATAAATGCAGGATCTCAGAAATCACGTGTACTTTATTAGTAAATGTTCACATTTCAGTAGCAATTGTAGATTAAAAACACAATACCGGGAAAAGTAAAATCTCTGACAAACACAACAGACCCTTTGCTGTTAAGCATCAAATTTTCAAAGAGACCTCAATCCATCTGCGAGCATGCACCTTGGCGCACACACTTGCACACAGATTTTGCACGTCGTTTCTATCATCTGCATTTTCTAGTTGCAGTGCTGAAAAAATACTGGTGTTCACAGAGTTTCGTGCATGCACACGCAGACCAGGTTTTGAAAATATGACCCTAGGGGCTGGTCCTACATCTTTAAAAATGCAAATTCCTATTGACTTCAGTAAGAGTTACCCATATTTAAAGGCTGCCGGATCACACCTAGACTTTCTCTAATTTATGTCAGTGAGAAAGGCTTAGGCAAATTGGGCCTAGTTCACTTATGCCGTTTGTGCACTGGTATAATTGCATTGACTCCAGAGGAGTTACCCCTGTCTAAATCAAGTGAAATCAGAATAATTATTCATTCTATTTCTCTATATTTATACATTCAGAATCTCTCTTCTAAAATGTGCAGTGTCATAGAACCAAAATGCCTTAGCTTTGTTTTAAGAACATTCTTTCTTAATTGTTCATAACCAAAGCTGGGCAAATTTTGCAAATGTTTTTTTCTTCAAATTCATGGGGCATTGCTAGCATTTTGCAAATTTTCTAATATAGTATCTAACATAAGTCAATTAAAGAGGTAATAATCAGAAGACAACCCCCTCCACACATATACACACATACAGGTAGTGAGGGGGAAGGTGCAGATATCTTCATACAGGCATTAGGAAAGTTTGTTCATTTGAGCAACCAGGAAAATACATTTTAAGAGCAGGAAGAAGGCCAACAGCAGGAACAGTTTTAAAACAACAACTGACAGAAGAATGATCTGTAGCTTCAGGGAGATGAAACAGTATTTCACTGACTTGATCTGTTTTTAATTACACAACATCTATAATATAGTATAGAAGTGAAAGAAAGATGACAGCTCCTGTGCCATGGTATTTCTCAAAATCACAGAGGAGATGATATAGAGCAGCAGTAGTTAGCTGATGGTCAAATTTCACAGGAATAAGAGGATAGGAAGCTGAACAGTTTCCAAGTTAAAGATGGATTAAGTCATAAATGTAGGATTTTTTTTTTTTGTCATCTATGCTGAATTTTCACTAGATGAGCTTACCTAGCTCAGAGGCAGCCATGCAAATGTCTAAAATTTGAGGCTTGTATCATTCACCCTGGTGTGTAAATTTAAATCAAATAGTCCATTAATACTGGTTCGTAGAACAAGGTGGATAATTTGTATCTAATAATATTCAAAATGTGACATTTGTGTTACGTTGGTTAGTTATGTCAGTCACATGGCATTATTTGTGTTCCTTGATTGTATAACTTACCAGTAACAATAGCAGAAAATGCAAGCTGCATAGGTGGGTGCAAAATATGTTATCCAGAATTCAAGCATAGGTGAGTTCAAAATCTGCTTTTTGCATATATTCATGCTAGAAAATCTTGTTTGCTGGAATAGTCAAGGAAAGCCAATATATGAGACATAAGCAGATCAAAGTAAATTAAATTAAAAACTAAATAAATCCTTGTGGGGATAGTAGTAACATGCTGATTGTTAATATAGTGGATGCCAGTGTGGAGCCTTGACTCTGGCAAATCTCAGCAATATAGTGAAAAACACTGATTTTCTGAAATTGCTTTTTATCAAAATATGTGTCTCTCCCATGCTATAGCGAGGCTATTGTGTCTTCTCCTGATTTTACAAGAGTCTAAATTCTCTAGTGAAATATTCTCATCCTGACCTTTACAATTCTGGAATTCTCTTTAGTGTAGTGGTATTGGAACCAAGCCAAATCAGAAGCAGCTAACTCTTTCCTCCTCTCCTAAATTAACTCATGTTCCAACAGAATGTCAGAAGTGTCTGCTGTGTCAAACAAAACCAAATTCAGGAAATAATCATTTTATATAACCCAGCCCAGTGCATACTGTGATAGACTAGAAACAAAAGTGGGGTTATGTACAGTCCCAAATTGAGGAGAAGGAGTCATTCACGGATCAGCAAAGAATCCTGTGGCACCTTATAGACTAACAGATGTTTTGGAGCATGAGCTTTTGTGGGTGTGACATGCATCTGATGAAGTGGGTATTCACCCACGAAAGCTCATGCTCCAAAACGTCTGTTAGTCTATAAGGTGCCACAGGATACTTTGCTGCTTTTACAGATTCAGACTAACACAGCTACCCCTCTGATTCAGGGAACAGATTCACTAGTGCATTCTGCTTGCTTTACCCTCCAGTAAAGTAGGTGTAAACTTGGTGTTATTGGCCTGCTAAACAGGGCGCTTTGTCATCAGAGCGGTGCAAAGCGCTCAGAATGTACTGGGGAACCTGTCACTAGATTTCCATATCTGAATTTCAAGCCTGGCCCAATATGTTTAATGGGTGGAACAAAAACCCTGAACCCCACATTTCTGAACTTCTAGGAGGTATGAAATCCAGGAATAGATCAACATTTTGTGGCTCACCACCCCGCACCACTACCTGTCTCTCAGTAAAATAAAGATGGACAAAATTCTTGATGTGAACCAGTAGAGAAATTTCATACCAGATGACAAATAGATAGCCAAAAAATGTACATAGACAAGGCTGAGAGCTTCTTAATGAGGCTTTGATCGCTAAGCCCATTAGCGCCTGTCAACCCTTAACTGCAAGGTGGGGCTACTCAGGAAGACCAGGGCTTTAAAAAGCCCACTCCTAAGCAACCAGAGGAGCTAGAGAACAGGAGCATTTTGAGAGGCAGTTTACAGGGGGAGTTTTTGCTGTTAACAAGCATGTTACCTCTGGAGACACAAATGCACAGTTTGAGAACTGCAAAACTAAGCATCTCAGCACTGAGTCCTAAAGGGCAGATAGAAAGATTAATCTAAATATTCTATGCAGAATCCCCTGAAACCTCATAAGATTGAGTCCCTAATTCATGAACTATTGAAACTCATTTACAAAAATGTTTTCTTAAACATTACATGAATATATTGCCTCATTCTATAGAATTTATAATCCCTATTTCATGAGATATCTTTAAGCTACAGTGTATCTTTAGATAGGTTTTTTCCTCAAAAAGCATTTTATAAAAAAATCTGATTTAAATAAAAAAGATCCAATTTTTAAATTTAAAAAACAAACAAAAAGAAAACCAACTGATTTTTATTCACCCTGGGACACAGTAATACCAAGGTACAAAATATATCGAAAGGACAGAATAGGTTGTGCTAGTGGGGGAGTGGCACTATTATATGTGAAAGAAAGCACAGAATCAAATTAAGTAAAAATCTTAAATGAACCAAACTGTACCATAGAATCTCTATGGATAATAATTCCATGCTCTAATACAGGGATTGGCAACCTTTGGCATGCGGCTTGCCAGGGTAAGCACCCTGGTGGGCCAGGCTGGTTTGTTTACCTGCCATGTCTTGAGGTTCAACCAATCACGGCTCACACTGGCTGTGGTTCGCCGCTCCAGGCCAAGGGGGGTTGCGGGAAGTGGCAGCCAGCAAACCCCTTGGCCTGGGCGAACCACAGACAGTGGGAGCCGCGATCGGCCGAACATGTGGACGTGGCAGGTAAATGAACTGGCCTGGCCCGTCAGGGTGCTTACCCTGGTGAGCCATGTGCCAAAGGTTGCTGATCCCTGCTCTAATAAGAATATAGCAGTAGGGATATATTACCGACCACCTGACCAGTATGGTGATAGTGACTGTGAATGCTCCAGGAGATTAGAGGCTATAAAAATAAAAAACCTCAAGAATAATGTGGGATTTCAACTATCCCCATATTAACTGGGTCCATGACGCCTCAGGACAGGATGCAGAGATAAAGTTTGACACTTCAAATAACTGCTTCTCAGAGCAGCTAGTCCTAGAACCCACCAGAGGAGAGGCAATTCTTGATTTAGTCCTAAGTGGAGCACAGGATCTGGTCCAAGAGGTGTATATAGCTGGACTACTTGGTAATAGCGACCATAATATAATTAAATTTAACATTCCTGTGGCAGGGAAACCACCACAGCAACCCAACACTGTAGCATTTAAATTCAGATAGGGGGACTACACAAAAATGAGGAAGTTAGTTAAACAGAAATTAAAAGGTACAGCGTAAAAAGAGAAATCACTGCAAGCTGCATGGAAACTTTTTAAAGACACCATAACAGAGGCTCAACTTAAATGGAACCCCCAAATTAAAAAAAACATAGTAACAGAACCAAAACAAATGCCACCGTGCTAAACAAAGTAAAAGAAGCAGTGAGAGGCAAAAAGACATCCTTTAAAAAGTGGAAGCTAAATCCTAGTGCGGAAAATAGAAAGGAACATGAATTCTGGCAAATGAAGAGTAAAAATATAATTAGGAAGGCCAAAAAATAATTTCAAGAACAATTAGCCAAAAAAACTTGAATAGTAATAGCAATTTTTTTTAAGTGTAGCAGACTTCCTGATTCTGATGATCATCCAGTGGCCACACTGGTTGTTCAAGATGCTAAAGGAGCACTCAAGGACTATAAGGCATTGTGGAGAAACTAAATGAATTCTTTGCATTGGTTTTCACAGTGAGGATGTGAGGGAGATTCCCAAACCTGAGCCATTCTTTTTAGGTGACAGATCTGAGGAATGGTCCCAGACTGAAGTGTCATTAGAGGAGGTTTTGTAACCAATAAGTCACCAGGTCCAGATGATATTCAGCCACGAGTTCTGAAGGAACTCAAATGTGAAATTGCAGAACTACTAACTGCAGTCTGTAACCTATCATTTAAATCAGATTCTGTACCAAATGACTAGAGGATAGCTAATGTGACATCAATTTTTAAAAAGGGCTCCAGAGGTGATCCCGGCAATTATAGGCCAGTTAGCCCAACTTCAGTACCAGGAAAACTGGTTGAAACTATAGTAAAGAACAAAGTTGTCAGACACATAGGTGAACATAATTTGTTGGCAAAGAGTCAATATGGTTTTTGTAAAGGGAAATCATGCCTCAGCAATCTACTAGAATTCTTTGAGTGGGTCAACAAGCATAGGAACAAGGGAGATCCAGATATAATGTACTTAGATTTTCAGAAAGCCTTTGACAAGGTCCCTCACCAAAGGCTCTTAAGCAAAATAAGCTGTCATGGGACAAGAGAGAAGGTCTTCTCATGGATTGGTAACTGGTTAAAAGATAGGAAACAAAGGGTAGGAATAAATGGTCAGTTTTCAGAATGGAGAGAGGTAAATAGTGGTGTCCCTCAGGGGTCTGTACTGGGACCAGTCCTATTCAAAAAAAATTTAAAATTATCTGGAAAAAGGGGTAAACAGTGAGGTGGCAAAATGTGCCGATGATACAAAACTACTCAAGATAGTTAAGTCCCAGGCACACTGCTAGCCTGAACATCTCAAAACTGGGTGACTGGGCAGTGAAACAGAAGATGAAATTCAAAGTTGATAAATGAAAAATAATGCACATTGGAAAACATATAAAAATTATGGGGTCTAAATTAGCTGTTACCACTCAAGAAAGATCTTGGAGTCATTGTGGATAGTTCTCTGAAAACATCCACTTAATTTGCAGCGGCAGTCAAAAAAGCAGAATGTTTGGAATCAATGAGAAAGGGATAGATAAGACAGAAAATATCATATTGCCTCTATATAAATTTACGGTATGCCCACATCTTGAATACTGCATGTATGTTATGAAGGCCAAGTCTATAACAGGGTTAAAAAAAGAACTAGATAAGTTCATGGAGGATAGGTCTATCAATGGCTATTAGCCAGGATGGGCAGAGATAGTGTCACTAGCCTCTGTTTGCCGGAAGCTGGGAACGGGCGACGGGATGGATCACCTGTTCTGTTCATTCCCTCTGGTGCATCTGGCATTGGCCACTGTTGGAAGACAGGATACTGGGCTAGATGGACCTTTGGTCTGACCCAGTATGGCTATTCTTATGTTTGACTGTAGCTGTGTATTTTTTAAGTGTAATTTAATTTACTTTGGATACCTACCTACCTTTATTTTCAGCACAATCCTGTCACAGGAAGAGTCTATGACTGCTTTACAGAACATAAGAGTTATATTTATCATTATTCCTCCTCATTAAAAGTAAGAGGAGAGGCAAGGGACTCTCCTTTAAGCTTGAAATCTGTTCATGGAGACTCATCTGCTTTCTGTCATGCTTATGTCAGATACCTTAACTAAATGAATCAGAGATCTAGAAATATTGTCAAATGTGCTGATAACATGTTCTGTGATGGCTTCTTGGGTTTTTTTGCTCAGCAAATTAGCTAGAATTCCCATCTCTCAATATTCTAAAATGCTGATAGCTTAAGACAATATCTGTTATATTTGCCTGATTGTGCTTTTGGAAATCATCACACACACACACACGAAAATGTGAATAGATATTCGTGTGTCCACACTGTTATAACTGTAATTCTATGCAGGTCAGCTTTTGCCATTTTTGCCTTGCCATCAGCCTCCTTCCCTTTACCTCCCCAAATTCCCACCTCTTCCCTTCCCCCAAATCTACTGATTCCTGCACCATCCTCTCAAGAAAAATAAAACTAACTCTTGTCTACTGTGCTCATGTCATTCTGCATTAATATGAATGAACCTCACAATCTTTTTATAAATATATATGACATCTCTTTGTATCTAAAAACCCAAGAAGAGTTATATTTTCTAAATAATGCTTTGTATTTTACCCTGGAAGTTATTGCTATTCCTGGCTCTGACACTGACTACATTGGGGACATACTTTGGGCTAGCCTGAACTTTTTCTCAATCTCCTGTATAAGTGTGTGTGTGCGCACAGCTGCTTCACTCCAGAGGGAGCCCTGGGAAGGAACTGACTCAAAATTACATGTCCTTACTTGCTCCAGGCAGGCTAGTGGGGTGGAAATAATTTACTGAAGCTCATTTCCCCCTTTGTGTGGCTGAATTCTGCCTAGTGTCCAACTCCATCCTGACCATGGGGTGGTGGCAGTCTGGGGCCTTCAGCTCCTGCTCACCCCCTGGGCTCCCTTCACGATGTGGAGAATGTTAACTAATATAACAGTGTGTGTATGGTTTTTTATTTACCCCCCATGGATCCATGTTAAAAGCAATTTTGATAGAAAGATAACAAAATAAACACTTAGTTTCCTCACTGAAGCATTGTTTGGATTAATTAAACAATGTTAATAAAAGACCTTTGATGAATACATGTTATAAGCATTATCACCACCACCAACAGGCTAATCTAGTTGAGTTCTGTCAGATATACTTCTCACTATTCTGTAACAAACCTAACACATTTTGTCTTTTTTCTAATAAGATATAGCTCTGGTGTTAACCTCTAGTAGAGTGTATAGCAGGATAAGGTGCTGTCACTTAACTTGATTTCTTAAAAGTTTATACAGTTTATTATCCTGAATTGTCTGAGTTGACTTTCCTACCGATTAAATATTGGACTCTATTTTTCATTAGTGTATTTGTGGGTTCCAGATGCAGGGCTAAGATTCACAAAGAAACTTAGGCGTGGTGATGCTCAGTATGCCTACTAGATCAGGTCTTTGTAGATGTTATTCCTCATAACACACTTTAGGATGGGGGTGGGGAAGAATCACTATTCCCCTTTTACATTTAGGGGAGCTGAGGAAGGAGAGATATAAAACTTGTCTAAAAGTCACAAACTGAATCAATGGAAGAGCCAGGATTAGTACACAGGGCCCTGTGACTCCAATCCTCGGTATATTCCTACAGAACTTGTTGCCTATTACTAATTTCCTGTTTCTCCTATTATAGTTTGGTTACAGGAATAATTGAGCATCAGTGTGACTGTTGAAGTTTAGTCCCACAGATTTTTTTAAATTAGTCACATTTTTCATCTTTTGCCTTGTACACTCACTTGATCAGTGACAGATTCAGCTTTGTTTGAGATTCAGCATTCAGATCAGATCAGGCATTATTTCTGAGATGTTTTAGTCTTTTGAAATAAAAAGGAATTTTTTTGGAGTGGCATTTTGTAAAAGAAATAATTATGTTACTTCAAAATCTACCAGACAGTTGTCAAACATAACAGCATTTAAGTGACTATTCAATAACAAAGCAGCACTGCTATATTAGGCACTTACACTGCTTACTGTGTAGCTGTAGTGTAATTATTGGTATTTTAGGCAAAGTACAGTAGTTATTCCCATGTATAAGTGCAGCCATAATGTGGGAAGAAGCATTTTCATATCATAATGGTAATCAAAGGGCACATACCTGAATGTGAAAATGAACTTGTCAATCACACTACAAAGAAAATGGAACATTAGTCATCATTTCTAAATCCAGTATTGTAAAATGCTGCAAATATGTCAAAAACATTTGACTGGATTTTAGAAAATTTGTTCTGAAAACATGTTTTCCCTCTTCTATTTAAATGGGTATCAGAACAGCAATAAAATAAGAGGATTCTCATGTGTATATATGAATAAAAGATAATGAAAAATATTAATGTCATTCAGCATAATCCAAACTGGTAGGTTACTGACAATATTCACTTAATCAAATTTTAAAGAAGACTCCTAAACTATGCATGCAAAACGTGCAGAGCAACATATCTGATTCTAGAAAATCTGCATTTGCAAACAGAAATGGAATCTTAGATTGTAATCTTTTCAGGGGAGTGTGTTATTGTGTGCCTTAAGTACATCATTACCAGTCTTAAATAATAAAAACTGCATCTATAAACGTCTCTGTGCAACACTTAGATTCATAGATTCCAAGGCCAGAAGGGACCATTGTGATCATCTAGTGTGATCTACAGTGTAAACAGAACTTCCTCAAAATAATTCCTAGAGCATATCTTTTAGAACAGTGGTTTTCAAACTTTTTTTCTGGCAATGCAGTTGAAGAAAATTGTTGATGCCCGTGATGCAACAGAGCTGGGGATGAGGAATTTGGAATGTGCGAGGGGCTCAAGGCTGGGGAAGAGGGTTGAGATGTGGGGGTGAGGGCTGCGGGGTGAGGCTGGGAATGAGGGGTTCAGGGTGTGGGAGAGGGCTTTAGGTTGGGGCAGGGGGTTCGGGTGTGGGGGGTGCAGGCTCTGGGGTGAGGCCAGGATGAGGGGTTTCAGGTGCAGCAGGGGGCTTTGGGTTTGTGGGGAGCTCGGGGCTCTGGGCTGGGGTGCAGGCTCTGGGGTGGGGTCGGATGAGGGGTTTAGTGTGCAGAAAAGGCAGAGGTGAAAGCAAGCAAGAGCCAGTACACCGTGCTGGACTGGACTGGCTTCCCCAGGCTGGTGATTTAAAGAGCCCAGGGCTCCCTGCAGCGGCCGGAGCCCCAGCCCCTTTAAATCGCCTCCCTAGCCCTGCTGCTGGAGCCCTGGGGTAGCATTGGCAGGGCTCTGGTGGTGATTTAAAAGGGCCTGGGGCTCCAGCCACCTGTGGGGAGTTCCAGGTCCTTTAAATTGCTGCCCAAGTCCCTTTGCTGGAGCCCCGTGGTAGCAGTGGCAAGGCTCTGGTGGTGATTTAAGGGGCCAGGGGTTCCCAGCCACATGAATAATGGATGCATTCATAGAAACCAAGATTTTTTGCAAACAGAATAAAGAGCTAAATTTGTCGGATTACTGACAATGATAAACTGAAGCAGCTTTACTCAGCATTTTTGTTTTGAAATAAAAGACTTTTAATAGATGGAAAAGAAGGCTTAGTGGTTTAAACATTAAGTATAGAAAATTCAGGAAACTTCAAATATCCCTTCTTTCAGATGCAGATAATTGCAATAATGTGCAGCAGTATTATAGGCATACTAGGCCTTTCATATTAAACTTAAACTTAAGAACTGAGGTCCTATGTTTTGTACGGACATGAAAGAACCCAGGATATTTTTCAAAAGTGGAGGGGTTTGTCCAGTTTTCATGGCCAAAGCATTGTCTTTTGTTGCTGCTGCTCGCCACCCTAACCACTTACGCCTGGGCAAAGTGGGTGTAACATGGCATCACTTTGAGGAGGGGAAGACCCTATTTGGGCACAGACTGGCTAACCTAGTGAGGAGGGCTTTAAACTAGGTTCTACGGGGACAGGTGAGCAAAGCCCACAGGTAAGTGGAGAACATGGAGACCTGGGAGATGGGTCGGAAATAGGAGGGAGCGTGGACTATAATGGCAGAGAGAAAGGAGGGTCAGGGCAAAACTGGGAGGCAAGATCAAATCAGGGTCTTAGATACCTATATACAAATGCGAGAAGTAGGTAATGAACAGGAAGAACTGGAAGTGCTAATAAATAAGTACAACTATGACATTGTTGGCATCACCAAAACTTGGTGGGATAATACACGATTGGAATGTTGGTGTGGATGGGTACAGCTTGCTCAGGAAGGATAGACAGTGGAAAAAGGGAGGAGGTGTTGCCTTGTATATTAAAAATGTACACACTTGGACTGAGGTGGAGATGGACGTAGGAGACAGAAGTGTTGAGAGTCTCTGGATTAGGCTAAAAGTGGTAAAAAGCAAAGGTGATGTCATGCTAGGAGTCTACTACAGGACACCTAACCAGGTGGAAGAGGTGGATGAGACTTTTTTTTAAACAATTAACAAAATCATCCAAAGCCCAAGATCTGGTGGTGATGGGGGACTTCAACTATCCAGATATATGTTGGGAAAACACCGCAGGGCACAGACTATCCAATAAGTTCTTGGACTGCATTGCAGATAACTTTATTTCAGAAGGTTGAAAAAGCTACTAGGGGGAAGCTGTTCTAGATTGGATTTTAACAAACAGAAGGAACTCATTGAGAATTTGAAAGTGAAAGGTAGCTTGGGTAAAAGTGATCATGAAATCAGAGTTTGCAATTCTAAGGAAGGGTAGAAGGGAGTACAGCAAAATAGAGACAATGGATTTCAGGAAGGCAGATTTTGATAAGCTCAGAGAGCTGATAGGTAAGGTCCCATGGGAATCAAGACTGAGGGGAAAAACGACTGAGGACAATTGGCAGTTTTTCAAAGTAACACTATTAAGGGCCCAATAGCAAGCTATTCCGCTGGGTAGGAAAGCTAGAAAATGTGGCAAAAGACCACCTGGACTTAACCATGAGATCTTGCATGATCTAAAAAATAAACAGGAGTCATAAAAAAGTAGAAACTAGGACAAATTCCAAAGGATGAATATAGGCAAACAGTACAGGAATGCAGGGGCAAGATTAGAAAGGCAAAGGCACAAAATGAGCTCAAACTAGCTATGGGAATAAAGGGAAACAAGAAGACTTTTTATCAATACATTAGAAGCAAGAGGAAGACCAAGGACAGGGTAGGCCCACTGCTCAGTGAGGAGGGAGAAACAGTAACAGGAAACTTGGAAATGGCAGAGATGCTTAATGACTTCTTTGTTTCGGTCTTCACTGAGAAGTCTGAAGGAATGTCTAACATAGTGAATGCTTATGGGAAGGGGGTAGGTTTAGAAGATAAAATAAAAAAAGAGCAAGTTAAAAATCACTTAGAAAAGTTAGATGCCTGCAAGTCACCAGGGCCTGATGAAATGCATCCTAGAATACTCAAGGAGTTAATAGAGGAGGTATCTGAGCCTCTAGCTATTATCTTTGGAAAGTCATGGGAGACGGGAGAGATTCCAGAAGACTGGAAAAGGGCAAATATAGTGCCCATCTATAAAAAGGGAAATAAAAACAATCCAGGAAACTACAGACCAGTTAGTTTAACTTCTGTGCCAGGGAAGATAATGGAGCAAGTAATTAAAGAAATCATCTGCAAACACTTGGAAGGTGGTAAGGTGATAGGGAATAGCCAGCATGGATTTGTAAAGAACAAATCGTGTCAAACCAATCTGATAGCTTTCTTTGATAGGATAACGAGTCTTGTGGATAAGGGAGAAGCGGTGGATGTGGTATACCTAGACTTTAGTAAGGCATTTGATACGGTCTCGCATGATATCCTTATCGATAAACTAGGCAAATACAATTTAGATGGGGCTACTATAAGGTGGGTGCATAACTGGCTGGATAACCGTACTCAGAGAGTAGTTATTAATGGCTCCCAATCCTGCTGGAAAGGTATAACAAGTGGGGTTCCGCAGGGGTCTGTTTTGGGACCGGCTCTGTTCAATATCTTCATCAACGACTTAGATGTTGGCATAGAAAGTACGCTTATTAAGTTTGCGGACGATACCAAACTGGGAGGGATTGCAACTGCTTTGGAGGACAGGGTCAAAATTCAAAATGATCTGGACAAATTGGAGAAATGGTCTGAGGTAAACCGGATGAAGTTCAATAAAGACAAATGCAAAGTGCTCCACTTAGGAAGGAACAATCAGTTTCACACATACAGAATGGGAAGAGACTGTCTAGGAAGGAGTATGGCAGAAAGAGATCTAGGGGTCATAGTGGACCACAAGCTAAATATGAGTCAACAGTGTGATACTGTTGCAAAAAAAGCAAACGTGATTCTGGGATGCATTAACAGGTGTGTTGTAAACAAGACACGAGAAGTCATTCTTCCGCTCTACTCTGCGCTGGTTAGGCCTCAACTGGAGTATTGTGTCCAGTTCTGGGCACCGCATTTCAAGAAAGATGTGGAGAAATTGGAGAGGGTCCAGAGAAGAGCAACAAGAATGATTAAAGGTCTTGAGAACATGACCTATGAAGGAAGGCTGAAAGAATTGGGTTTATTTAGTTTGGAAAAGAGAAGACTGAGAGGGGACATGATAGCAGTTTTCAGGTATCTAAAAGGGTGTCATCAGGAGGAGGGAGAAAACTTGTTCACCTTAGCCTCTAATGATAGAACAAGAAGCAATGGGCTTAAACTGCAGCAAGGGAGATTTAGGTTGGACATTAGGAAAAAGTTCCTAACTGTCAGGGTAGTTAAACACTGGAATAAATTGCCTAGGGAGGTTGTGGAATCTCCATCTCTGGAGATATTTAAGAGTAGGTTAGATAAATGTCTATCAGGGATGGTCTAGACAGTATTTGGTCCTGCCATGAAGGCAGGGAACTGGACTCGACCTCTTGAGGTCCCTTCCAGTCCTAGAGTCTATGAATCTATGACTTTATATGGAGAATTCTGATTTGGTGTCTGTGGCAGGGTAGACTAGGTCCAGAGCCCCCTGCTGGAGGCCTCATTGCCCTGCATCACCCTGCCCAAGAATAGAGAGGAGCCTAGAGTGGCTGCAGAGGAGCAGCCAATCCAGGGCCAGAAGGGCCCTATATAAGACAAGCAGCAGGGCAGGGAATTTTAATTGCTGTGTGGAGCTCGGTGAGGGAGCACTGGGTGTCTGGCTGGCTAGACATACAGCAGCAAGACTGCAGACAGCTCATTGCAGAGAGCTCAGACAGAACCAAGCCCATGGAAGGCAGCTAAAGACTGCGTGCCTGGCTGACTGGAAAAAAAATAGCAGCTGACCATGAAAAGGTCAGTGTAGGCAGGCTGAGCCCAGGGGACTGAGCACAGAACCTGGGCAGACCAGAGGAGGGTACTGAGATGGGCCCTGCGATGGGCCCTGCTGGTCTGGTTGAAGACTGAGCCCACGGAGGCCTGCTGAAACACCACCAGCTGAGAGTACTGAGATGGGCCCTGCCAGGGTGGTTGAAGAAGGCAGTGCCTCTGGGAAAAGCACTAGGGCTATGGTCCCATATAGGGCCAAGAACTTGGACGGTATACCCTGGAAGCAGGGACAGTGTATGTGGCTCAGCCAGAGGCTGAGTTGCTGAAGACCTGCCAAGAGAACCATCAGCTAGGGGCGTGCTCGCAAGAGGCGGGTGCCAACCCAATATACAAACTAAAACTGAAAGCAGGTCATACCCAACCAACAAAAGGGGGGGCTGCCTATGAGAGATGGGTGCTGCCCCATGAAAAAAGACTTGATTACAGGCATATCAGCCAGAGGAAAGTGGGTGTTTGCGAGAGGTGGGTGAACATAAGAATGGCCATACCGGGTCAGACTAAAGGTCTATCCAGCCCAATATCCTGTCTACTGACAGTGATCAATGCCAGGTGTCCCAGAGGGAAAGAAGCTAACAGGTAATGATCAAGTGATCTCTCTCCTGCCATCTATCTCCACACTCTGACAAACAGAGGCTAGGGACACCATTCCTTACCCATCCTGGCTAATAGCCATTAAGGGACTTAACCTCCATGACTGTATCTAGTTCTCTTTAAAACCCTTTTATAGTTCTAGCCTTCACAATCTCCTCAGGCAAGGAGTTCCACAGGTTGACTGTGCACTGTGTGAAGAACTTCCTTTTATTTGCTTAAACCTGCTGCCCATTAATTTCATTTGATGGCCCCTAATTCTTATATGATGAGAAGTAAACAACTTTTCCTTATTCATTTTCTCCACACCACTCATGATTTTATATACATCTATCTTATCCCCCCTAACTCTCCTCTTTTCCAAGCTGAAAAGTCCTAGCCTCTTTAATATCTCCTCATATGTGACCCATTCCAAACACCTAATCATTTTAGTTGCATTAGAAAAAGGTTCAGAGAAGGGCAAGTACATCTTTTTTGAGATGAGACCACATCTGTACATAGACCCTATTACAGTGTCATTTTATGCTCATTTTGCACAGGGGTAAATGACCACACTAACTGCCAGACAATAGAGGATCAGACCCAGAGTCTGGCATCACAAACAGAATTTTGAAGTGAGAACAGTCAGATTTCATAAACTCCCCTGATTGGAGACCTTTGAACTTCTTCTCAGGTCATTTGAAATCTAGCAGCAAGGACTGCTAATGTCCCTCTGATTCTCCTACCCGGTTACTGACAGCCAATGGAAGGGTGAATAAGGCTCAATATGGAAAATGAAAGACTGTTGGAAATGAAAGAAACGTAGGGCATAATTTTCAGACGTGCTGAGCACCCAGAGCTCCCACTGACTTCATTTGGAGTTGCAGGGCTGCTTCTCACGTGAATCTCATATGGGTGGCTGAGCTGTGTGCCTGTGCTGTATTTCTCCTGTCAACCACTAGGAGCCTGTCTGCAGGCACCTGTCCATTTCCCTTCTGGCTGCTCCTGCTGGATCCCAGTGGCAGAGTTGCAACAGCAGTCAGTAGAGGTGTGGCAGCAATGGTTGGCGGGGCAGAAGGTGAGGAGATCCAGTACTAGGCCCAGGCTTCCCGACTGTCCTCTGTGCCCCAGACCAACCCCAGGCCCTACTTCCCAGCCAGTTGCCACACTCCTGTAGACAGATCGACCCCTTCTCCCCAAAGTCCCCAGCTGGACCCTTGCCCAGAGAGGACTGGCCTCAGTCAGACCACCAGCCAGAGCCCAAGCTGCTGCCATGCAGAGAGACTCCAACTAGAGCCCAGACCTCTGTCCTTGAGAGAAACTTCAGCCACTGGTTTCTCAGCTACCAAACCACCAGACACCAAGCCACCTACCTTAGTACTCCCAGACATCCCAGAACCAATCCAACTCCAGCAGTATCCATTGCTGCACCCACTTAACCCAGCCACCCTCTCACAGCACCCAGTTACTTCCTAGACTGCACCCAGACATCATCCAGCATGCACCAACACAAGCACCTACTATTGCCCTCCCCCACCAGCACTCATTGCTCAGACACCTCCCCTCACCTCACCTACATTTCACAGCCTCTTAGCTGTTACATTGTGTGCATCTCCATGTCCTATCCCTGCCATTGTGTGGAGAAAGGCTTATTGGTGTCATAAACAGAGGGTTAAGGGTTAATGACTCTTACCTGTAAAGGGTTAATTAGCTCAGTAAACCTGGAACACCTGACCAGAGGACCAATCAGGAGACAAGATACTTTCAAATCTTGGTGGAGAGAAGCCTTTGTTTGTGTTTTTGGGGTTTTTGCTTTGTTCTCTCTGGGGGCTAGGAGAGGCCAGACATGCATCCAGGTTCCTCCAATCTTTCTGAAAAAGTCTCTTCTGCTCAATTTAGTAAGTACTAGTTAGAAAGGTGGTTTAGTCTTTTGATTGTTTTCTTTATTGCAAATGTGTATTTTGCTGGAAGGATTGTATTTCCATTTGCTGCAACTTGTATTGTGCTGGGGGGAGGATTCTCTCTAGTCTCTATAAGCTGAAAGACCCTGTAACATTTTTTTATCTTGATATTACAGAGAATTTTTTACTTTTTCTTTTTATTAGAAGCTTTTCTTTTTAAGAACTTGATTGATTTTTTCCCTTGTCTAAGACTCAAGGGGATTGGGTCTAAACTCACCAGGGAGTGGGGGGGAGGGGGAAGAGGAGGGGGAAAGGTGAATTTCCTCTTTGTTTTAGATTCACAGAGCTTGAATCTGTATAGTCTCTCCAGGATAACCCAGGGAGAGGCAATGGTGGGGGAAAGGGTTTACTTTCCTTGTCTTAAGATTGAAGGGGGGTTGGGTCTTGGGGTCCCCAGGGAAGGATTTGGGGAGTCAGTGTCCCAAAACACTATATTTTTGGGTGGTGGCAGTTCTATCATTTCTAAGCTTATAATCAAGCTTAGAGGGGTTCATGCAGGTACCCCATCTTTTGGACGCTAAGGTTCAGAGTGGGGATACTACTTTGACAGTTGGCCATAAGCTCAAGTTTATGGTCATGGAAATTATTTGCAAACAGGCAAATTAGGTCCTTAAATAATTTGCATAAAATGTCATATTGAACTGTGTGAAACTTGGTAGCTATGAAGTTGAGTGCTCAGCACATTGAAAACTCAGGCCGCTAGTGTTTACCAGTGCAGCAATATATTCAAAAACAAATCACATCCAGTGATTGCCACTTTTCTATAAGGAGCTAGAATGTAAACCTACAGGGCACGGGCTATGAAAATGCATGAACTTTTGAACTGATTAGCACCAGGTCAAGACTTTGGGAAAATACAATGCAAAGCCATGGAGCAAAAAAAGTGATTTACTGATCGATCTCAAACTAATACTTTGACCCCCTTTTCTTCTAGTCATCCTAACTTTAAACACTGGGTACAAGCAAGAATTGGCTAAGCTGGAAAACACAAAATACTTTCACTATCAGGGAGTCAGTTGGTATTCCTTGGACAGAGGGTGCCATGTGTCCATGGAGGGGCAAACTCTTTCCCCAGTGTCCAGTCTGAGTAATTCAATACTGCAGTCTCTGAAAAGTAAAAAGGGCACTGAAGCTGCTCTTCAGAGGCAAGTCCAGCCTAGTGAATGGAGTAACCTCTACAGCCTAGTACCCATGCCCCCAAAGACGGGGAGAGACCAAAGGATCTGCTTATTTATTTTTTGTATTACTATAGCATCCAGGAGCCCAGTCATGGACAAGGACCACATTGTGCTCAGTGTTGTACAAACACTGAACAAAAAAAGACTGCTCAATAAAAGATCCTCTTGCCCTGACCAGCCTCTTCTCCTCATTTCTTAGCCTCCTCACTGTGCAGGAGTGCACATGTGCACACCCCATCCTTTGCTCCTAGAGAGGGTGGAACAGGATTTTCCCCTAGTTACTGCTAAGAAAATAAATAACTTTAGTCAGTTCATTTCATTTTACCCAGGAGAGTGTTTAAAATCATTAACTATAATACCTGGTCTGCAAACTAACAAGAAAAATCAATGGGGTCTTTATGCTTCCAAATTGCCTGGGGCTTTTCAGTAGGAACTTTCAAAGGAATGGAGCCATATTCAAGTCATTGACCTGAATTCGCTTAGACCCCTCTTTCTTCCCTCTGCCACTGTGACTCTGCTCATTTTATTACTTTGCTCCTCGACTTGAACTTGTGGCAATAGAACTACTGAGAGTTCCTAGAGTGTGATTATTCAGCTCAGAGGCTGATGTGGATGCAATACCTTCGAAGCAATCAAATACTGGGAGACTGGATGACTCAGAAGATTGATAATGGCTTGGGTGGGGGGGAAGGGGGGAGAATTATTTCACCTGTAGATCACCAATTTGAGGTTGGCTCAGTTCTGTAGTGACTGAAAGTTAATTTAATAACATGCAGTATGTTGCTATGGACCAAATTCTCCTCTCAGATAGTTATGCACAAACTTTTAAGTCACTGCAGCACTGCCACTCAAAGGGCTATACTATGCTCAATCAGGTGTTTCATTTTTTGATGAATGTTTGTAATTTTATGGGAGCACAGTAAATAAAATATAATCAATACAACCCTATCTTTTGTTTCCATAGTGTCCTTCAAGGGTAGCACTTTGAGGTGTCTCAGACAGTCAATACAAAGTGGAAATGGTGCACCGAAATGAAGCACACCAAAATCAAAGAGATACAGCATTTAAAAAAAAGGTAACCAGGACAAAATTGAGTTTGGATTTATAAGACCCAATACTCAGCACATCAATTATTTCAATAGGTGACTCCAAATCTGAATACTATGACCTGAGGCTTTTCAGCTGCACAAAAAAAAAAAAATCAATGGTTGAGCACAATTCAGCAAGAGTAGTTGCACCTCTGTGCCTTTCAGTAAACAACTGATTAATTGTAGAAAAGCTGCTAGAAAATAACAGTATTTATTTATTTGCTCTGAATGGATACTTTGTATTTTTTGTCTCCCTTTAATTCTTAGGAAGCAATTATTTCTCTGATATTTTTGTTTACCAAGACTGAAAATAAATTGCTCATTTGCTTCTGGTGAGAATATTGGCTTTCAAGTTTCAGTGTGGGGAGGTCCCTGAAATATAAAAATCAATATCAAAACTAGCAGTGGAACTAGGTGCAATATGAATGCTGCTTTGGTACTGTAAAATATTTAACATGTGTAGTGCCATTGGGCATCTGTCAGGGGGGAGGCGAGAGTCCAGAAGGGCAGCAGTATTGCCCAGTAATGTGTGTGTGTGGGGGGGGGAGGGGAACCCAGGCCCACACTACTTCACCAGGTTCTGACTCAGGCTCCCTGAAGGGCAGGGGGGAGCATGAGGCCCCACCACCCTCTGTGGCCCTACCCCTGCCCCTCTTCCACCTGAGGGCCTGCCCCATGGCCAAGCCAGAGCCTGGCCAGTGAGCCAGGGATCCTTCACCTGCCAAGGGTGTCCCCCCCACTTCCCCCAAGAGCAGCCCCCAGCCCATGTCCCTGGCCCTAGGCTCTGTGCCTGGGGCAGGTGGAGGGGTCATGGATTCCAGCGTGATTTTCACCCCAAGCTGACTGACTTTCAGCCTGGCCAGGGCCTCAGGGGCTGAAGAGCTGCAGCCAGGCCATAGTAAGAGCTGTCTGGGAAGCTGCAGATCCTCCATCTGCCCTGGGTGAGGGTGTGGGGTCACAGGCTGGGGGCCGCTCTGAGGACTTCCCACCCTGGGCAGGTGGAGGGTCTGTGGCTCCAGTCTGTGGCTCCTCACCACTGCCCAGGCTCCCTGGGCTGCTCTTACTCTTCCAGGCTCCAGCTTCTGGCTGGATCTTAATCTAGGTGGTACTCATGTTAAAGACATCTGAGAAGGAACCTGTGAGATACTTTAAATCCACAGGAACTTTCCCTGCTGGTAAATAGGATTTAGGATGCACAAGGACTGCAGGCATCAGTCTCTCTTTTCAAAGGCACCGTGGCTTAACGGTTGGCTGAGAGAGTGCATCTCCTCAACAACGTAGTCTGAATACATGGAATCTTTCCTTTGCACTCTACACTGGCTTCTCATAAAATATCAATTCAAGTTCAAGGTCTAGGTCCTTATGCTGGGTCCAGGCTATTGAACGCCTTGATATCTAAAAAGCCACCTAATCCTCATCCCAGAGCTTTGTGGTTGACCACTCCACTCCTCAGCCACAGTGGAACTGTCTACCATCAGGGTAAATCTTGTCTGTGCAGGAGCCAGAGCTTTCTTGGGAACAGTTCTAGGCTATGGAATAGACTTCCACTGGAACGAAAGACTATCACAAGCCTTACCACCTCCTTCTGCTCCAGTGCAAGGTATATTTCTTTGATCTTAATTTCTCTAACAGGCTTTCACACATAGTAGCGTGAACATTTTAAGAAGTCTTACAACCAAAATACTATATTGGACACACAATTTTGTCCCGGGAAGAGAACAAGAGAAAACAAACCACGTTAGTCATGTTGCTTAATGAATGAGTGGAAAGCACTCAGACTATAAGAATGTCTAAAATAGATGGCCCCTCACTGCTATCGAATCCTTCAAAGAGTCTTGTAAGCCCATTTGCAGCAGGTATTAGAATGGGATTGGTCCATAAAAGGCAGCCAATCCATAAATGTAACAATCAGTGTTGTTTCACAAAGAGTTATTGCAATTAAAACAGTTTAAGAGGAACAGGGTTACTGAAATTGACCCAGTAAGAGGACATTTTGAATTGCAAAGGGGATAAATATTAATACAGACATTACTGTAACGAGGTCTGGTTAAATGCATAAAAACCAAACCATCCTGCTTTGGTTCAGACTAAAAAACAAACAAAAAAAACAAACAAACAACAACTTGTCTGGCAATATTCTTTGAATAGAAAATGGACAAGCTAGCAGTGTAGCTATAGTTCTGACTTACATCCAAATGCCCCTAAGATTGATCATGGAAGCAGCAGCCAAAAGATCTGACCCATTATTAAAGTGCTAGTTGGTGAAGCTTTCGCTTCTACACTGCTGCCTTTCATTATTCATTAGCAATTCAGACTTGGCTGGTTTCACACAGAGAGCTTATTGCAAGTAGACATGGGCAGAACTCATGGTTTTTGTTCAGCAGTTTTCACTTTGATGTGATTTTTTGCATGTATGCACACAGACATTTTGCTTTATTTACAGTTGAGAGAATGGCTCTTTTCACATTTGAAACTTACAGAAATGTAAATTTTCACACAAAAGCACATGAAATCCTCTGGCTGCCTCTGTAGCAATAGCAGAGAACTGCTCATCTCTGCTCAGCTTACTCTGTTTGGAGCATTTGGATGCCAGGTAGAACAAGCTCAGTGTTTCTGTGCTGCTGACTTAAGACACAGCAGCCTGAGCCACAGCAGGATAAAATGCTGCAGCCTGTCATCCCCTCCAGTAAGAAGAGGGTAAGAAAATCCCACTACTCTCTTACCCTTCCCTTATTTGAGGCAGTAAGATACCATCCTGGATCCCCTCCAAGAGGACCACAGGGGAAGAATGTGGCAGCAAAAAGCAGGTAGTACAGATATGGGAAAGATTTCCCATTGCCATGTCTTCCCACTCTGCTCCAAGGTTTGCTGAATCCCTTTCCTCCCCTTTATTGAATTGTGTGAGGGAGAAGCAAAATGCAACTATCATTAAGGCTAATCAATGTTAAAGGTGGGAATAGAGATCAGAACCAGATTCCAAACCTTGGGTTTAATCCTCTTTGCTATATGGTTTATCAGAATCAATGATGATATCTCCAGAAGTTTTTTTAAACAGTCATGTGTAATCCCTCCCCCCCCCCAAATGGATTTTGCTAGTTTTTCAGGTTTTACTCTACATAATTTCAGTCCCGTAAAATGTCAGGACAAAAAAAAAGTGGCACAAGAAATTGTGCGGAGCAAAGTGACAAACACTCAGTTTTTTGTTTTTTTTTTTTAAAGTTTCCCATCAACCAGCTCTAGAAAAAAGTATTTCTTTTCTGCTTGTCCCTTTAATGGAGATTAAGCCAGCTTGCTCCTACAAAGCTTAACTGAATTTGTGTATTCTAGTTTAATTGCCTTAGTAACACTTTAAGTTCATGTTTAGTTGAGCAGAATTTAAGAAAAATTACTTGACTTCTAGTTTTAAGACCTCTCCTGTGCCAAGCTGGATTCCACCTGTATAATTTTGATTAAATATTATTTATGTTGTAAAAGCAGCAGAGAATCCTGTGGCACCTTACAGACTAACAGACGTTTTGGAGCATGAGCTTTTGTGGGCGAATACCCACTTCGTCAGATGCATGTAGTGGAAATACCCAAGGGCAGGTATATATATATATGCTAGCAAGCAAGCTAGAGATAACGAGGTTAGTTCAATCAGGGAGGATGAGGCCCTGTTCTAACAGCTGAGGTGTGAAAACCAAGAGAGGAGAAACTGGTTCTGTAGTTGGCAAGCCATTCACAGTCTTTGTTCAATCCTGAGCTGATGGTGTCAAATTTGCAGATGAACTGAAGCTCAGCAGTTTCTCTTTGAAGTCTGGTCCTGAAGT